>NW_026652287.1:14292620-14369726 GCF_009828535.3 Hylobates moloch | reverse complement strand
TCCCCTCTCTTCCCTCTCCTTCCTTCCTCTCCTTCTTTTCTTGATGGAATCTTGCTCTGTTGCCCAGGCTGGAGTGCAATGGCGTGATCTCAGCTCACTGCCTCCTCCACTTCCCAGGTTCAATCAATTCTCCTGCCTCAGCCCCTTGAGTAGCTGGGATTACAAGTGCGTGCCATCATGTCCGGCTAATTTTGGTATTTTTAGTAGAGAGGGGTTTTGCCATGTTGGCCAGGCTGGTCACAAACTTCTGACCTCAGGTGATCCGCCCACCTAGGCCTCCCAAAGTGCTGGAATTACCAGCGTGAGCCACCGCGCCTGGCTGAATTTTTTCATTTCTAAGTTGCTAAGTGCTGCCCTTCCTGCCTCCTTGTCTGTGTCCACATTGCTCCCTCTGCCTGAAATACCCTCCTTTTCTCCCTCTTGTTCTCCCCTTTTCTGGCTCACACTCATCCTTCAAGGTCAATGCCAGGAAGGTGTCAGTCTGTCTGGGCCAGGCTCTCACCGCCTGTCCTGCACCATGATTCTCACCATACTTTATTATTGGCACTTGTCTCATTTTCCGCCATCCCTCTAGTTCTGTAAGCACCCTGAAGGCAGAGATCCTTGATTGCAGAGGGATATCCAACACCTAGGTCAGTGCCTGGCACCTTGCATGTGATCAACAATAGAATTCACAAAAAAAAAAAAAGAAAAAAAGAATGAATAGGACACATTCCAATTCAGGTTCTCAAACAAAAGTTCTATCTGAGCTGAACCAGGTGACCTGAAACCCTATTCTACCCTGTTTTTTGCAGAGTGCTAGGCACATAAGCAGTGAGTCTTTGCTGATGAATTAAGAGGATATTTGCATGAAAAAATTCAGTCCAAGGACACAGAGCTGGTAAAAAGCTGTCAGTGCCTTGAGTTCCTCTGGTACTCAGCCTTCAGGCCAAAACCCTCTGATATCAGTAGGTCCCAACAACAATGCATTTCTATGTATCTCTTATATGTGTCATCAACACACAAGCTGCTGCTATGCTGTGGGAGGCGGGGCGCCATCACTTCTAATGGACGCAGTCTTTGTCAGACGTAAGCTGGATGGCTGCCTGCACAGTGTGGTCTCAGCCACACTGAGAATGTAATATATTCTGGTGGGGCCCTGGGGATCACATACTATAGTGTGTTTATAGAGAAGCTGGGTTTTCCCCCCAAACTCAAATAACTCTAGTTAGTGATATTGCAGATACTGGACGTGAATATAATGTATATAATACTGTAGTGTGTAATCGGGATCCAGTAGATCAAATTTCTACTGGAGTGTATGCTTTCAATTCTTTTAGACATATACCCAGAAGTGGAATTGTATGTGATCGGGGTCACATACTATGGTATTATATACATTATATTCATTTTTAATATCTGCAATATCACCACTAGAGTTTGAGTTTGGGGGACAACCAGATTTCCCTATAAACACTATTTCCTTTTCTTTTAAAATTGAGATATAATTCACATATCATAAAAGTCACGCTTTTAAAATTTTTTTATTTTGAGACAGAGTCTCACTTTGTTGCCCAGGCTGGAGTGCAGTGGTGTGATCTCAGCTCACTGCAACCTCTGCCTCCCAGGTTCAAGCAACATTCCTGCCTCAGCCTCCAGAGTAGCTGGGTCTACAGATGCCCACCACTGCGCTCAGCTAATTTTGTATTTTTAGTAGAGACAGATTTCACCATGTTAGTCAGGCTGGTCTTGAACTCCTGACCTCAGATGATCCACCCACCTTGGCTGCCACAAAGTTCTGGGATTACAGGTGTGAGCCACTGCACCCAACCAAAAGTCACCCTTTTAAAGTGGTTTTTAGAATATTCACAAAGTTGCACAACCATCATCACTACTGTAGAACATTTTTTGTCACCATAAGAACTGATCTATTAAGAAGTGAAAAAAAGCAAGGCACAGAATAGCATGTTCTCGTTTGTGTGTGTGTGAAAGAATATATAGATGTATATGTTTGAAAAAGCACATAGTATACCTCTTTACTACATTGTTTGTCTTCACCAGTTGTCCCTCTGCTTGGAAATTTCTTCCCACCCTCCCTATTTGTGGAGTTAATTCTCATTCATCTTTAAGACCCATCTCAGAGGCTGAGTATGGTGGCTCATGCCTATAGTCCCAGCACTTTGGAAGGCCAACGTTGGAGGATTGCTTGAGCCCAGGAATTCAAGACCAGCCTGGGCAACATAGTGAGACTCTGTCTCTACAAAAAAAAAATGTAGCTGGCTATGGTGGTATGTGACCATAGTCTCAGCTACTCAGGAGGCCGAGTAGGGATGATCACTGGAGCCTGGGAGGTCGAGGATGCGTAATCTGTGATCATGCCACTATGCTCTGGCCTGGGCAACAGAACAAGACCCGGTCTCAAAAAATAAAAGACCCCTCTCATGTGTCCCCTTATCCAAGAAGCCTTCCTTGATATGTTCCCCTCTTCTCTTGCTTGTTATATTAATAACAACGATACCAGCTGACATTTCAGAAGAGGTTTCTTTGGCCAGGCACTGTGCTGACTGCATCACATACTTATTCTTTACCAGGAATCTAGGAGGGTGGCCCTTTAAATACTTGCATTTTGCAGATGAGGAAAGCAAAGCTTGGAGAGAGAATGTGATTTTTCCAAGTAATTGTATAGGATGAAAGCCTCTTTGTCGCTGAAACTTAAACTCTTAATTATGACACTCTAAGTCTTCCACAGATGTTTGGTGTCTCTACAACTTCCTCTCTGGGTTATGGCCCTTCTTGGTGTTATTTTTTCAATTGCCTTATAATTATTCTTTTTTTATTGTGGTAACGTACACATAAAATTTACCATCTTAACAATTTTTAAGTGTACAGCTCAGTGGCATTAAGTATATTCATCCTGTGCAATCATCTCTACCATTTATCTCCAGAACACTTTTCATCTTGCAAAACTGAAACTCTATATCCATTAAGCAATGACTCTCGATTTCCTCCTCCCTCCACTCCCTGGCAACCACCATTCTTTTTTTTTTTTTTTTTTTTTTGAGACAGAGTTTCACTTTGTTGCCCAGGCTGGAGTGCAATGGCACTATCTCAGCTCACCGCAACCTCCGCCTCCCGGGTTCAAGTGATTCTCCTGCGTCAGCCTCATAAGTAGCTGGGATTACAGGCATGCGCCACAACACCTGGCTAATTTTTTTTCGTATTTTTAGTAGAGACGGGGTTTCTCCATGTTGGTCGGGCTGGTCTCGAACTCCTGACCTTAGATGATCTGCCCGCCTCGGCCTCCCAAAGTGCTGGGATTACAAGCGTGAGCCACCGTGCCCAGCCCATTCTACCTTCTCTATGTCTCTATGGTTTTCACTAATCCAGGTACCTCATATAAGTGGAAACATACAGTATTTGTCCATTTGTGCCTGGCTTATTTCACTTAGCTTAATGCCCGTAAGGTTAATCCATGTTGTAGTATATATCAGAATTTCCTTCCTTTTTAGGGATGAATAATATTCCATTGTATGGACATGCTACATTTTGTTTATCCATTCATCTGTCTTTTTTGTTTGTTTGTTTTATTTATTTTTTTTTGAGACGGAGGAGTCTCGCTCTGTTACCCAGGCTGGAGTGCGGTGGCACAATCTTGGCTCACTGCAAGCTCCGCCTCCCGGGTTCACGTCATTCTCCTGCCTCATCCTCCCGGGTAGCTGGGACTACAGGCGTCCCCCACCACGCCAGGCTAATTTTTTGTATTTTTAGTAGAGATGGGGTTTCACCATGTTGGCCAGACTGGTCTCGAACTCCTGACCCCAGGTGATCCACCTGCCTTGGCCTCCCAAAGTGCTGGGGTTAGAGGCTTGAGCCACCATGCCTGGCCTCCCAGCTAATTTTTTTTTTTGTATTTTTTAGTAGAGACGGGGTTTCACCGTGTTAGCCAGGATCGTCTCGATCTCCTGACCTCGTGATCCGCCCGCCTTGGCCTCCCAAAGTGCTGGGATTACAGGCGTGAGCCACCGCGCCCGGCCTATCCATTCATCTGTTGATGGACCCTTGGGTTGCTTCCACTTTTTATCTGTTGTGAATAACGCTGCTATGAATATATGTGTATAAATATCTATTTGAGTCTACACTTTCAATTCTTTTAAACATATACCCAGAAGAATTGCTGGAGATGATAATTATACTTTGAATCTATTTGGGGAACTCCCATATTGTTTTCTAAAGTGCTTGCTGCACAATTTTACATTCCCAACAACAGTGCCTGAGGGCTCCAATTTTCTACATCCTTGTCAGTGCTTGTTGTTATCTGTCTTTTTCCTTTTTGGATAATGACTATTGCGTGTACGTGTATCAGGTAGTATCTCATATGGCATCTCGTTGTGTAACGAAGCGGTATTTCACTGTGCTTTTGATTTGCATTTCCCTAATGATTAGTGATGTTGAGCATGTTTTCATGTGCTTTTTGCCCATTTGTTTATCTTCTTTGGAGAAATGTGTTTTCAGGTCTTCTGCCCTTTTTAAAACTGGTTTTGTTGTTATTGAGTTGTAGGAGTTCTTTATATATTCTGGATTGTTATTTTTTTTTTTTTTGAGATGGAGTCTCGCTCCGTCACCCAGGCTGGAGGGCGTGATCTCGGTGCACTGTAACCTCTGCCTCCCGGGTTCAAGTGATTCTCATGCCTCAGCCTCCTGAGTGCTGGGATTACAGGTGTGTGCCACCACACCCAGCTAATTTTTGGATTTTTAGCAGAGATGGGGTTTCACCATGTTGGTCAGGCTGGTCTTGAACTTCTGATCTTGTGATCCACCTGGCTTGGCCTCCCAAAGTGCTGGGATTACAGGTGCACGCCACCACATCCAGCTAATTTTTGTATTTTTAGTAGAGATGGGGTTTCACCAAGTTGGTCAGACTGGTCTTGAACTTTTGACCTTGTGATCCATCCACCTCGGCCTCCCAAAGTGCTGGGATTACAGGCATGAGCCACCATGCCCGGCCTATGCTCTGGATATTAACCCCTTCTCAGCTATATAATTTGCAAATAGTTTCTTCCCTTCTGTGAGTTGCCTTTTCATTCTGTTGTGTCCTTTGATGCATAGTTTTAAATTTTGATATAGTTCAATTTATCTATTTTTTCTTTTGTTGCCATATCCAAGAAATCATTGCTAAATCCAATGTCATGAAGCTTCCCCCTATGTTTTCTTCTAAGAGTTTTGTAGTTTTAATGCTTATGTTTAGGTCGTTGATTCATTTTGAATTAATTTTTTACATGATTTAAGGAAAGGATCCTATACAAGGTAACGGTCCAGACTATCTTTTTCCCATTGAAGAGTCATGAAACCCTTCTCAAAAATCACTTGGCCATGTATACAAGGGTGGATTTCTTGGCTTTCCATTCAATTCATTGTTTTATGACAGTGCCATGCTGTCTTGATTGCTGTAGCTTTGGACTAAGTTTTGAAATTAGGAAGTGTGAGACCTTAAACTCTGTTCTTTTACAAGATTGTTTTGACTTTTCAGGGTTCCTTAAGATTTCATATGATTTTTTATTATGAATATTTCTATTTCTGCAAGAAACACTCTTGGAATTTTGATAGGGGTTGTAGTGAATCTGTAGATCACTTTGAGTGATATTTATGTCTTAACAATGTCAAGTCTTCCAATCCATGAACATGGGACATCTTTCCATTTATTGCTGTCTTCTTCCTTCATGTTGTTTTATTTTTATTTTTTTTTGGGGGGGGACAGGGTCTCACTATGTCATCCAGACTGGAGTGCAGTGGCATGATCATGGCTCACTGCAACTTCAACCTTCCAGGTTGAAACAGTCCTCCTACCTCAGCATCCCAAGCAGTTGGGACCACAGGTGCATGCCACCACACTTGGCTATTTTTTTGTTTTTGTAGAGATAGGGTTTTGCCATGTTGCCTAGGCTGGTCTTGAACTCTTGGACTCAAGTGATCAGCCTGCCTTGGCCTCCCAAAATGCTGGGATTATAGATGTGAGCCACCATGCCTGGCCCTGTTTTATTTTTTTAATTTATTTTTTGTGAGTACATAGTAGGTATATCTTCATGTTGTTTTATAATTGTGTATACATCTGTTCCACTTCTAAAGCTGTGCTGCCCAGTACAGTAGCCACTAGCTACATATGACTATTGAACACTTGAAATGTGACTGGTCTGAATGAAGATGGCTGTAAGCATAAAGTACATCCTGGATTTCAAAGGCTTAATAGGAAAATAATGTAAAATACCTTATTAATAATTTTTTGGTATTGATTACATGTGGAAATGATGACATTTTGGGTTAAATAAAGCATTATTATGTTTCTTTTTACTTATTTTAATGTTGTTACTAAAAACTTTCAAATTACAAATGTGGCTTGTATTATATTTCTATTGGACAGCCTTGCTCAAGACTGTGGCTTCCTTAAGGGTGTGGACTGTAACTTCTCTGTCTCTGTCTGTAGACCCCAGCACAAAGTTGCAGCGTGTTCCCTGAATATGTTCACATGAAGTGTTTGGCTTTACTGTGATCTTGCTTCATCTAGCAGTTTTCTCTCTGCACAATGAGGCTGGGAAGAAATCAGTTTGTTTAGCTCAGAATCATCATTTGATTGATCTTGCCTTATTAGCTGTGGTGCAAATAGAGGTGGCCCCTTTTCCAAAGGCTGCAGGATGAGGAAGGTGGATTGCAAATAGCAGAGGCAGAAACTCAGCACTACCATCCTCCATCGTTTATGGGCAGCTTGGAAATCTGGATGGTGGCCTCCGGAGAAATACCTACAGGACAGATTTGCCTCCAGGAGGTGAATAGTTCTGGCTTTAACAAAGAGAATCTATTCCAGAGGAAGTCAGAAAGAAGATTTTGTTCCTAAATGTTGCCTCAGGTGCTCCCAGGAAAAAAACAAAACAAAACAACCCCCTCCCAACCCAGAGAAGCAGCAGATGGGGAACACTGGCCAGGATATAACAGTTCTCATTCAATTATAATATCAAATAAATAAATAATAGGAACAAGGCATTTAGTGGTGGGCTTCTGATAACTTAAACCAGGCTGAGTGAACAGGAAGATCAAAGTAACATTATCACAAGTTGAAAAGAAATGGCCATGAATTTTTTTTTCACTTAAATTTTTTCCCTTCTTAGTCCTTTTTGAGAGTTGATATTGACTTATATTTGACAAGTCTGGTAACCATTTATATTTACTATTAAAAGGAACCTTTAAAGCATCCATAAAAAGTCAGGTACTATTTCCCCACTTAGGTTTTTTTAGTTTTTAAGTCTTAAAAGTTATGTCAGGTCTTTGGGTCTGCCCAACCTCCTGCCAAGTGGAATGGGAATCCCTGGGTGACTAGGATCAAAGGAGAGAGAAGAAGCCAGTCAACCTTTTGGGCAAATATTTGCCTTGTCCCTGAGAGAGAGTGATACGGTTTGCATGTGTGTCCCTGCCCAAATCTCATGTCAAATTGTAATCCGCAGTGTTAGAGATGGGGCTTGGTGAGAGATGATTAGATCATGGGGGGAAATTTCCCCTTCATGCTGTTCTCACAGTAGAATCCTCATGAGATCTGGTTGTTTAAAAGCGTGCGGCACCTCTCCCTCTCTCTCCCTTCTGCTCTGGCCATGTGAACATGTGCCTGCTTCCCCTTCACCTTCTGCCATGATTGTAAGTTCCCTGAGGCCTCCCCAGCCATGCTTCCTATACATCCTGTGGAACCATGAGCCAAGTAAACCTCTTTTCTTTATAAATTACCCATTCTCAAGCACTTCTTTATAGCAATATGAGAATGTATGAGAATGGACTAACACAGAGGGTGTCCAGTGATTCAGTGGGTCTCATCTTCCTCAGGGACGTTTTGATTCCAAGGAACAGAAACCCATTTGGACTTGTTCAGGAAAAGAACTTACTGAAAAGGTGTTGTGAAATCTCATGGAACTGCAAAGCATCATGGGATCAATCACTGCAAGCAGCAATGTCCCTCCGGGGATGCTTGGTTTTTGTGCCTCTCTCCTTCCATCCTGTGATTTTCTCTGCTAAGTAACCTCCTTGCTACTCTTTCTTTTTTCTCTCCCTTGATTTCAGTGTGGCTTTGGCCTTCCGTAGAGCCAACACCAGGCCTGACTTTTATGGGCTCAGGACCCATTGCTCTGATAGTCATTTCTGTCTCTTTGTAGTAGGAGTCAAAAATCTTAATTATTGGGTGAGAGTTCGGGGGCTTCATGCCTCCTAGTAACTTAAAAGTTGTGTAAGGCCTAAATTCCTAGTTTATTTTTCCCATCTTTTAATTAAACTTTATTTTAATTTTTAAATGGACAAATGATAATTGTACATATTCATGGGGTACCTAGTGATGTTTTGATACATATAACACATAGTGATCAGATTAAGGTAATTAGCATATACATCATCTCAAACATTTATTTTTGTGTGTGTGGGAACAGTCAATATCTTTCTTCTAGCTGTTTTGAAACTATGAATATTTTATTGTCAGCTATAGTCATCCTACAGTGATAAAGAATACTAGAACTTATTTTTCCTATCTGGCTGCTTAATTTTTGTACAAGTCCTTTAAGTAGAAGCATAGTTTCATTGATAAGGTCCTTGCTGAGAGCTATGGGATACAGTGAAGTCTTTAGAAATAGACTTTCTCTTGGTCGTGTTTACTGTTTGTTACTTCCCAACACCAATTTGTTCCCTCTTTCCTAACAGAACCCTAATTTTGTTCACATATTCTCTCCAACCCCAGCTTTAAGGGTAGACCTAGGCCAGGGGTCAGCAAACTTTTTCAGAAAAAGGCCAGAGAGTAAATATTTTAAGCTTTAGGAGTGAAGGCAAATGGTCTGTATCACAACAAAAGCAGTCATAGACAACTTGCAAATGAGTGTGTGGCTGCATTCTGGTGACACTTTGTTTACAAAAACAGGCCAGTGGGCTACATCTGGTCTGTGGATTGTAGTTTGCTAACCCCAGTGTAGGTTAGTCTAAGCCAAGGTTTCTCAAGCTCAGTATTACATTTTGGACAGGATAATTCTTCATGGTGGGGCTGTCCTGTGCATTGCAGGATATTTAACAGCATCCCTGGCCTCTCCGCACTCGATGCCAGTAGCGCCCACTCCCTTCTCTCCAAGTTGCTACAACCAAAAATGTCTCCAGGCATTGCTAACTGTCCCAGGTAGGGCATCTCCCCGGTGACTGTTAATGATTCAGACATAGTGACAAGACTCTAGCTGGTTCAAATAGAGTAATGGAAAGGACTTAGCGTCTGTTATTTCGGGAGAGGTTCTCTTAGACTTAGATTGAAACAGGAAAGCATTAGTAGCAAGTGCCGCTAACATCCATATGACCATGTGGAAAATCAGACTCAGAGTGGTCTGCACCGTGGATGGCAGAGCAGAGGAACAGCAAGAACCTGGGTTCTGGCTGGGCGCAGTGGCTCATGCCTGTAATCCCAGCACTTTTGGAGGCTGAGGCAGGTGGATCACCTGAGGTCAGGAGTTTGAGACCAGCCTGGCCAACATGGCAAAACTCCCATCTCTACTTAAAATGCAAAAATTAGCCGGGTGTCGGGGTGCGTGCCTGTAAAATCTCAGCTACTCTGGAGGCTGAGGCATGAGAATCGTTTGAATCTGGGAGACGGAGGTTGCAGTGAGCCAAGATCGTGCTATTGCACTCCAACCTGGGTGACAGAGTAAGAGTCTCTCAAAACAAACAAACAAACAAACAACCTGGGTCCTTTGGAGCAGCTGAATCAACTGGATCTGAAATTCTCTTTGCATATGGGCTTTGGTGGGTGACATGACACATTTTATTGTTTTTGATGGAGCTTCTTAAGGACACTCAGGGAGGGAATATATCAATGTGTTCAAAGGTTTTCAGTATTTGAGCCTGCAGAATGGTTGTATTTGTAATGGCTGAATATCATTCTTAAGGCAAACAGGACAGCAGGGGCTGTGATTAGGGGCAGAGTCCCTCAGCAAGGGCGTGGGTGGGGAGGCACGGATTCGGATCTCAGTACCTTTCTGTTTCTTTTTGGCTCCATGTAAGGCTTTGTGAATTTATCTTACTTCCTGGCCCCATGTAAATGTGGTGGTGCTTCACATACTGGGGTTGGAATTTTGTGTGGACTTGGGCAGCAATATGTGTCTTTCAGAGGAACATAGTCTGCCTGACAGGTTACGGAGAATTTTTAAAATGGTTACCTTCCTAGGAAGGAGATTTGACCAGAAAAACAGTGGCAGTGTTTGGCGTCAGGACCTAAATTGCAAATGTTGTAGCTGCAGGGATAACGGGAAACCAATTTCTATTCAATTCAAATCAGTTTCTTAGGATCATGCCCTTGATGCATTTAAGCCTCCTTGCTCTTCCCACTCTCCTTCACCTTCCTCCCCCACCAGCTCTTGGCTGATACTGAGATGGTGAAAATGCACATAGAACAAAACCAGTAGAAAACAAGCTTCTAAGAAGGTTTTCACAAGCAAGCCATTGAGTAGTGATAGAAGTGCTGTTGGACTTGGGCTGAGAGGGCCCTGTCTTTAGAACCTGGCTCTGAGCTGGCAGGTCACTTCACTTTGCTAAGCCTCAGTTTATCCATCTGTGGGAATGGGTAGAAGGATGTGCACCTACCTGCATCCTCTTGAAGACAGAATGAGATAATGTATGTGAAAGAGTTAAATGAGGCAGAGAATGAGAGGAGAGCCACTTAAACAGAACAAGGTTGTACTCAGTGGATATTTCAGCCTGCATTCTTCTCCCTGTCACTTTTGGTGGTGCCTGGTGACATCCTAATTCCTTTTCTATGCTAGATGTCTTTTGGTTGTGGTTGAGGTTTCCTTAGTCCTGGCTGAGAGGAACCAGATGAACTGGATGTACAGAACTGCAGCATTTGCTGGATATTGGTGAGGACATATGGCTCTAGGCAGCAGTCTCAGAGCCAGGTGGTCAGGGGCTGCTGTAGGCACTTTCCTGTCTCACGGGCAACTGCTAGCAGTTTAATGGACTCACAATTCCACATGGCTGGGGAGGCCTCACAATCATGGCAGAAGGCCAAGGAGGAGCAAAGTCATGTCTTACATGGCAGCAGGTAAGAGAGCATGTGCAGGGGAATTGCCCGTTATAACCATCGGATCTCATGAGACTTATTCACTATCATGAGAACGGCATGGGAAAACCTGCTGCCATGATTCAATTTCCTCCCACTGGGTACTTCCCATGACATGTGGGGATTATGGGAGCTACAATGCAAGATGAAATTTGGGTGGGGACACAGCCAAACCATATCGCCTCCCGCCAATGGCTTCCCACTGTATCTAGAATAGCATCCAACATTTCCTACTGTCTGATGGGAAATGTTCTGCCCCGCTCCCTCCAGAGTGGTCGAATTCTCATTTTTCAGGTCTTCACTTAAAATTGTCTCTGACCTATTTAAGTCAGGTACCTCCCATACCCGTTGTCTTCATAGTGTTTACAATTGCCCATTATATGCCTGTTTGCATGTTTGTTCATTCAGTGTCTGTCTCTTTTACTAGACTGTAAGCTTGGGGAGGGCAGGAACAGTGTCTGTCTTATTTACCCCCTTTCCTTGTGCCTGGCACATGGTAGGTGCTTTAGAAATAACTGGTTGAATGAATGAATGCCATCAGGTTCGTGAAATCCCCAGTGATTCTTCACTTCATGCCCTTGGAGGGGGAGAAGGCTTCATCCAGGTGCTGTGAAGAGCTCTACAGTTGGAGCATCATTCCAGTGGGGAAAGAGGTAGGAGAAACTTGCAGGTAAATATGTGCACTGTGTGCCAGACTCTCTGGGTTCAAATCCCAGCTCTGCCCGTTGCTACCATGTGCCCTTTAGCAAGGGATTTAACCTCTCTTTCACTCTGATTCCTCCTTTGTCAAACAGGGATAACATCAGTATCAGCCTATGAGGGTTAATTGAGGTGATGCTTGTGAAACCCTTGGGAGGATGCCTGGCCCACTGGGTGTGCTGAGTGATGGTGGCTGTGATTATTCAATTAGCATGTGTTGAACATTTCCATGTCTGCGTTATATTACACCTTTTCTCTTTTTCTATTTTTTTTGAAGTTAAAGCACCATTTATTCAACTCTCTGTTGAACATCTGTATTGTACTCCACTCTGGGGATACAGAAATGAGCCCACAAACACAATCCTTATTGTCATGGGGCTAACATTTTGATGGGGAACACAGGCTCTGAACACATAATTACAGGTGCAATAAGCACAATGAAAGAGAACTAGGCTGGGTTCAGTGTCTCACGCCTATAATCCCAGCACTTTGGGAGGCCAAGATGGGTGAATCACCTGAGGTCAGGAGTTCTAAACTAGTCTGGCCAACATGATGAAACCCTGTCTCTACTAAAAATACAAAACTTAGCCAGGCGTGGTGGCGTGTGGCTGTAATTCCAGCTAGTCAGGAGGCTGAGGCAGGAGAATCACTTGAACCTGGGAGGCTGAGGTTGCAGTGAGCCAAGATTGCGCCACTGCACTTCGGCCTGGGTGACAGAGTGAGACTCCATCTCAAAAAAAAAAAGAAAAGAAAAAGAAAAGAAAACTAGAGTGTGAGGGGAGCAAATTCCAAGGGAAACAGAACCTGTGTGTGTGTGGTGGGGGGGCAGCGCCTGCAGGAGAGGTGTGGGTAAGGTGAGAGGAGTTCTACCCAAGAATGTAGATCTAAGCTATGGATAGAGCTAAAGGTAGACTAAGATCCATCCAGAAGATGGGACGGCAGGGGGAGGTCATGCTACATAGAGGAAACTTGTGTACAAGTCCAGAGGCTGCAGATATCATGGCATATTTATTGCTAATATGTGTAAATACATACATATCATGATGCCTGATCATGATATCATGAGAGATATCATGGCATATTTATCACTAATATGTATAAGTACATACATAGCTGGATAACCTGGTTTTGGAAAATACTTGCTTTTTCAGGGATCTTTCCAAAGAAGACCCTGAGATAAGGATTTGAATGCAAGAGTTTGTCTGTTTTGAGATAGGATCTCTTTCTTTCACCCAGGCTGGAGTGCAGTGGTGCAATCATGGCTCACTGCAGCCTCAATCTCCTGGGCTCAAGCAATCCTCCCACCTCATCCTCCCAAGTAGCTGGGACTACAGGTGTGTGCCACCATGCCCGGTTAATTTTTTAAATTTTTGTAGGGCTGGGGTTTTGCCATGTTGTCCAGGCTGGTCTCAAACTCCTAGGCTCAAGCAGTGTGCCTGCCTTGGCCTCTCAAAGTGCTGAGATTACAGTGGTGAGCCACCACACCTGGCCATCAAGAGTTTTATCTAAGCAGTGATCCTGAATAGCAGTTGAGGAACAAGAGAATGAGACAGAGTCAAGAAGGAACCAGGAAAGGGTGAGTTTATCAATGACTGTGGGCAACTGGGTAATTCTGGGAGCCAGTGTTGACATACACCTCTTATCCCACCCAAAGGGTGAGGGAGCTGGGGTGTTTATACTCCCTCTTCCATCAATCATTGTTTGAGGCCTGCTCCCAGGGGCCATTGATTCCCTGGTACTTCCATCCTGCCATGCATAACAAAGTGGGCTCCAATTGCCAGTGAAAGCCATCAGACAAATGAAAACAGGTGCCGGCCATTGGAAGTTGGGCCAGTGTGATAAAGGCGAGGGGATCAGGCAGGGCACCAATGCATCTGCTACACACCCCAACCATCTTTGATGCTTAAAGCTGTTGGAGTGGGCCAAGATCGGTTTGTGAAGGCTCTTATGAGCTGGTGTGAAAGATTTTGGACTCTATCCCTTGGGGAGCCAAAGCAGAAGTGAGGTGTCATCAGACCTGCAACTTAGAAAGATCACTCTGGTCACTGGATAGAGAATGAACTGTTGTGGCCAGAGTGAATACTGATGGAGCATTTGGGAAGCAATTGCAGCTCTCCAGGCAAGAGATGGTGGTGGCTTAGAGCAGGTGGGATGGGGATTGAGGGAAGGGAATAAGTTGGAGAGAGGTTTAGGAGATGGAATAGACTAGATTTAGTAGGAGTCTGCATCTGGGGGAGGTAGCAACTCTTTTCCATAACGTCTTCCTTATGTTAAATTAGATGCAGGTGTCCCTGAGACTTGGCAAGTGGGGCTGTAATTTTCCTGTGCTCCCCGCTGCCACCCCTTACCTGATAAAGCTCTGTCATCTGCTGCAGTCTCGCTGCCCACTCTTCATGGTACCTTCCAGGCTGCTGGGGCCAGCATAAAATAAATAGCCCCTACTTCCCTCCTTGCCAGCTTTACTTCTGCCTTGCCCACCCTGCTGTGCCTAGCAAGGGTTGGCTTCAAGTGCCAGCTTCTGAACCAGCATTATTGTCAAGGAATGTGCAAGCAGCCGGGCCAGGGAGCAAGGGGCGGGGATGAGCATTCCATTTGCCATCTGTGGCTCAAGTGAGAGCTGTGCTGATACAGCCAGGGCCATCTCTGTGTGATGCAGAGAAATGCACTTCAGCTGAGCTGGCAATGGAAAAGTCATCTGTAGTCTCACATGTATGTCCCATGGGGTCACTGTGTTCTTTGACAGTGGGGCTGGGAGGGCAAGTCTGGAGATGAGAGGCTGGTGGTGAGGGGTGTGGAGGTCTGCTTTATCCTCAAATCCATTCCTCTGCTAAGCCCTGATGGGCACAGAATGCTACCATGTGGGGCTTTGTACCTGCAGAGTGGTGCTAGCCCTTGCTAAGCATATCACTGTTGTTGAAAGTCATGCTATTAGCCATTTTCAACCATAAACATTTTATCTGGCATTTAGATCTTAAGACTGTCAGAATCTGAAGGGATTAGGCCCGGCGCAGTGGCTCACGCCTGTAATCCCAGCACTTTGGGAGGCCAAGGTGGGTGGATCACTTGATGTCAGGAGTTTGAGACCAGCCTGGCCAACATGGTGAAACCCCATCTCTGCCAAAAATACAGCCATTGCTGTGGCATGCACCTGTAGTCCCAGCTACTCTGGAGGCTGAGGCAGGAGAATGGCTTGAACCAGGGAGGCGGAGCTTGCAGTGAGCCGAGATTGCACCACTGCACTTCAGCCTGGGCGACAGAGGGAAACTCTCTCTCTCTCTCAAAAAAAAAAAAATTGAAGGATTATCCAACAAATAATTATCTCTGGCAAATTGGAAAATTCCTTTTTTCTTCTGAGTAAACCCACCGCCAAAATGGTACTCTGATCACAAGGTTGCCAAGAGAGCTGTTGTTACCTCCAAGAGATGCCACCTTTGGCCTTAGATGATTGGTCCAGAAATACACTTGCAGACCCAAGATGGACCAATTAGAATGCTTCCCTGGGTGTCTGGACTTAGAGCTGAGAGAAAAGTTACATATTTTCTAGTGCTTGAAATTGTAACATATAGACAATGGTGAGTAGCTGTTTTTCTCCCATTAAGACTGAGGAAAGAGAGAGAGAGAGAGGAGAGAGAGAGAGAAAAAAAAAAAAAAGAGAAGGAGGAGCAGGAAAGACATAGAGATTGTTCCTAAGGCTCAGCTGTTTTCTACTCTTTTTATTGATACGTAATTGTTGTATATGTTTATGAGGTACATGTGATATTTTCACATAAGCACACAATGTGTAACAATCAAATCTGAGTAACGGGATATCCATGACCTCAAACATTTATCATTTCTGTATGTTGGGAACATTTTAAATCTTCTGGCGATTTTGAAATATACTATTTTTTATTCTTTCAATTCCATGAAACACTTCAATATTCTTTTTTTTTTTTTTTTTTTTGAGAAGTTGTCTCACTCTGTCACCCAGGCTGGAGTGCAATGGCATGGTCCTGGCTCACTGCAACCTCCGCCTCCCAGGTTCAAGTGATTCTCCCGCCTCAGCCTCCCCAGTAGCTGGGGCTACAGGCACGTGCCACCACACCTGTCTAATTTTTGTATTTTTAGTAGAGATGGGGTTTCACTACCTTGGCCAGGCTGATCTCAAACTCCTGATCTCGTGATCCACCCGTCTTGGCCTCCCAAAGTGCTGGGATTACAGGCGTGAGCTCCCGTGCCCGGCTGAAACACTTCGATATTCTTAGAATGAATCTGCCCTTCTTGCTTATGCTTGGTCAAGGTGAGTGTCTTTTATGTGGATGAAGGACAAAAAGAAAGGTCGCTTTTCACAGACGGCCAACGCTTTAGAATTCTTTGAAGGGCTAAAGAGAAAGTTTGTCTCAATTCCTAATCTTGGAAATTCTTTTGGTGTTTACGGATTCTCCCTGCAGCGGGTACCCCCTGGGAAGTGTAGACCCGGTGGTCAATGATAATTTTAAAAATGAAGGCTAGAAGGCTAGGTGCAGTAGCTCACGCCTGTAATCCCAGCACTTTGGGAGGCTGAGGCAGGCGGATTACTTGAGGTCAGGAGTTCGAGACAAGCCTGGCCAACATGGTGAAACCCCATCTCTATTAAACATACAAAAATTAGCTGATGGTGGCGAGCACCCGTAATCCCAGCTACTTGGGAGGCTGAGACAGGAGAATCACTTGAACCCGTGAGGTGGAGGTTGCAGTGAGCTGAGATGGCACCACTGCACTCCAGCCTGGGCAACAGAGCAAGACTTTGTCTCAAAAAAAAAAAAAAAAAAAAAGAAAAGGGCTGGAAGAAGCTCGATTAAATTAATGGGCTAATCTTAGACATTCAGAGAACTCTTAGAACCCCCAAAGTGTCTACATTTTAGGAAGCATGATGTTTCTCTTTCTCTTCCCATCATCTAAGTGGCCAGGGCCAGTTGTGGGTTTCCTCCTCTTCTCTACCTACATTTACTCCCTAGTGGGTCTCATCCATCCCTGCAGCTCTAATTCCATCCCTAGGTTGATGACTGACACCCAGCTGACAAATCCAGCCAGAACTTCTCCACTAGCCAGAACTTCTCCACTAGGTTATACACCCAGTGACCTATTCAGCATCTCTTCTTGGATGTCTAATGGGCATCTCACACGTTGCATGACCCGAACCAAGTTCTTAATCTACCCTACACCTGCACTTCCTCAAGTGCTCTTCATCTCTGTAAATGGCACCACTCCTCACACAATTGCTCATGCCGGTTCTTGACTTCTCGCCTTGACTCATGATACCCATCCAGTTTATTAGCAAATCCTCTCTGTTCTGGCTTCGAGAGATCTCACATCCCACCACTTATCACTCTCCTCACTGTTCCTACCCTAGTCCACGTCACCGCTGCCTCTTGCCTGGACTTCCACAGCAGCCTCCTGACTAGTCTCCTTGCCTCTGCCCTGGCCCCCCCACAATCTATTCCCACAAAGCAGCCAGGGAGTTACTTGTCTCTGTGTGTATATATGTGATTTGAATGTCCTTTTTTTTTTTTTTTAAGTTGAGACAAGGTCTCGCTCTATCACCCAGGCAGGAGTGTAGTGGCTTGATCATGGCTCACTGCAGCCTCGACCTCCCCAGCTCAAGCAATCCTTCCACCTCAGCCTCCTGAATAGCTGGGACTACAGATACGTGCCACCATACCCAACTAATTTTTTTTGTTGTTTTTTGTAGAAACGGGGTCTTGCTTTGTTGCCCAGGTTGGTCTCAAATTCCTGGGCTCAAGCAATCTATCCACCTTGGCCTCACAAAGTGCCGGGATTACAGGCGTGAGCTACCACCTTCAGCCTTCTTTAATTTTTTAAAGCAGGTTTATTGAGATATAATTTACCATGCAGTTCACCCATTTAGAGTGTACAACTTAATAGTTTTAAATATGTTCAGAAGAGTTATGCAAACAGTATCTAATTTTAGGACATTTTTATTACCATAAAATCAAGCCTCGGCACAGTAGCAGTCACTGTCCTCTCCCTACTGCAGCACCCCCACCCCAGCCCCAGGCAACCACCAATCTACTTTCTGTGTCTGCAGATTTGCCTATTCTGATTATTTAATATAAATGGAATCATATATCAAGTGACATTTTGTGAATTTTTTTTCTGTCTTCTTTCACTGAGTATCATGTTCTCAAGGTTCATACACATTGCAGCATGTATTGATACTTCATTCTTTTTTATGACTGAGTAATATTCCACTGTATAGATAGTGGACAGATCACATTTTGTTGATCTATTCATCAGTTGATAAACATCTGAGTTGTTTCCACTTTTTTTGGCTATTATGAATAGGACTACTGTGAACATTTTAGATAGCAGGTCAAAGTATGTCACTCCTGTGCTCAAACGCTCCCATGTTTTCTAAAGTTAGAAGAAAATCACAAGCTCTTACTATGGTCTGGGAAGCCTCACCTGACCTGGCTCCTGCCTCCCTCTATGACCAGCCCCCTTCCCACTCACTGTTTATCTCTGGCTCCCTCTTCTCCAGCTACAGAGGCCTCCTTGCTCTACGTTGGAGTGCTCATTTCCAGATATTCCCAGAATTCTCTTCCTCACTTCTCTAATCAAATATCACCTCCTCAAAGAGGCCCCCTCCTTGCTCATTCCTGATTTTGCTATCTTATTCTTCATTGAGTTTTCCATAAGTGACTATATTAGTCTCACATTGCTCTAAAGGAATACCTGAGACTGGGTAATTTATAAAGGAAAGAGATGCAATTGGCTCACAGTTCTGCAAGCTGTACAGGAAGCATAGTGGCTTCTGCTTCTGGGGAGGCCTCAGGAGACTTAAAATCATGGTGGAAGGCGAAGGGGAAGCAGGCATGTCTTACATGGCCCAAGCGGGAAGAAGGGGGTTGCAGATTGGGGGCGGGGGTTGCTACATACTTCTAAACAACCAGATCTTGTGAGAATTCACTCACTACACAGAACCAAGAGGGGATGGTGCTAAAACATTCATGAGAACTCTACCCCTATAATCCAATCACCTCCTACCGGGCTCCCATGTCCAACACTGGGGATTAACATTAATCTAACTGAACATTAGATTTGGGTGGGGACACAGATCCAAATTTTATCAGAGATGCCGTTTCACTTATGCGTTTGTCTTTTTGTTTTTCCTCCTAGGAGGTAAACTCGATGATAGTTGGGACTTTTCCACTGCTGTATCCTTTGTGCTTGACATGATGCTTGGTACGTATTAGGAGCTCAGCAAATATTTGTTGAATAAATGAATGAATGAAAACACTGGACCTAGTAGGTCATCTACATAAATCTCTTTACATGACGGATGAGAAACTGAGGCCCAGGGAGGGGAAGGGTCTGCTCAAGTGCACATGAGTAGTTGCTTAAATCTCCTGGTTCTAGAACCTGTGTTTGTTTTTTAAAACCCCCCACCCCCAGACATTTGGGTGCCTGGTAGTTTATATGCTAATTTAGTCACCTTGCCTTGGAAAATTATCTTCCTGATAAACCAATAAGATCAAACCTTTCAGATTGGGCATCTCTCACATTTTCCTCACCTCTCCAGCTTCCTCTCCCATGGTTTCCAAACATATCCTACCCTGCAGCCTCCCTGAATGACTTGCAGTTCCTTGATCACTGGATGTACCCTCAAACCTCTGTACCTTTACCTATACTGTTCCCCCCGTCTAAGCACTCTTCTTATAACCACCTTCTAGAAATGATGAACTTGGACTCATTTTCATGATGGAGGTGGACTTCAAGTCCTCTGGGAGGTCTTTCCTGCCATGCCCTTCCAGCCAGACTCAGTAAGAAGCCTCTCCACCGTGTTCCCAAGGCCCCTGTAATAGCTACATCACTCTACTGGGATTGACCGAGTCTCCTCTAGATTATAGGTTCCACGCATCTACAGTGACAGGGATCATGCTTGTCATGCTCAAGGCTGTATCCCCATCCCCTGCCCAGTGCCTGGCACATGGAAGGTGCTGCCCCCAACCATGGGCTTAGGTGAGTTTCTTTGCTTAGATTGAAGGAGGTAAAGTGGGCGCAGCTGACACTGTAGTGCCATACCCAAGCCTTCTTAACTTTCAGTGGGTTCCAGCTGACTTCCAGTTACTAGTATTGGTGTCTGTGCCAGAACTTCCAAAAATCGATCAGCTCATGAGTAGCAGGCCAGAGTATCAAAGAATTAACACCGTCTGTTTCAGAAGCCCCGCTTCACCAGTGACTTTTGGAAGTTGGTGTATAAATACCCCAGCTCCCTCACTAGGTTATTAAGTGGGTTATTTCAGCTGAGACCTGAGGGATTAGGAGGAGGGAACATGTGTGTCTTTTCCTTTTCCCCAGAGTTTCCTCAAGGGATTAATGTCTGTGGTAGCTTGCTTGGTAGTGTGCCCTTTATTTGCTATGTCTTGTCTACCTCTGTACTGGTGTTTTCTCTACATTTTTTTTTTTGAGACAGTCTCGCTCTGTTGCCCAGGCTGGAGTGCAGTGGCACAATCTTGGCTTGCTGCCACCTCTGTCTCCCAGGTTCAAGCGATTCTCCTGCCTCAGCATCTCAAGTAGCTGGGATTACAGGCACGTGCCACCATACCCAGCTAACTTTTGTATTTTTAGTAGAGACAGGGTTTCACCATGTTAGCCAGGCTGGTCTCAAACTCCTGACCTCAGGTGATCTGCCTGCCTCAGCCTCCCAAAGTGCTGGGATTACAGAAGTGAGCCACCGTGCCCAGCCTCCACTTTTTTTTTTTTTTTTTTTTTTTTGAGAAGAAGTCTCGCTCTTTCACCCAGGCTGGAGTGCAGTAGCGCGATCTCTGCTCACTGCAGGCTCTGCCCCCTGGGGTTCATGCCATTCTCCTGCCTCAGCCTCCCACGTAGCTGGGACTACAGGCGCCCGCCACCTCGCCCGGCTAATTTTTTGTATTTTTAGTAGAGACGGAGTTTCACCGTATTAGCCAGGATGGTCTTGATCTCCTGACCTCGTGATCCGCCCGCCTCGTCCTCCCAAAGTGCTGGAATTACAGGCGTAAGCCACCGCGCCCGGCCTCCACTTTTTAAATATACCACTTTCACCCAATTCCTTGTCCAAGGCAGTGGAATTATCAGAACACCAACAGCCTAGCCAAAGGCCCAGCATGCATGGGTTCCTTTTTTTTTTTTTAATGACATCACGACGACATCAGCTTAAATGTATCAGCCAACCAAACTCATAAAGCCAGTTAGTTATATTGACACATGATGTTTATGGGTTCCTACAGATCAATTCATAAATATTATAAATTGCAACATTTCTAAATAATGCCCTGTGACTAATGGCTCTGGTTGTAGTGGATTTTATCACTTTGTTGAGTACCTAATTGTCCTCAGCCTCACTGAGTGTTTCTGTGACCTCCAGCAACATGACGGTGACTCAGAGTCTAGCAGCTTCAAGGTCAAAGAGCCTGCATTTCTAGCTTCTGTAGAGGGAAACAGGGACCCTGACATTTCACTTTTGTAGCTAACTCATGGCCCAGTCTTTTTAAAATATTTTTTTTGGTAGTGGAAAGTTGTCCGCTACTGAATTAGAAAATATTACGTATTCTGACTTTTACCTGTGGTTTCAGAAGCCAATTCATTCATTCAGCAAATTTCTATGGAGCACTTTCTATGTACCCAACACTGTGCTGGGTACTGGGAATATAGTGATGTGTTGGTCAGGATAGGCTGGGATAGGGATACAGTAACAAGTTAACTTTAAACATCCTAGACATTTAGTACAACAAAGGTTTTGTTTACTTGTTTGTTGTTGTTGTTTTCTCATTTATGCTGTACATCCAGTGTAGAACAACAGAGCTCAGGGTCACTCAGGGACCAAGGCTGATAAAACGTCTGTCACTGCAGCAGGAGAACTGATAATTGGTGAGTTACCATGCCAACTTTTCTATGCTTCAGCCCCAAAGTGACACGTATCAGCCCATGAATTAGTCACATGGCCCCAATTAACTGCTGTCCTTGGAGAGCTTGCATTGTAGCTTGCACTGTAGAAGGCAGGGATCAAATAAATTATTACATAAGTAATTATTAAATAACAATTGGAGCGAAGTCTACAAAAGAGAATTCAGGGTCTTAGGAGAGTGTAAACCAGGAGACACAATGCCTTCTGTGTGGTCTGGGATGGCCTCCTTAGGGAAGGGTTATTTCAAAAGAGCCCTGAAGCGATGCATAGGGGCCGGTCAGGTAAACAGAGGGAACGAGGCACCCAGTTGTCTCACAAAGACAGATCACAGCAGGTACTACTTTCTTTATTTTTACTTTTTTGAGATGGAGTCTCGCTCTGTTGCCAGGCTGGAGTGCAGTCGCGCCATCTCGGCTCACTGTAACTTCTGCCTCCCGAGTTCAAGCGATTCTCCTGCCTCAGCCTCCCAAGTAGCTGGGACTACAGGCGTGCACCACCACGCCCTGTTAGTAGAGACAGGGTTTCACCATGTTGGCCAGGATGGTCTCAATCTCTTGACCTTGTGATCCCCCTGCCTTGGCCTCCCAAAGTGCTGGGATTACAGGCGTGAGCCACCGTGCCTGGCCGCAGGTTCTACTTTCAAAGAACTTACAGTGGAGTCTGAGCATCAAGAAATGTATAGAAATAGAAATAATGCCAGTTAGTCAACAATGACAGCTTATACGGTTGAGCATGTGCTGTGGCCAGTGCCTTTTGTGCACTATCTCATTTAATCCAGTTTCACAACAGACTTAGAAACCACTGCTCAGCAAGTGTCTAGGCAGGACTGGAACTTGTGTGAGCACCTGAAGTTCATGCTTTTTACCACTGTGTGCTACTCCCTCTGGAGTGGTTGCTCAGTGACTGGACGGCTTAGCTCAGGGGCTCAGTGACTACCAGAGTATAAGGGAAAGATCATTTGCTTTAAGGCTGATCTTTCTCTGCCTTGCTAGTGAGTAACTGACTCTCCCTGGACCTCAGTTCATCATTAAAATGAGAGCATTTGGCAGATCAGAGCTTTTCAAAATGTTTTAATGTAGTGGAATAGTTTTAAAAATGTAATGCAATATATAAAGCAGAAAGGAGTGGTTAGTACTCTGGCGAGGGGGACCAAACCTCACCACTGCTTTAGCACTATTGGGGCCCCTCTGGGGAGCCTGGCATATCCTAAATGCTCAATAAATCACTGGAGCAGCTAAGGTTACTTTCATCCCCCAAGGAGGCTGAGTGTTACCAGTATTATGATTAGCTGTGGCTATTTAAGGATAACGCTGGACTCCTTTCATATCCTGTGCAGCAGGTAGAAAAGTGTCCCCACCCCATGTCCACATTTTTTTTTTTATTATACTTTAAGTTCTAGGGTACATGTGCACAACGTGCAGGTTTGATACATAGGTATACGTGTGCCATGTTGGTTTGCTGCACCCATCACCTCGTCATTTACATTAGGTATTTCTCCTAATGCTATCCCTCCCCCATCCCCTCACCCCACAACAGGCCCTGGTGTGTGATGTTCCCCGCCCTGTGTCCAAGTGTTCTCATTTTTCAATTCCCACCTATGAGTGAGAACATGCGGTGTTTGGTTTTCTGTCCTTGTGATAGTTTGCTTAGAATGATGATTTCCAGCTGCATCCATGTCCCTGCAAAGGACATGAACTCATCCTTTTTTATGGCTGCATAGTATTCCATAGTGTATATGTGCCACATTTTCTTAATCCAGTCTATCATTGATGGACATTTGGGTTGGTTCCAAGTCTTTGCTATTGTGAATAGTGCCACAATAAACATATGTGTGCATGTATCTTTATAGTGGCATGATTTATAATCCTTTGGGTATATACCCAGTAATGGGATGGCTGGGTCAAATGGTATTTCTAATTCTAGATCCTTGAGGAATCGCCACACTGTCTTCCACAATGGTTGAACTAGTTTATAGTCCCACCAACAGTGTAAAAGCGTTCCTATTTCTCCACATCCTCTCCAGCATCTGTTGTTTCCTGACTTTTTAATGATCACCATTCCAACTGGTGTGAGATGGCATCTCATTGTGGTTTTGATTTACATTTCTCTGATGCCATGTCCACATTTTAATCCCTTAAACCTGTGAATATGTTACCTTTCATGGCAAAAGGAATTTTTTTTTTTTGAGACAGAGTCTTGCTCTGATGCCCAGGCTGGAGTGCAGTGGTATAATCTCAGTTCACTGCAATCTCCGCCTCCTGGGTTCAAGTGATTCTTGTGTCTCAGCCTCCCAAGTAGCTGGGATTACAGGCGTGCCCCACCATGCCTGGCTAATTTTTGTATTTTTAGTAGAGATGGGGTTTCACCATGTTGGCCAGGCTGGTCTCAAACTCCTGGCCTCAAGTGATCTGCCTGCCTTGGCCTCCTGAAATGCTGGGATTACAGGTGTGAGCCATTGCACCCAGCCAACAAAAAGGATTTTGAAGGTAAGATAAAGTTAAGGATCTTGAGTTATGGGGATTATACTGGATTATCTGGTGGGCCCAAGGTAATTTTAAGGGTCCTTAGAAGTGGGACAGGTGAGTCAGAGAAGGAGATATGATGACGGAGGCAGAGGTCAGAGAGAGAGATGTGAGGAGGTTATGCTAGATTTGAAGATGGAGAAAGGAACCTACCAGACAAAAAATGCAGGCTTCCTCCAGAAGCTGGAAAAGACAAGAAAATGGATTTTTCCTTAGCACCTCCAGAAGGAACGGAGCTCTGCTGATACCTTGATTTTGTCCTGTAAGACTCATTTTGGACTTCTGACCTCTAGAACTGTAAGGTCATAAATTTGAGTTTTTAAAATTTTTAATTATATTATTATTATTTCTAGAGACAGGGTGTTGCTCTGTTACCCAGGCTGGAGTGCTGGGGTGAGATCACAGCTCACTGCAGCCTTGAACTTCTGGGGTCAAGCAATCCTCCCACCTCAGCCCCCAGAGTAGCTGAGACTACAGGGGTGCACCACCATGTCTGGTTAAATTTGAGTTTTTAAAAGCCACCAAGTTATGGGACTTTGTTACAACAGCAGTGGGAAACTTATATGCCCTTGAAACAAGAATCTACCCTATACCCTATACCACAAGTCACTCGTGTCCCTACTAATGACCAGATCACCATGTCCAGCCACTATGCTTAGCATTTTACTTCTCTGATTTCATTGGACTTTCTAAACAGCCCTGTGAGTAGAGCCTGTCCTGTCCATTTAGTAAAAAGGAGGGACCGGGGCTCTGAGAGGCTGTATCACCAGCTCAAGGTCACAAAGGTAGAAAGCTTGTGTGTGGGGGGGGCAGGACTTTGAAGCAAATCCAAGTGTATATGGCTCTAAAACCATCATTTAGCTCTTCTGCCTTCAGAAGACATTATTTCCAGAGGGTGCTGGGAAGGCATTTAGACCCTGAGCTTGCAAACAGTGCTTCCTGCAAAGTCAGACTCTGAACCCATCCTGGCTGGTGTAGGACATTGGTGTATGTGGAAGGAGGGTGCAGTTTTGCACCATGTTTAATTTCATGTGAGCTTCCTCAGGAAGCTCAATTTTCTTCCCTAAAAATGAAGAGGAACAAACCTCCCCACTGCTCTTGAAATTTCTTCAGGAACAATTACTGAATCCTTGTCTGTTCAACATGCAGAATTCTCTATATGAAAGGAGGAGACAGGGAGAACAGAATGACTGTGCCTAGCTGGAGCACAAAACCAGGCTTATTAGGCAATAGAGCAAACGGATCTGGCTCCTATGAGTGTGGGGTCTTGCTGTGTAAGAGTATTCATGGAGTTTGGAAGATCAGCAATTGAGCAAACAGATATAATTAAAACATACTCAAAACAAAAGTCACTATGCCCTTTTCAAATGTGCTTCGGTTGTTTCTTTTGGTAAGCCGGATTTAATATCATTCTTAACATTTGTTGATTGTTTCTAATTACCAAATCATAGATACTCATTTTGGAAATGCAGGAAAATACAGAAAAGGATCAAGAAGGACAATCACCTTAAATCCTGCCAACCAGACCAATCATGGTCAACATTTTTGCCCTATGGAAGGAACCTTCACGATCACTCAGGCTGACTCCTTCCCTGCTGGGGGAAACAGGCCCAGGTTAAGAAGCTGTTTGGTGTCAGATCTCAGAGTAGAAAGCAGGAATCTCTGGTCTTCAATTTGCCACACCTCTTCCTTTCTTCTTGCTGCTCTTCTGGAACCCTTAAAAAAATAATCTCTTGAAGAAATTCCCCTGAGATCAACTTCTGTCTTCTGGGGCTCCAGGAGGTCTCCAGCTATTTTCCATCAGGGAAATTTGAGATTCCAGGTCTGAACCACATTGCTTCTTTCCTTGTCATCATTCTCTTTCCCCTTCTTTTTTTCTCTTCCTCTTCCTTCCCTCCCTTCTAATGGAAGTGTACTGTACATAGTGCCTTTTAAATTTAACAGTACCCTAGGGGCATGTCATTACATGCCAACAAATGTAATTGTATATTATGACATCATTTTTTTTTTTTTGAGACAGGGTCACTTCGTCTGTCACTCCAGACTGGAGTGCAGTGGTGCAATCATAGCTCACTGCAGTTTTGAATTCCTAGGCTCAAGCGACCCTCCCACCTCAGCTTTCCAAGTAGCTGGGACTACAGACATACACCACTGCACCCGGTTAATTTTTAAATTTTGTTGTGGTGACATGGTCTTGCTAGGTTGTCCAGTCTGGTCTCAAACTCCTGGCCTCAAGCAATCTGCCTGCCTTGGCCTCCCAAAGCTTTGGGATTATAGGTGTGAGCCACTGCACCCCGTTACATTATTTTTAATGACTGTATGTCGTGGCATGTTACACCAGGATTTATATAACATATATAATCCCCTTTCTGGTGGACATTTAGGTTGCCTCCAGTCTTTCACCATTTATTTTTATTTTTATTTTTATTTATTTATTTTTTTGAGATGGAGTCTCACTCTGTCACCAGGCTGGAGTGCAGTGTGTGATCTCGGCTCACTGCAACTTCTGCCTCCTGAGTTCAAGTGATTCTCCTGCCTCCACCTCTGGAGTAGCTGGGACTACAGGCTTGTGCCACCATGCCCTGCTAATTTTTTGTATTTTTAGTAGAGATGGGGTTTCGCTATGTTGGCCAGGATAGTCTCGATCTCTTGACCTCATGATCTGCCCACCTCAGCCTCCCAAAGTGCTGGGATTACAGGCGTGAGCCACCGCACCTGGCCTCACCATTATTTTTTAAAGTGCTTTGATGAACATACTTGCAGTTAATTAATCATTGAGATACATTTTTAGAAGAGGCCTTGCTAGTCAAAGGGTCTGCCCATTTAGAAGGTCTTGATGCACACCCACAGGCATACTTCCTAAAAGAAGACACAAAGTATTGTAATTGTATTACCCAGAGCCAGAAAAATTTTCAGGCTTCTGACATAGTTGTTGGCTGCTGTTCCCACCATGCTGACCTGCTGTGGCCTTATCCCAAGCAGATGTTGCTACGAAGGTCAGCCTACTAAATCCCATCATTACCCTGCCAGGTCCCTGGTGCTGGGCCAAGGGAAGGCTGGAGCCAAATCTTTCTTAACAGACAGGAACCAAAACACAGTTAGTTTCCAACCTTGAACAATTAATCATATCCAGAGAAACCTAGGTCTGGGGAAAATGGTTTATTTACAGCTCAATACTTCTTTCAGCCCCAGGTACATTTTGCAATTGTGTTTCATCTTCCGTTCTCACACCTGGACTCTCTTCTAAACACCATCTGAATCATGAGCGGGAGGTCAAGTGCAACACACTGGATCTCTCCTGGCTTGAGAAGTTCATGGACTAGGTTGGCTTTTGCTTTTGTGGCCTTGACTTTATGGCCAGGAGGAAGGTGAAAAGCCCATGAGAGGTGAACTGTGAAATGCTTTACCTACCCACACCCAGGCCACTGGAAACTCCTGTCAAGCAGTAAGCTTTTAGCAGCAATGTGCTCAGACTTCAAAATAGTAGAGAGATGCTGATAACACCCGGAAGGAGGACTTCCCCTGGCTTGAGATCACACGTGAGGCTGGTAGAGTTTCCATAGAAAGCTCCCCCACCCCCTAATTAAACAATCGATTAACTCAACAAGTATCCGTTGAATGTTTACAAGCCAGGTGCTGTCTAAGCATTGAGAATGCAGTGGTTGGGCCAGGTGCAGTGGCTCACGGCTGTAATCCCAGCACTTTGGGAGGCCAAGGAGGGCGGATCACTTGAGGTCAGGAGCTGGACACCAGCCTGGCTAACATGGTGAAACCCTATCTCTACTAAAGGTACAAAAATCAGCTGAGCGTGGTGGCATATGCCAGCTACTTGGGAGGCTGAAGCAGGAGAATTGCTTGTACCCAGGAGATGAAGGCTGCAGTGAGCCGAGATTGCGCCACTGCACTCCAGCCTGGATGACAGAGTGAGACTGCCTCAAACAAACAAACAAACAAAAAAAGAATGCAGTGGACTATGTATTCCCCTGGGAAGCAGACTCTGGGGCAGAGACTCACACACACTGGGTTTATGAGGGACTGCTCTTGGACATCCGTGGGTGGAAGGGACTGAATCACAACTGGGCAGAGGGGAATGTTGAACTGTGATGTCATCTAAGTGGGGGCCTCAGCCAACCCCTCCAGGGAGTTCTGAAACTGAGTCATCCTTTAGGACGGACCATACCAACCAGTCACTCAATGTGGCGATCGCTGGGAAGTAACCTTGGGTGAAACAGCTCTCTTCAGCGGAGGCAATCCCTGTAGGGGATTGGGGGCTGAGGGCAGCATGCTCAACAGCTGGGGGAATGAGTCCTTTGGTCCTGAAGGAGGACCTGGGTGGTGTGTCACTGAGTCCGACACGGCCCTCATGGAACTCACAGTGTAGTGAGTGTCTTGGTTTGAGTTCACTCTGAAGCAGGGCCTGAGGCAGGGACTTGGATGTAGGTAGTGAATTCAGGAGGTGATCCCAGAGAGGAAGAACCAGAGAATGGGAGAAGGAGAACGAGGCAGGGAACGACAAAGAGATAATAGAGGGTGCATTGTTGAGCAAGTCCACCCTGTGAGACTGAGAAGAATGCATTCAGAATGATCCCCCTAAAGGACAGGAGGTAAGGTGTGTATTCACTGACTTCTATGCCCCATTGTTTGAGGGTTACCGCCTGGGGTCTGAGCCCCTTTGCATTTATAGAATGCACCTGTGAAGGATGTTCCTGTAGCTTTGGGGAAGCTTTGAGGCAGAAAACCAGAGAGTTAGGGGACATCTGATGTGGGAAGTTTCCAGCAGACATGGACACTCTCCCTATAGATGAGGCTGAAATTAGAGTCAGGTCATGTGGCACAGGTCCTCAATTCTTTAGTAAAGATAAAATCTGTAGCAGAACGAATGAGGAAATTAATCTTGTAAGACCTTTAAGTGGGTATCTCTACCCCATCCCTTGGTAACCCCCAATTTTTTTTTTTAAAGAGATAGAATCTCACTACGTTGCCCAGGCTGGTCTTGAACTCCTAAGCTCAAGTGATCCTCCAATCTTGGCTTCCCAAAGTGCTGGGATTACAGGTGTGAGCCATAGCACCCAGCTGAGTAATGCTTTAATGAAGAGGATTACTTTAAAAAATTATATCCTCTCCTCTTAAAACTGACTGACTAAAACCAATAAACTAACCAACAAACTAACTAATGTGTATTATGCTAAGTTTCAGACATTGTTCTCAAACTGACTAACCAATTAACTAATATGTATTATACTGTCAGGCATTGTACTAAAACTAACTGACTAATCAACTAACCAACCAACTAATAACCCATCAACTAACTAATGTGTATTATACTAAGTTCCAGACATTGTTCTCAAAACTGACTAACCAACCAGTTAACTAATATGTATTATGCTATCAGGCATTTTACTAAAACTAGCTAACCGATCAACTAACTAATAACCAATCAACTAACTAATGTGTGTTACACTAAGTTCCAGACAGTGTTCTAAAACGAACTAACTGGCTAGCTAACCAACTAACCATCTTTGATCTCTGTCTCTTCACAGGTTCTTTCTTTGCCTATAATCTTGTTCATCTACACATACCCTAAAAAAGAAGAAAAGGAAGACTCTTTCCTTGAACTTCTTCCCTTTTTTGGCTACCTTATTCCTATTCTTTTCTTCTTCTTCTTCTCTTTTTTTTTTTTTTTTTTTGAGACAGAGTCTTACTTTGTCACCCAGACTGGAGTGCAGTGGTGCGATCTCAGCTCACTGCAACCTCTGCCTCCCAGGTTCAAGTGATTCTCCTGCCTCAGCCTCCTGAGTAGCTGGGATTATAGGCACATGCCACCATGTCCAGCTAATTATTATTTTATTTTATTTTATTTGAGACGGAGTCTCGCTCTGTCGCCCAGGCTGGAGTGCAGTGGCGCCATCTCGGCTCACTGCAACCTCCGCCTCCCGAGTTCAAGCGATTCTCCTGCTGCAGCCTCCTGAGCAGCTGGGACTACAGGCATGTGCCACCATGCCTGGCTAATTTTTTGTATTTTTAGTAGAGATGGGGTTTCACCATGTTAGCCAGGATGGTCTCGATCTCCTGACCTCGTGTTCCGTCCGCCTCGGCCTCCCAAAGTGCTGAGATTACAGGCCTGAGCCACTATGCCCGGCCTAATTTTTTTATTTTTATTTTAGTAAAGACAGGTTTTCACCATATTGGTCAGGCTGGTCTCAAACTCCTGAGTTCAGGTGAGCCACCCACATCGGCCTCCCAACGTGCTGGGACTACAGTCATGAGCTACCACGCCTGGCCCTTCTTTTTCTTCTTCAACAAATATTTGCAGCCTCGATCTCACTGCCCAGGCAACCTTAACCCAGACAAGTTTGCTTCCATACCCTTCCCATGCCCATGTTCTGTTGAATCTAAATTTTCAAAGGCCCTCAAAGATCTGGCACTCACAATTCTCCATTCTTCTCATCCTCATTTCTCAGTTTTCTTCACTTCTGCAGTGTGTTCCATCTTCTCTTTTTCAAAATTCTTCCTTTCCCTAGTTTTCATGACACTGTCCTTTTCCCTCTATAACTTTTCTTCATTATTTTTTCCAAACTTCATCTTTCTTCCAAGAGCAAGTGTTCTTCAAGGTCTGATGCCGATAACTGTCTTCTTGCTGGATAGAGTGCTGGTTCTCAAGCTTGGCTGTACCTGAGGGTCACTTGGAGTATTCAGAAACTACTGAAGCTCACGGAGAATTTTGAGGACAGGGAAACTACTCTGTTATGACACTATAATGGTAGATACAGGTTATTATACCCTTGTTGAAGTTACAGAAGGTACAACATAACCAGGAGACTTTGGGTGGTAATGATGTGTTGGCCGGGCGTGGTGGCTCACACCTGTAATCCCAGCACTAGGCGAGGCCGAGGCGGGCGGATCACGAGGTCAGGAGATCGAGACCGTCCTGGCTAACACAGTGAAACCCCATCTCTATTAAAAATACAAAAAATTAGCCGGGCATGATTGCAGGCGCCTGTTGTCCCAGCTACTCGGGAGGCTGAGGCAGGAGAATGGCCTGAAGCCGGGAGGCGGAGCTTGCAGTGAGCCGAGATCGCGCCACTGCACTCCAGCCTGGACAACAGAGTGAGACTCCGTCTCAAAAAAAAAAAAAAAAAAAAAAGATAATGATGTGTCAATGTTGATTCATGGACTGTAACAATGTACCACCCTGGTGAGAGACTGTGTGTTGCAGGGGATAGGGGATGTATAGAAACTCTCTACACTTTTGCTCAATTTTGCTGTGAACCTGAAATAGCTCTTTAAAAGAGTCTAAGAAGCTGGGCGTGGTGGTGTGTGTTTGTAGTCCCAGCTACTCGGGAGGCTGAGGTGGAAGGAAGATTGCTTGAGCCCAGGAGTTTGAGACCAGCCTGGACAACATAGCAAGAATTCATCAGAAAGAAAAGAAAGAAAGAAAGAAAAGAAAGTAGTAAATAAGGAAAGAAAGAAAAGAAGGAAGGAAAGAGAGAGGGGGAGGAAGGAAAGAAAGAAGGGAAGGAAGGGAAGGAAAAGGAAAGAAAGGAAGGAAGAGAAAGACTATTAATTAAAAACTGCTGATGCCCAAGCTGTCCCCAGAGATGGTGACTTAGTTGCTCAGGGTGGAGCCAGGGCATCAGTTGTTTTTTTTAAAGCCCTCTGGTGGATTTTAAGGGGCAACTAGGGTTGGGAAATGGTGGGCAACACTTTCTCCCTGAGAATCTTTGCTCTCTTTTAAGCTTCACTGATCGCTTTTAAGCAGGAAACCCCCAAATTTAACTTTCCAACTCTGCCTTTTTTCAGGGTTTTCAGGTTTACAACCTCCGCTTTTATGGATATGTCAGAGATCATATCAAACTCACCATCTTTTTATTTTCCCAAATTCCTTTTCAAGTCATCCCTGTTTCTGCTCAGCACATCCTTTATCAGCTTGGCTATTCGGGTTTTAGAAACCTCAGAATCCCAGCATCAAGGATTCTTTGAGTTCACATCTCTGACCTTTTCTCCAAAGCTGGAGTCCCCTCATACTCACTCTCTGCCTCTGTTTGGATCTTTGTAGCCACGAAGCTCAGTCCTTGGCAAAGAGCCTCTTTTTTTAAAGAACACCTTTTTGTTTTTCTTATTGCACAGCTGGTTCATGTGAATGATAGAAAAAAAGCTTAAAAATATAGAAAAGCATAAAGGAGAAAATAAAAACCACCCACAGTACCATCCCCTGCCAGCTATTGTTAATGTTTTGGTATAAAAATAGATGTAAAAGAGAAACAGGTTAAATCGTGACATGTTTTTAATGTCATTCTTCACTGAACGTGACATCGTGAATATTCCCCCATCATACTCTTCCAAATCATTTCAGATAGTTTTATTTTAAAAATAATTTTGTCTAAGAAAGTAGTACATGCTCACCGTACAAAAGTCAAACGAGGAGAAGCAGGGAACTCCTCCTTCTCCCTCCCCGACTCACGTTTTTCTTCTAGGGAGAAAGAATTCGGTATTTCAAAGAAAGCATTTGTTGGCATTCTTTATGCTTATTTTCTGGGTTGACTTTTTAAAATGGAATTACATAATCTTTTCAGAGCTCGAGGCATCTAGAGGTTTCAAGCTGGCTGTTTGGGGCTATTCCGTCCCCCTCCATCACCACCTCCCTGGGGCTCACCACTCTTAATTCTAACATGCTTTGGAATTATGGCAAAGGCAATCTTTTTAATGGCAGTTCTGATGGTTGGAAAGCTCTTCTTTATGTCGTGTTGAAACTGCTTCTTGTCCTTTACTCTTGGCTCTAGACTTTCTTTATGGAGCTAGTGAAAAACCAAACCAAACCCATAAAACAAACAAGCAAGGCAAAACAAAAACAAAAATCCATACAGACAACTATTTGTCTAATTTGACATGTCCGCCCTTTCTCCCCCAACTGAGAACTGATCTTTGGCTGCCTTGAGAGGGAGAAATCAGGTCAAGACCGTGGCTGTGCAGCCAGACCCCCTGGGTTCCTTGGACGAATTTCTTAATCTTCTCTGAGCCTCAGTTTCCTCATCTGTGAAATGGGAATAACAATAGTACCTACCCACAGTGGTACTGTGGGAATTAAACAAGTAATATGGCCAGGTGAGGTGGCTCACACCTATAATCCCAGCACTTTGGGAGGCCAAGGTGGGCAGATCACCTGAGGTTAGGAGTTGAAGACCAGCCTGGCTAGTATGGTGAAACCCCATCTCTACTAAACATACAAAAATTAGCTGGGTGTGGTGGCACATGCCTGTAATCCCAGCTACTCGGGAGACTGAGGCAGGAGAATCGCTTGAACCTAGAAGTGGAGGTTGCAGTGAGCCGAGATCGCACCACTTCACTCCAGCCTGGGTGACAGAGCAAGACTCTGTCTCAAAAACAAACAAACAAAAACAAACACAGAAAAGTAATACACGGGAAGCCCTTAGACCAGGCCTGGTATTTGCTGCCATCAGGCATCCAAAGGGTCTGGATTCTTCATGGAGAAGGGAAGGTGGAAAGGTTGTCAGGCTCTGAGATTCTCACCTGGAAAACTCACCTGGTTGCAGGGACCTTGTATTTGTTTCTGTCTTCGGTTTAGAACTCATTTCAGTGATTACTGTTGCATGTCTGCTTGTGGCTAGAGGCCCCCAAAACTGAAATTGTGAAGGTCATGGGAAGAACACGGGGGACAGACAGGGTGAGAAGAGGCAGCCAGGGTTGGGGAATGTGGAGAGAGGGTGAGAGAATCAAGTGATTTCTGACCTGACGGCTGCTGGTCCCAAGCCTTAAGCAGCTGGGTGAAGTTGGACAAGCTGTTTAAGCCTCATTTTCTCAGCTGCAGAATGGGTTCAATAATGGGTGATGAGGAAAAATATGCCTTTGCCTTACAATTATTCAGCTCTCACTTGGCGACCACCCACCTCCCTTTCTTTCATCCTCATGATATAGGAGTTAAAAAGAAATTATTTAGGCAGATAGTGAGGGTAAGAGAGTCCTCAGTAAGGTTTCCTTTTAATAAAAAGCAGCCCCCAAATCGTTTCTTTTCTAACAAAAAGCAGTCTGTAAAATCGAGCTGCAGACACAGATAAGAAAGCTGGAAGCCTGCAAGGGTGAATGCCGACAGCTGTGTCAATAGGAAAATGCTACCTGGGGACCAGGCATGTTCAACATGGCGGCTCCATCTTCCCTTTTGTCAACCACGTGGACAGTAAGGAACAGACAACATGGCGCCAGCCAGGGAGAGACCCCATCTACATAATAGAAGATTAAAGTGGGGCAGCCAGCTTCTTCACATGCTATGTAAATGACACATCTGGTCCAACCAATCTTTGGGCCCTATGTAAATCAGGTACCACCTCCTCAAGCCAGTCTGTAAAACCCCATGCACTTCACCATGGAACTGGAAGACCCACTCAGGCACCTCTCTCTCTCTGCAGGAGAGAGAGCTATTCTCTTTTTCTCTTTCTTTCGCCTATTAAGCCTCTGCTCTAAAACTCACTTCTTGTGTGTGTCTGCATCTTCGGTTTTCCTGGCATGAGACGACAAACCTTGGGTATTTACCCCAGACAATGATGCCACTTCACTCATAACAACTCCATGAGGCAGATGTGAACATCCCCATTCTACAGATGAGAACATTGAGGCACAGAGGGGTGGGTCATTTTCTCAAATCCACACACTAAAAAAGTACAGGGCTAGGATTGGAATGTTAAGTGGGCCCCAGAGGCGGGATTTTTTTTTTCGTTTTTTTTTTTTTTTTGAGATGGAGTCTCACTCTGTCACTCAGGCTGGAGTGCAGTGGCATGATCTTAGCTCACTGCAACCTCTGCCTCCCGGGTTCAAGTGATTCTTGTGCCTCAGCCTCCTGAGTAGCTGGAATTCCAGGCATACACCACCACACCCAGCTAATTTTAGTAGAGATAGGGTTTCACCATATTGGCCAGGCTGGTGTCAAACTCCTGACCTCAAGTGATCCGCCCGCCTCCGCCTCCCAAAGTGCTGGGATTACCATGAGCCACAGCGCCAGGCCCAGAGTTGGGATCTTAGTGAGCTTTTAGGCTGACTAAATAAATAATAATAAGCCTATGATTTATTGAGCTACTTATTTGGTGCTGCTTCTCTCTGTTAATCTGTACAACAACTCTGATTCAATGCCTGGCCCCTGGAAAGTCACCCTGTAGGTGTGCAAGGACTCTCTTCCCTTGGGTGGGGGCCTCCTTTGTTTTAGAGCGGGGGCGGGGGGGCGGTCCTCACACCTGCTTGCCAGTTAGGTTCACACAAGAAACTTGTCAAAAGTAATGATGCCAGGCCCCACACCAGTTTCTGATTCCATTACTCTGGGATGGAAGCCCTGCATGGGGAGTTTTTAAAAGCACCCTGGATGATTCAAGGTTTTGCAGGCAGAGTTGAGAACCTTGGCTTAGAGAGGTTTTACACCCCTCCAGGTGTGATTCTCAATCTTGGCTGCAGGCTGCGTGTTAGAATCATCTGGGAACTTGGAGATTCTGAGCTCATTGGTCTGAGAGGGGAGTTGAGTATCGGTCTTATTCACTGAGCTAATTAATGCCTGTTGGACCTTACTAGGTGCCAGGCAGTACATTAACTCATTGAATCCTGGACTGACCAAATCATTCTGGTTTGCTAGGGATTTTCTGCCCAAAGACTTGGTCACCCTACTGAATCCCTCCCTAAACTTAACATTTCATCTTGACCTCACTTGCTTATTTCATGACATATCTCTGAGAAAAGTTCTACTGTTAAACCTGTGTTGTTGACTGGGCTCGGTGGCTCGTGCCTGTAATCCTAGTGCTCTGGGAGGCTGAAGGGGGAGGATCGCTTGAGGCCAGGAATTTGAGGCTGCAGGGAGCTATGATCATGCCACTGCACTCCAGCCTGGGTGACAGTGTGAGACCCTGTCTCAAAGCAAAACAAAACAAAAACCAACAAGAACCCCAAACCCGTGTTGCACATGAAGAACTGAGGCACACTGAGTATTGGTCGCACAGTTAGTAAAGGGTGGTTACAAGAGACTTCCATAACTGGGATTTCATTTCCTATCAGGGCAATCTGCAAGATGAGGAGCGGTTTTTTTTGGGTCCCCATTTTACAGGGAGAGTGAGGTTCAGGGAGGTTAATGACTTCCCATGGTCAGTGACCACTGTACTAGATGGGAAATCTGATCTTCTGACTCCCAGCTCATGGCATGACTTCTGTTAGGCTGCTTGGGGGGACAAAAGATTGTCTCCTTGCAGAGGCTTGAGGATCATGGGCTTTGACACGCTTTGCATCCATCGGCAGAGCTTGGGCCTCCCGGCTTTCCCTCCTTCAAGAGCTGAGAGCCTTACTGCGACCCTTTTCTCCTGGGGGATTTGGGGGTCGTGTGCTAGAAAAGGCCAAGATGATTACTAGCAGTCGGGTGCTGTTCATTTAGAACATCTGCCCTTGGGTCCCCAAGGCCAGCTCCATCGAAGACATATACTAAGGCATTGTCAGATTCCATAAACAGCTTCTTGCCCTCGGGGGAGCAATCTGGACCGGGCTGATCAGGCTGGTGAAATGTCATCTGAGGTGCAGAGTCACAGGGGACATGTGGGTAGGCGTGCACAAAGGATTCTTTTAGCATAATCCGGTGTTTTGGGGATAGGTGTGGGGAGAGAAATAGGTGGCCTGGTTTCTCAACTCAAGGCAGCTGGATTTCAATTTTTTTTTTTTTTTTTACTCCAGTAAAGTGACCAGCTGGGTGCTCCAGAGAGAAGGGAGGGGCCCTCTTTGCCCTGGAGCAGTTCTACGGCCTGCTGTGCTGAAAGATTTGCATATTTGAAACATCAGTGCAGGGACTCTTATTGCACAGGAGCTGACTTTAGGAGGGACAAGGACACACTTTAAAAAATGTGAATCATTCTTTAGTTATATGAATACAATGAGGAAAACGTTGTAACTATGCACTGAAAGAGAAGTTCCATGAGGGTAGGGATTTCTTTTATCTATTTTGTTCACTACTATAAACCTTACACTAGGACAGCACTTGGCACATAGTGGGTGCCCAACAAATAAATGAATGAATCTCCCAGCACACGTGTGGTTTTACCAGATGATGGAATTTGAGCTGAGATTTGTAAGGATGAACAGGATTAATTCAGGAAGAAATAAGTGAGATTAGAGGAGAGTGGAGAGGAGAAGATCCAGGTGGGGAATGCAGCCTACGCAAAGGCTAAGAGGTAGGATAAACAAGGCCCATGTGGTATCAGCTAACATCTACTGTGAGCTGATCCTAGTGCCCTACTGCCACACTGCTAAGCACTTTCATGTATTAACTAATTAAAGCCTCATATTAACCCCTGTTACATCTTCCCTTTACAGATGGGGAAACTGAAGCCCAGAGTGGTGAAGTACCTTGCTTAAGGACAGGCTGTACCCCTGACTTGGCTGTTTCTCAGTCCTGCAAGGCTCTAGGGTCTAAGGCTCATATAGGGGGCTGGGGCAGGTGGAGTGTGTGTCCCGGCCTGCCCAAAGCCCACTGCTGCTTCAGCTTGGGTGGCAAAGGCCTGGTGTCTCTTCTGCTCTCCGGCCCACAGAAGCCTGCAGGAGCCTGATTTAACCCAGAAGCTGTTTTCACAGGTTTCCATTTTTAGCTCTCTGGACTGGAACGCAATGTTCAATGCACTGTAAACCTCCATGTCAGTTTGATTATACGAGAGGCGTGTGTGGGCTCCTGCTCTCTCGTTTCCATGTCTAATAATAACCCTCTGGATTCTCTTGCCTCTTTTCTTCCAAGGCCCTCAAAGCGTTTCATATGCAACGTCCCATTTAAGCTTCCAGTTCCCCAGGGAGGCAGCTGGTGGCTATTATGTAGAAGGGTTTCCGGGACTATTCAGTTCTCTTCAAATGGAAAAGGTTAGAGTCACCTCTGTCTTAAACATGAGAAAAGCGGAGTCACGAGAGAGTGGAGAGATGTATCAAAGAGAGCTGGTGTTTCATGAATGCCTACTATGTGCATCTTACCTTACCCGCCCTGGGACATGCAGCTGTGAATTGTTTTTTTTTTTTTTAATATTTATTTATTTATTTATTTTTATGGCTGAGAAAGAAGGCCCAGAGAGACTGACTTATTCAAGGTCACATAGCTCATAAGTGATGAACTGTGGATTTGACCCTGGATTCACTGCCAAGGTCTTTGGTTTTTCTTTTGTATCATTAAATGAGATGTTCTAGAAATAGATGCAGAGTCAGACAGACCTTCGTTCGCTTGGTTCCTAGGCCAAGCCAGCCCTTGTTCCTTTCCTTAGATCTTGACATGAGAAATTTACATGAGAAAATTATAAGGCCAGGTGCGGTGGCTCACGCCTGTAATCCCAACACTTTGGGAGGCCAAGGTGGGTGGATCACCTGAGGTCAGGAGTTCGAAACCAGCCTGGCCAACATGGTGAAACCCCATCTCTACAAAAATACAAAAATTAGCCAGGCATGATGGCAGGTGCCTGTAATCCCAGCTACTTGGGAGGCTGCGGCAGGAGAATCACTTGAACTTGGAAGGCAGAGGTTGCAGTGAGCCGAGATTGTGCCATTGCACTCCAGCCTTGGTGACAGAGGGAGAATCCATCAAAAAAAAAAAAAAATCTTTACATGAGAAAATTACAGACTGAAAGGATTACTTCTCATCTGTCAATCATCAGTCATCTCTCACCTTTTAAAAAATATTGAAAGTAAGAAACTACTTGTTTGCTTTCCCTTCCATCCCTATTATTCATTCATTCATTCATTCATTTGGCAAGTATTTACTGCTCCCTCTTTTGTGCTAGGTACTGTGGGCATGCCTGGGATGAAGACAATGTCCCACTCAGAGTTTATTTTGTCCAGGGCACTGCTAAAGCCCCTGAAACAAGTGCCTTCACCTCTTTGATCCCCAGTGTCCTTATCTGTAGAATGGGGATAACAATGGTTCCTATTTCATAGGGTCATTGTGAGCTAAGGATGTGTGGGTAGCAAAAATATTTGAGAGTGAAGGAATAGATCAACCTCCAGAGCAGAGGTGAAGGCAGTGAGAGCAGAGATGGGGAGATGTTTTTGGGCAGGATATGCCTAGTTCAATGTTTTGGCATAGGCTTAGGAAGGCGATGCTCTCCACTGTTAAGCTGACCAACTGGTGGACAATATCCATGTCTCGCAGACTGACTGTCTTGGGGAGGTTGGAGAGTTGAGTTGATTCAAATCAAAAAGCATTGGTTGAACACTTACTTGGTGTAGAGAGGCTGTGGAGACAGACATACCTGGATTTCAGTCCTAGCTCTGGTGCATGACAGCTGTGTGATGGAACAGCTGTTGCACCTCTCTGGACCTCAGTTTTTGCTTCTGCAAAGGGGAAATAAAAATGTCTGCAGGTTCTTGTGAGGATTAGAAATGATATATAGAAAGCACTTAGCACAGTGCCTGGCACCTGCTGGTGCCCAGTCAATGGATGTTATTGCTATGCTGTACGTGGTACTGACTGAGATTCTGAAGCACTAAAGAGCCTTGAAATGGAAGGGTTAGGTCTTCAGGTATAGCTGGATGCAGGTGCTCATATGATGTCATAACATCATCTCTATATACCTCTCAGCTCTGCTTTCATTCATATTGGCTTCATTCCCAGGATGATCTGCTTCTCCTGGTGGCAAGATGGTCCTCAGCAGCTCAAGACTCAGGTACTACCCACTAACCCAATGGAACAAGACATTTTTCCCTCTAGTTATAGAGAAATTCAAAGACTTGAGTCCTGTTGGACCAACTTGGGTCTTGTGCCCATCCTTGAACCAATCACTGAGGTCAAGGGTGGGCAAAACAAATTGACCAGATTTGGAGTGTGTCCATCCCTCAAGCTGAAGGATGCGATTATCAGCTTTAAACAAACCATAGGGACTAGGAGGGGGAGAGGGCAGTTTCTCCAAAGGAAAGACAGAATCTTCTTCTAGGTTCTGTTATTAGAAGGAAGGGAATGGTGCTGCACAGGTGTGTTAGGCTGGGTCCTTCCAGAGGCAGACTAGAGATGAGGATTTTTGTCCAAATAATTTATTTATTAAGAAATACAGGCCAGGCATAGTGGTTCATGCCTGTAATTCCAGCACTTTGGGAGGCTGAGGTGGGAGGATTGCTTCACTTGAGTTCAGGAGTTTGAGGTTGCAGTAAGCCATGATCATGCCACTGCAATCGAACCTGGGTGACAGAGTGAGACCTTGTCTCACCAAAAAAAAAAAAAAAAAAAAAAGCAAGCAAACAAGAAGAAATATGCATATGGAAGAAACTACTGCGAGTGGGGAGGCAGGATAAGGATAAGGGGGAGGAAGCCAAGTAAGGGTATGATTTCAGGTGAAGTCCCAGCCTTAGCTTTGCAGTGAGTGTAAATCATACATCAGAGTGTGTCCCACCTCCAGGCAAGGAAACTGGGTGTTTGTATCCAAGAACTGGTCATTGGCAATGGGCTTCCTGGTTATATATACACATTCCCAGGGACTTCTGGGTCTCTGAATAGGGATGCAGCTCACTGCTCAAGGACAGTGCTCTGAAGGTCACAGGTACAAAGTTTTAGCAGCAAAGCACACAGAAGCTCTGGAGTGTACAGAAGTGGTAAAAGGAATCCCAGAGGATCTGGATGGGGCTCTAGCAATGTCTCTGCAATGGGGAAAATCACAGCCCTCTGGAATGGAAGGAGGTGAAGGAGGAGTGGAGGAACCAGTGAGGAGATGGGGCAGATGAGATGGTCTCTCATCCTTATCAGGTTGAGGAGGAGAAACCAAGAGGTGTAGCACAGCCCCCTACTTCCCTGTCCCTCCACCACACCACTGCTAACAATACCCGTCATCACAGTGTCCCTTACAGTCCTCAGCAACATGTTGAGGCCTCACTGTGCAGAAACAAGTGAGGAGGTGATTCAGCAAACGGCACAGGCATCAGGGAAGCAAGAGGGCCTTCTTAGCCCCCTGTGAGATGGATGAGGTTGGCATGAGGTCGCTGGGCCCTGGGAGCTCCAGGTACCTGCCCATGCCAAGGCTGACCCTCCAGCAGCTGGAGGTCTGGAGGCTCGGCAGTCCCTCGGGCTCATTTAGCCCCTAATTGCCTCCTCCCTACCCACCTCTCACCCTTCCAGTTACTTCTCTATCAGGAGCAGCGATCACTCTCTTGCACAAGCTTTCATCTGTCCCCATTTTACCCAAGCCATCTGGCATTGAAGGTTTCTGCAGAGAGAGCTGAGTGGTAGTGAGAAGGAAGCCAGTGAATGCATCAGGCCAAGTCAGCAGCTCTGTCCTCAGTGTCATGGCCACTTGCTCTGCTAATCATTTTGAGGGTAATGAGGTGGTTCAGGCCGGGGAAGACAAAATAACAAGAGTCATTTTTTTTGAGCCCTTGCTCTGTGCAAAGCGCTCCACAAGCGTTGCTCATGCTATCCCATCCAGCCGTCATAGGAACCAGCATACTAGGGCTCTTTTGGTTAAAAATAATAGAATCCCAGGTCAAAATGGCTCCAGGGGAAAAAGATGTTTTGGTTCATGAAATGGCAAGTCCAGGGGAACAAGGAACAACTCGATCCAGGAGTTTAAATTATGTCGCCAGGCCAGGCGTGGTGGCTCACACCTGTAATCCAAGAACTTTGGGAGGCGGAGGTGGGTGGATCACTTGAGGTCAGGAATTTGAGACCAGCCTGGCCAACTTGGAGAAACCTGTCTCTACTAAAAATACAAAAATTAACCGGGCGTGGTGGCGCGCACCTGTACTCTCAGCTACTGGGGAGGCTGAGGCAGGAGAATCGCTTGAACCCAGGAGGTGGATGTTGCAGTGAGCCGAGATCGCACCACTGCACTCCAGCCTGGGTAATAGAATGAGACTGTCTCAATTAAAAAAAAAAAAAAATCATGCGCCAGTCTTTTTCCATCTTTCTATTCTGGTTTTCTTCTGGGTTGACTTCACTCTCAAGTAGCTTCTCTGTCCCCCTTTTTTCAGTGATGGCTAGTTACCTCTAGCAGTTATAGGGGTGCCAGTGACATGCTCAGCAAACCCATTGGGAAGGCAGGTTCTCCTTCCCAGGGGCTCATACTATAACTGGGTCTCCAACTTACATCATTGTTAATCTCTGAACCAATCACTGTGTTTGGACACAGAATATTCTGATTGGCCAAGCCTCAGTCATGTGCCTACATCTGGAACTGGGGGTCGAGTTAAGCTTCATCTGAAATAGAAGGACTGGGGATGGAGGAGTGGTGCTTCCCCAAAGGAAAAAATCTACATAGTCTTGCCAGAAGAGGGGCACTGAGTCATGAGAAGGGGGCATAAAAGATGAGAGGTTCACTAGGCGTTTGTGTTATTATTATTCTCCATTTTAAAAAGATGTATAAAGCAGAGATCCAGACAGATAAAATAATTTTCTTAAGATCACACATCTAGGCCTGGCGTGTTGGCTTACACCTGTAATCCCAGCAGTTTGGGAGGCCAAGCCAGGCGGATCACTTGAGGTCAGGAGTTCAAGATCAGCCTGGCCAACGTGGTGAAACCTCATCTCTATTAAAAATACAAAAATTAGCCAGGTTTGGTGGTGCATGCCTGTGGTCCCAGCTACTCTAGAGGCTGAGGTAGGAGAATCGCTTGGACTTGGGAGGCAGAGGTTGCAGTGAGTCGAGATCACGCCACTGCACTCCAGCCTGGGTGACAGAGCAAGACTCTGTCTCAAAAAAAAAAAAAAAAAAAAAAAAAAAAATCACATATCTAATACGTGACAAGGTGGCGAATGGATAGCAGTTCAGTCAGATTTCAGAGTCTGAGCTCTTGGCCACCCCTCCAAGGTGCTGCTTTGATGAGACAGGATGTGGTTCTATTCTTGGGGTCTCCGAAGCACTATGGCATCACCTGTATCAATAACTAATGATCCATTTATTGGAAATGAGCCTTGCATCAGGAGTTGGAGGCATGGGTTGTGCTTCTGGGCTGCCAGTTGTTAGATATGTGACCTTGGGCAGGAAATGGAACTCTGAAGCTCAGTTTCGTCATCTGTATATAGAATGGCATCCCCTCTACCTCACAGGGTAGCTAATTGGATGTGAAAACCCCTCTGCATCTGATGTCCCTTTGTTTGGCATGACATTTCCTCCAGGTTGAGTTAGATGCTCCCTCCTCTGTGCTATTGCAATGATATATTTATGAGTCTATTTTCTCTTGAGGCCATGGACAGATTTCATTCATTATTTCAATAAGGATTTTGAATACCTGCTATGTGGTAGTCATTGTGCTATGTCCTGGCTAATTCATCTGATGCCTGGTCATAGTGGGTACCAGGTAAATTTTTATTAAACTGAACCTTCCTATCTTCTACCCAATTCAATGTGGGTGGTTCTCTCCAGGATCTCATGCCTTCTGCTTCTTACTACTTTTAACCAAACAACCTTCCTGGTACACCTGAAAAAAAAATCATAATGTGGATTTTGGAAGAATACATTTAAAACTTCAGGAACGAGACAGGAGAGAATCAAAGTCATCAGTAAAAGACTGGGCATGTTCAGGCCAATCAACTGGGTCCTGAAAAGCAAAAACAAAACAAACAGACAAAACTGGGCAGGAAGGTGATCTCACTGATAAGCTTCCAGTGGGACTTGCTGGCTTGAGCAGCTTTGGGGGATGGAGTTGCTGGGAGCTTCAGTGGGGCTCATGTCCCTGGCTGGGCGTATCCCTCAACCAGGATCTAGGGCCATTTTGAAAGTTGTTCTGAAACACTGCGCGTTCTTACATCAGTGCATTCTTGAATCCAGTCAGCCCAGGTCTAGGACTTGATGTCACCCGTACTGTGGCTGTTGGGGACAGCAGGAAGAACACTGACTCGGGGGTCAGGGATCGTGTGTTCCAGTCTGGCACTGCCACTTCATCGCAAGTGCCACTTCATTGTGCAAATGTTTTCCTCTCAGTGGGCTTCAGTCAATCTGCATCTGTAAATGTAAATAAATTTACATTTATTTTGTTTTGTATTATGGTGTTTCTGTAAATAACACAAACTCCTAGTGGACCTCTTGACTTTTAGGCCTCCTTCTCATGATTCGATCCTCCTCTTCTGACAAGAATATGTAGATTTTTTTCCTTTGGGGAAGCACCACTCCTCCAACCCCAGTCCACGTGTTTCAGGTGACGCTAACTCCACCCTCAGCTCCAGATGAAGGCACATGACTGAGGCTCAGATGTTCTACCTCTGTAAAATAATCAACATAATCACGACTAACATTTATTGAATTGAGTGTTTACTATAAGCAAGACACTGTGCTGGGCTGTTTACCTGTGGCAGCTTCTGTGAACTATGCACTGTTACCAGCCGCATATTACAGATGAGACAACTGAGGCTCAGCACACATTACATAACCATCCAAAGTTATGCACCTAAGTTCTTAATTACTGCCTGCACCAAACAGGGAACTTGAGCACTAAACCTCCTCCACTCACCTCCTCCCCACTGGAAAAGGGAGTGGGTTGCTTTATCACTGACTATCTTTTAGTTGGGTTTGATGTGTGTTCTTTTTAGTAAATATTTTAAAAATTCTAAAACATACAAATTGTAAACCACATCTGACATTTTTCCTGCCCAACTTCTATACCCCCTTTCTCTGGCTGCAGAACCTCTAGTTTCTGTGGGTGAACCACCTGTCCCCATTCTCGGTCTTTGGCATTCTGAATGGGCTGATCTTCCCTCCAAGGCCCATTCAGATCTAGGAGATGGAATGTGACTCAGACCTGACTAATCGGAGCACTCCTCCCTCCTTCGGGCTCTACAGTAATTGCTCCAGGAGTGAACATGTGATCTAAGCCTGGCCAACTCATCTAAAGCTATTAGGAAAGAGAAGCTCCTTTTGCACTGGAGAGTTCTGAGCTTGTGGAATGTAAACTCTGGCTTGCTGGGGCCATCTTGTCACCATACTAGAGAAGCCTGTCAAGAATGAACTCCATACTAAGGATCAGAGGCCTGAGATGTGAAGAGGGACAGAATCCTGGTAAAATAGGTTGAGTTCCTGGGTCCAGTCATATCAGAAGCTAGTACTATGATGGTATTTTCTGTCCTATGTGCCAATAAATTGTCTTTCTTGTTTAAGTTGCTTTGAGCTGGATTTTCTGTCAGTTTCAATAAAGATGAGGGAGGAATACTCTGGGCAAAGGAAGGAGACCCAGGTCTTGTGTCTGGTGTCAAATCATGTAGGGTCTTGTAGTTAATGGTGAGGAGTGTGGGCTTCTGCCATGAGGTGGGGACTTTTGTCCTACCCATGGATATATACTTTCTTTCACACCCCTCCCCCTAATTGTGAATCACTGATTGAGGTGAATGTACCAGGTTTTTTTTTTTATTATACTTTTAAGTTTTAGGGTACGTGTGCACAACGTGCAGGTTTGTTACATAGGTATACATGTGCCATGTTGGTGTACTGCACCCATTAACTCGTCATTTAACATTAGGTATATCTCCTAATGCTATCCCTCCCCCCTCCCCCAACCCCCAATTTTTTTTTTTTTTTTTGACAGAGTCTTGCTTTGTTGCCCAGTCTGGAGTGCAATGGCGCAACCTGAGCTCACTGCAACCTCTGCCTCCCAGGCTCAAGCAATTCTCCTGCCTCAGCCTCCCAAGTAGCTGGGATTACAGGTGCCTGCCCCCACGCCTGACTGATCTTTTATATTTTTAGTAGAGCCAGGGTTTTGCCGTGTTGGCCAGGCTGGTCTCGAACTCCTGACCTCAGGTGATCTGCCTGCTTCAGCCTCCCAAATTGCTGGGATTACAGGTGTGAGCCACCAAGCCCGGCTGAATGTGCCGGTTTTAGTAGGCATTCTTCTGCTAAGCTAAAAGGTAGTACGATCAAATTGTTAAGTGCCTGGGCTTTGGATGGCCAGTGAATCTTCTTATTTCTAGTCCCAGCTTTAACTGCATAAAGTATTATTCATACATTCATTCAACTAATATTTATTGAATGTCTACTATAGAGTGGAGTTATCACATCGACTCTGCAGAAGGAGGTGGGTGCAATGGAAGTCTAGCCACTGGAGAATACCATTGTGAATGAAATGGATAAAATCTCCTCCCTTCCTTATGGGGACATAAACTAAACAAATACATAAATGTGTAGTTGTGCCAGGATAATGATAGATCCTAAAGAGAAAATTAAAGCAGTGTAGGGACCAGGGAGTGCTGGGAAGGCATGGATGGTGGTGGTGGTGGAGGGTGAGTTGCCTTTTAAATAGGGTAGACAGAGAAGGCCTCTCTGTGAAGAGGACATTTCAACAAAGAGCTGAAGGAAGTGAGGCATTTGCCTTGGACACATCGTTTAACTTCTCTTAATCTTTCCGTGTTTCATTGAATCTAAGATGCCGTTGATAATTGTAAGATGTACAATTATATTGAGTCATTCAGAGAAAGAATATATGTAGCCAATTAAACTATGACACAGTGTTGTCTTAAAATGTGTAACATTTATTTTTTATACTTACTGAAAGAGCTCCTTTAGACTTATAGATAGCTATTATGTGTTATTCCTGCATGTACATAAAAAAGGAGAATATAAGAAAAAACAAATTGGTTAAGATATTCTTGAATCCATTGTGCATTTATTTAGACCCAGCTCTTTTGAATAATTTGTGACTTAGTATCATGGATGTCCATGCCTTTCCCCCCGACACAATATTATCCTCTGTGCCCATAGTCTCCTGGAGGTCACCTGTGTCACTGAAGTTGGAAGCTTGCAGGTGGTGAGGGACAGATAGGGGTTCCTGTGCCTCTCCATGGGTCCCAGTTTGTCCTTGCTCTTTCCTGTGTTATGTCCATCTTTCTTTCAGGATGACCTGCTCTGCTGTCTCTGAGTCTAGCACCAGATCCACAAGTAAAGCTGTCTATAAACTCTCTAACCAGTTCCTGAAATTGCATGAGATAAAATCCCTTTAATAATCCATTATTCCGCATCCCTCCTCGTGGTTCTGCTCTTCTGATTGAATCCAGACCAATGCATATTTTGGTGCCAGGTGGGTGCTGCCATAACAAAGCCTAAAATATGTGGCAGTGGTTGTGAGACTGAATGACAAACAAAAGATAGGTCTTGAAGAGTCTGTTAGTAGAAGCCTGATGGCTTTGGAGGAGGTTGTTGGTGAGGGCTTAGAGAAGAACGAGGAAATGGTATTAAAAGCTGGAGGAAAGGGGACCCATGTTCTGCAATGGTGGAAAGTTTAACACCAGTATTGCCTATGGTGATGTGGAAAGCAGAAAATAAACCTAATGGCCTAGTGGATTTAGCTAAGGAGAGTTCCCGGAAGAATGTTGAAAGTATCAACTGGTGGCTTATAACTACATATAGTAAGAACAAAGATACAGATACATGATTTTAAAAAGAATAGTTTAATTTTCAAGAAAAATTTGGAGGAAATACAAAGAAACCAGGGCTTGCTGGGTTTACAGATGGCAAAGATCTCGCAAATTAAAAATAGCCTTAGGCCAAAGATCAAACCCAAGGTGGGCTTATAAGATCCTTTGTTGAGACCTTAGAAAGATTGGAGTAACTTCTGAACAGTCAGATGGCCCTCTGGCGTCTAAAAAGTTGTGAAAGACAGTGTGGGGATTCCTCAAGGAACTGGAACTAGAAATACCGTTTGACCCAGCAATCCCATTACTGGGTATACACCCAAAGGATTATAAATCATTCTACTATAAAGACACATGCACACGTATGTTTATTGCGGCACTGTTTGCAATAGCAAAGACTTGGAACCAACCCAAATATCCATCAATGATAGACTGGATAAAGAAAATGTGGCACATATACACCATGGAATATTATGCAGCCATAAAAAAGGATGAGTTCATGTCCTTTGCAGGGACATAGATGAAGCTGGAAGACATCATTCTCAGCAAACTAATGCAAGAACAGAAAACCAAATACTGCATGTTCTTACTCATAAGTGGGAGTCAAACGATGAGAACACATGGACACAGGGAGGGGAACATCACACACTGGGACCTGTTGGGAGGTGGAGGAGCTGGGGGAGGGATAGCATTAGAAGAATACCTAATGTAGATGATGGGTTGATGGGTGCAGCAAACCACCATGGCACATGTATACCTATGTAAAAAACCTGCACGTTATTCACATGTACCCCAGAACTTAAAGTATTTAAAAAAAAAGAATATGTCTTGTAAATCCTCTCTTTTAAACAACAGTGTGTCTAAAAATCTTAAAGTTATTGCTACTTGGAGATCCCATAGGGAGCAAAAAAGGAAAAGATTTATCATGGAGATATTTGCAGTTGTTATTTTGTTTAATGGAGTGAGCCCCAATAAGATTAATAGGAAACTCACAACACTTTAAAGATAATTATACTGATGGAAACACCATCAGTTTAGACTAAATGGGTCAGAGACCATATAAAGCAAAAAGAAGTGTTTGAATCCCCAGACTACTATAGGCAGGAAGCAGGCTAAAGAAACTACTCAGTTGCAAACACTATACATTTCTTATGGAAAAAGGAGGATGGCTCAGAAGGCAGAGCCAAGAGCCAAGGGTATAGAGCCAAGAGACATGAAGAATCATTCTCAGGCAGTTGGATGGAACTCTAATTGAGACACCGGCAACATATGCCCAGTTGGGCTCCAGAAATGCTGTGAACCATTGTGTGCCTCCCACTTCTCTCCTTTTAAAATGTCCAACAGTATGCCTGCCTCACCATTGTAGGTTGGGTATGTTGGTGGGGGGGGATATATTGCCTCTTTTAAATTTAATTTTTCCAAAGTTTAAATGGCTGGTGGATACATTGCTTCTTGAGTTCACAGGTCTCTGGATCAAGAGAAGTGCACTCAAGGAGCTGTACTTGTGGAATTTCAGCTGAGGAGCCTGACCTATACTTGAACTTGATTTAGACAAAGGGATCCTGGAACAGCCTGATGCTGTTCTAAATGATATGTACAGGGGTCCTTGTGGGGTGGAGGTGAGTGTTTGTTACATGTGGGTTGAATATATAGGATTTGTGCCATGAGTGCAAACTAAAGTGGTTTTATTCTTTCTCTCTTTATTTATTTAGAGATGGAGTCTCGCTCTGTTGCCCAGGCTGGAGTGCAGTTATGCAATCTCAGTGGTTTTAAACATGTCCACACATTCTTTCACACTCTTGCGATCAAGAGATGAAGTCTATATTTCCTGTCCTTCCATCTGGGTGGGCCCTTGTGACCATGTTGATAAATAGAATGCAGTGGAGGTGACACTGTGTGATTTCCAAGACTAGGCTAGGACAGAAAGCCAAGGCGGCATCTGCCAGCTTCCCTGGGGACTCTTACTCTGGGAAACTTCAGCCACCACGTTAAGAAGTATGCTACCCTGGCTGGGCACGATAGCTCACGCGTGTAATCTCAGCACTTTGGGAGGCCGAGACAGATGGATCACTTGAGGCCAGGAGTTCAAGACCAGGCTGGCCAGCATGGTGAAACCCCAGCTCTACTAAAAATACAAAAATTAGCTTGGTGTGGTGGTGCATGCCTGTAATCCCAGCTAGTCAGGAGGCTGAGGCAGGAGAATTGCTTGAACCCTGGAGGTGGAGCTCGCAGTGAGCCAAGATCATGCCACTGCACTCCAGCCTGGGCAACAGTGAGGCTCTGTATTAAAAAAAAAAAAAAAAAGTATGCTACCCTGAAGGGACCATGTAGAGAGGCCAGATAAAGAAGAGATGTCTAAAGAGGCCCAGCTCTTTGGACATCTCTGTTCCAGCATTCAGTTGTCTGAATCATCCCAGCCCGGGTGCCAGATGTATGAACGAAGAGGTCTTTGAGATGACCCAGGTCTCAGTTACAATGATTGTCACGGCAAGCGAGACCCCAAGCAAAAGCTGCCCGTCTAAGCCTAGTCAACCCACAGAGTCAGGAGATAAATAAGTGATTGCTATTGTTTTAAGCTACTGTTTGGGGGAGGTTTGTTATGCAGCAACATATACCAGATCATGTTACCAAGAGCATTGGTGATGTAGCATTTCTTGAGAGAGGGTCCCTACTATTGACTACAGGGCTTGCGTTCTAGCCTCTGACACCCAGCCTGCAAGTTTCAGTGCCAGCGCTTCCTTCATCTTACCAGAAAGTGTCAAAAGAAGGTTCTCTGAACAACATTCAGGACTCATGGTTCTTGCCCACGTGGTCCTGACGTGATTGACTGCAGTGTTGAAACGGTGCTGTTGTCTGCTCAGGCCGTAAGGAAAACCAATCAAGTTTGCTTCACCACAGGTGATATCCATTACATCCCAACCACCATCTGATTTACATGACGATGGGATGCCATTGATTCCAAGACCCACACCAATGTAATAAATGTAACAGATTGCAACTTGGGATGATGATCTCAGCCATGAAGTGGGAATAATGGTGTCTATCTGTGGTGTGGAGGGAGTCCCCAACACAGCCCAGGCCCAAGATAAACTATCAGTAAGCAGGGGCTGCCAGCACAGAGGTGTATTATTACATCGACTCTGCAGAAGGAGGTGGGTGCAAGGTAGTGAGTCAGATGCCGGGCGTAGAGACCCCAGGGAAAGGAAGAGAAAGCCAGAGCAGAGAGAGGAGGCCCCAGGAAATGGCTCAGCTAATGCAATGCCAGGACCTCATGAAAAGCAATGTGTCAGAAATGCCTTGGTTACCCGAGTGAAAAAATCAAATTAAACTTTGCATTCGGGAGTGGGGCTGCTGTAGGCCAGGAAACGACGTCAGCTTGACTGGGACATTCTGCTGTGCTCCCTCAGTCCCAGCAAAGCCAGGAGCTGCCAGGGAGGCCTGCTGTGCTCTCCTAGGGCTGCTCTCTGTCTCAGCCTTGATGTTTAAACATCTCGTGTGGTTCTGTGTGATAACAGCCGTCCCTTTTTCTGTCTCTGGGTGGAGCCCCTTTCTTCTCCTAGAGAAGAGGTCTTGTTTATTCCAGACTTCTTCATTCCTCAGAGAAAGTCAAGAGAGTTGCATGAAAGCAGCAAAGGACTGTGATGAACATTTTATAAAGGCGAGGTGCAGTGGCTCACGCCTGTAACGCCAACACTTTGGGACGTCAAGGCAGGAGGTTTGCTTGAGCCCAGGAATTGGAGGCTGCAGTGAGCTATGATGGAGCCACTGCATTCCAGCTGGGTGATATAGCAAGACCCTCTCTCAAAAAAAAAAAAAAAAAAAAAAAAATTGTAGCTGCAGGATGTTTTGATCAAATGAAATCTCATTACAAACTCTAACACGGAAAGCGATCTTTTTTTGTTGTTTTTGAGACAGTCTTGCTCTGTGACCCAAGCTGGAGTGCAATGGCATGGTCTCGGCTCACTGCAACCTCCATCTCCTGGGTTCAAGCCATTCTCCTGCCGCAGCCTCCCCAGTAGCTGGGATTATAGGCGCGCACTACCATGCCCTGCTAATTTTGGTATTTTTAGTAGACACGGGGTTTCACCATGTTGGGCAGGCTGGTCTCGAACTCCTGACCTTGTTATCTGCCCATCTCCGCCTCCCAAAGTGCTGGGGTTACAGGCGTGAGCCACTGTGTCCAGCCAGAAAACAGATCTTTAAAGGAACTCTGGTACAATCATTTTGGACAGCATTTTTGCAACACCTAATACAGCTAAAGAAACATGGGCACTTCGTATGTCCTAGCAATTCCACTCGTTGGTATATCCCTAGAGAACCGCTTCTCAAACTTCAGTGGGGAGATGAAGAAGCTGGAGTATCTTATTAAAATACAGATTCTGATTCAGGAAGTCTGGGATGGGGCCACAGAGTCCGTATTTCTAACCAGCTCCCAGGTGAGGCTGATGCCCCTAGTTCTCTGATCACACTTTAAATAGTGAGGCCCTAGAGAAGTGTTTTCTAAACTTTTTCTTTCGGCTGTGACTGCCAGTAAGAAATATATTCTATATTGCAATCCAGTACATTCGTATCTATAATCGAAACAAAAGTTTTATGAAGCAATACTAACCCTTGGTATATGATGCGCTCTAATATTAATCTTCTCTTTTGAAAATAAAACCTCAACAAAAAAACAACAAAGCAGTGCTGACCATAAAGCCACCAGAATGATTTTATTATTCACTAGAGGGTCTCAAGCCACAATTTGAGAAACAGGACCTAGAGAAATTCTCATAAAGTACAGACCAGAAGACATGAAGTTTCACTGATGCATTGTTTGTAATAACAAAAGAATTGGAAAAAAACAAAACAGAAACGCAAAATGGCTATCCATAGGAGATTATATCAATACATCTGTGATCTACGCACACAGCAGAATAGTGAAAATGAATGAATTCGAACCACATCAATCAGTGTGTATCTTGAAAATGAGGTAAAGTAAAAATTCAAAGGATCCTTTGGCAAAGCATATGGGTTATAGGACACCATGTATATGCAGTTTAGAAAGAGGTGAAAGAATTCTATTCGTTACTTAGGAAGTCATACGTATGTAGTAAAGGTATAAAAGCTCATAAGGGAATTATTAACACCAAATTCAGGACAGTCTTTGCCTCTTGTGGGGAGAGCGGAATGGGATTGGGGTGCCATGGGGCTTCATTAGTATTTGTAAAGCTACATTTCCCAAGATGGGTGATGAGTTCATGGTGTTCATTATATTAGCCCCTATCCTTTTTTTTGCAGGCATGAGTCATTTCATAATAATTACAATTTTAAAAAGAAAGAGAAAGAATGGGAGTTCTTGGGTTTAAATCTGTAGGGGATTGTATTCGTTTCCTAGAGCTAGCATACGTTACTAAAAACTTAGTGGCTTAAAACACTGGAAATTTGTTATTTCACAGTTCTGATGTTCATAAGTGTGAAATCAAGGTGTATTAGTAGGGTTGGAGGCTCTGGAGGCTCCAAGGGAGAATCGGTTCCAAGCTTCTCTTGTAGCTTCTGGTGACTGGCAATGCTCAACATTGCTTGGAGAGGAGATTCGTAACTCCAGTCTCTGCCTCCATGTTGACATGGCCTTCCCTCTGTGTCTCCAGTCTCCCTCTCCTTTCTCTTATAAGGACAACAAGCATTGGATTTAGGCTCCACCCTAAATCCAGTATGATCTCATCTGGAGATCCTTAACTTAATTATATGTGCAGAGACTCCATTTCCAAATATGTTCACATTCACAGGTACTACGGGTTAGGTGTTAGACATGTCTTTTCAGGGGACAAAATTCCACCCACTATAAGGGTAGAAAACTCTGTCCATTCAACTCTTTTCTCTCAATATTATTATGATTTTTTGCTTATGCATGATTTCTCAACCTTGGCACTATTGACATTATGGGTTGAATAATTCTTGGTTATGGGGGGCTTTCCTGTTCCCTGAAGGATGTTTAGTAGCATCCGTGACCTCTACCCATTAGACGCTAGTTGCACCCCCATGCCCACCAGTTGTAGCAACCAAAAATGTCTCCACACATTGCCATATGTCTCCCAGGGGTAGGGCCAAGATAAAATACAGTATCCTCAGTTAAATGTGAATTTCAGATAAACAATGAAAAAATTTTTAGTATATTGCAAATATTGCATGGGACATACTTATATTAAAAATTATTCATTGTTTTTACTGGGTAGCCTGTTGTTGCGTTGAATCTGGCAAACCTAGCTAGGAGGCAAAGTTACCCCTGGTTTAGAATCACTGGTTAAGAACCATCATTACAAATTCATATTCCTGAATTGCTTACTCTGTGCCCACAACTATGCTAAGTTCTGTCCATGACTTATTGCATTTACCTTTTGCAAAAACTCTGAGAAATAGGCGGTATAATTATCTCCAGCAAATAAGTAGAAGGGTTAAGTTTTGAACCCAAATCAGTGTTTTCAAGTTGGGTAGGGATAGGGGGGTGACTGCTTGGCAAGCTGTGAACGCATTGTGTGCTTGGGGGAAAATCGTGCTGATGTCTAGACCATCATAGTGAGAGGTACTAGGTTAGAGAGAATGAGAACTGCAAAAGGGGGAGGGCTAGAAGAGAAGGTGGGAGGGTCTAGGGGGAGCTGCTTGTTGAAGATGGGATATTACGGGTGATCCTGGGTTCTGAGATCTTTTATCAAGAGGAGAAGCCACTGAGTTGTGAGCTATGATGGGAAGGCCACAGTGTTTGGCAGACCTGGATTGGAATGTTGGTTCCACCACTCAGCATGGCCTTGGGTAGATGTTGTAGAGACAACAGTATTTGACATTTGTGCACTTCGTGTGTGCCAGTCCTGCTTTAAGTGCCAGCCCTACATTATCTCATTTAATCCTCAGAGGATGCCCTTATGGTAGGTCATTTTACAAATGAGGATGCCAAGGTTTAAGAGAGGTTAAGAAATGTGCCCCATATTGCAGGACCATTCTCCAGGTGGTCTTCGACCAACCCATTTCTCACTGGGAGATACACCATGGAATTCCATGCAGCCATAAAAAAGAATGAGATCATGTCTTTTGTGGGAACATGGATGGAGATGGAAGCTATTATCTTTAGCAAACTAATGCAGGAAAAGAAAACCAAATACCGCATGTTCTCACTTATAAGTGGAAGCTAAATGATAAGAACTTATGAACAAAAGAAGGAAACAGCAGACACTGTGGTCTACTTGAGGGAGAGGGTGGGAGGAGGAAGAGGAGCAGAAAAGATAACTATTGGGTACTGCACTTAATACCTGGGTGATGAAATAATAGGTACAACAAACCCCCGTGACATGTGTTTAGCTGTGTAACAAACCTTCACATGTACTCTGAACCTAAAATAAAAGTAAAAAAAAAAAAAAAAAAAAAAGAATAATTGTAGAACGCACTGGGAATGCAACATCTTGAGAGAGGGCAGGACTGGCCTCAACAGTTTAGTCTCTGCTCCAGACTTCTAGAAATAGTATATCCTTCAATGTTCTAGCGCAGTGCATTCTTCTCCCCGTGGGGTATAAAGCCCAGGGCAGGCTGCTTCCTGGGGTCCTTCAACGGTGGTGCAAATGGCGCATACACAGACAAGATTCCATCTGCCCTGGGCGGCATTCCTGGACCTTGGGGGTCTGGCTCACCATGAATCCTCAGCTTCTGTTGTCCCTTGCTGCCTATCTGTAAGTAATTCACCTGCTTCATGCAACTTGTTGGTGTGAGTGTTGTGTCTCACCAGACTTAGGCAACTGGTAATTAGTACACAGTGAACCTGCTTCACACATATCATGAGCTAGTGAGGGGCAGAGCTACAGATCCCACCAGGGACTGCGGGATTCCAGAGTCCATGTTTTGAAATCACTGTTCTCTTTTGTCTTCCCTCAACACCTCTTAAGTCTCAGTTTCCTTCTCTTTCCAATAGAAGTAAAACTCCTTCCCTCTTATGGTTTTTTTTTTTTTTTTTTTTTTAGACGGAATCTTGCTCTATCACCCAGTCTGGAGTGCAGTGGTGTGATCTCAGCACACTGCAACCTCCACCTCCTGGATTCAAGCGATTCTCCTGCCTCAGCCTCCTTAGTACTTGGGACTACAGGTGTGCGCCACCATGCTGCCTAATTTTTGAATTTTTAGTAGAGGTGGGGGTTTCACCATGTTGGCCAGGCTGGTCTTGAATTCCTGACCTCAGGTGATCCACCAGCCTCGGCCTCCCAAAGTGCTGGGATTACAGGCGTGAGCCACTGCACCTGGCCCCCCGCTTATGGTTGTTCTTAGGACTAAATGAGTGAGTCTAAACCATAGGGCCTACCACAGAGTTCCTGGTACTTATTATTATTAAGGGAGGGGGAGAGGGGCCTGAAGCTGTTGTCCCTTTTGCCCTCCTCACAGGCTATGTGTGTTTATCAGGGACAGTATCTCATTCATCTTTTTCACTTCATTTTTAAACTAAAGTACAATGAGCACTTACTATATTCCAGGCACGGTTCTAGACCCCAAGCATGCAGTTACAACTAAGACACAATTGCTATCATTAGAGTCTAGCGTTTCCCCACCAGGCCTGGAGCCCATAGTAGGCCCACAAGAAATACCTGCTGAATGAATGAACAAAAGAACCCAGAGAACAAATGGGTTCTGCCTTCCCAACAGAGGTGTGTCGATTCAGCTGTGAGAATTGCCAGGGGCTGGTCCTGGGATAACTGATTAGCATTGTCTTCAATTAAGGGTGATTTCATCCATCTGAAGGATGGAGATAATAATATATTCCTTGCAAGGCTGTTGGGTGGCTTAATTAACTAATATATATAAAGTGCCTTCAAAGCCACAGATGAAAAGCAAGGTAAAAACGCCTTGTGCTATTGGTATTAATAATTTACTGTACTCCTGTGCTGGGTCTTTTAGATGTGTTTCTTGTACTTCTTGAAAAATAGCACCTAGTTTTGAGATAATTAAACTCTAGATAAAGATCGTCTACTTTTTGAGTAGAGCAAAAACAAGCCCTTTTTCCTCTTTGCTTGGCTGCTGCGTTTTCCTTGTATTCAGGTAAGCTGAGATTTTCTTTGTGTCTATCATTTAAGGCAGGCATTTTAGCTTAAAATCTTCCTGGGGCCTCATCTGGGCCTATGAAATTGTTAGAAGGGCCACAAGAGCATCAGCATAATTAACTGTAGATTTGCATGCAATTTGCATATTATCTGCATGCCCTGTCTTGGTCTGCGAGGTTATACATTACTTGATTTCCAAAAGCTTTGTCATTTCTGTTTATATCGTCATGGAAGTGGCAAAGATCTCAGCTCATACTAGGTACTCATTCCTCCAGAACCATTTTAAGGATAGGGGAAAGGACATTTGTTAGAACTTTCTACGTGATTGCAGACTGGTTAATCCACTGGTTCTCAAGTTTGCTGTACTCTGGAATCACCCAGGGAACTAAAAAATACTGATGCCTGTGGCCCATGCTCAGAGATTATGGTGTGAATGTTCTGGGGGTGTGGGGGCAGCCTTAGCATCAGGAGCTTCACAACTTCTCCAGGTGATTCCAAGGTGCAGCAAAGACTGAGAACTACTTATTTCATCCTCATAACAAACCCAGGAAGTGGTGCTCTCCAACCCATGTTCAAGGTGTGGAAATTGAGATGTAGAGAGTTAGGAGAAAGTCATTCATTATTATTAATGTTCATAGCTGATCATTCTTATGCACCAAATTCTGTGTTAAGCACATTGTGTGTTTAATTCTTACAATGACTCTTTCAGTCAGAGATTAATAGATTTGCTTTTATAGACGACCAAATGGAAGCACAAAAAGCAGATAATCTGCCCAAGTTCTCCCAATTGGCAAGAGACCACCTACGGGGGAGAAACGACTGCATGGAGGAGGATGAGACTGTGTTGAGGTTTGAATTTTGTTTCAAACCTTATGCAGGATCCAGCTTGGATATTCCTTGAGGATCCTAGGTTTTGTTTCTCCATGCTTGGCATAGAGCTGGGTTCTTGGCAAGCACCTAGAAAATACTAAGGGGTGGCATGGAGCAATTAGGGCCAAAGAGTGGATGTTCCAGGCAATAAGGAGTAAGACTTTTTCACTTGGTGGGCCTGTTCTCTCCCACCTTCTAATATTTATTGAGCTCTGTTCCAGAGACACAGGACAGACAAGGGCTATTACGTAGCATCCATCATTTGGCAGTCAATATTGGAGTTTTGAATTAGCCTGCAGAAGTCGGGCAGTGCTGTTTTTTCCCTGTAAAATGAACTGAAGGTGATGTGAGGGAATAGTCAGTTTCTGCACACTGAAGGGAAGGATGGTGGCTGTTTATTTATTTATTAATAGACGGCATCACGCTCTGTCGCCCAGGATGGAGTGCAATGGCATGATCTTGGCTCACTGCAACCTCCGCCTCCTGGGTTCGAGCAATTCTCCTGCCTCAGTCTCCTGAGTAGCTGGGACTACAAATGCCTGCCACCATGCCCAGCTAATTTTTGTATTTTTAATAGAGATGGGGTTTCAACATGTTGGCCAGGATGGTCTTGATCTCTTGACCTCGTGATCTGCACGCCTCGGCCTCCCAAAGTGCTAGGATTACACGCGTGAGCCACCGCACCTGGCCTGTTATTTATTTATTTGGAGGGCTTTTTTCCCCCTACTTATGTGGGAGGTGGCAAAAGGAAGGGAATTTTATCATGTTCATCCAGCCAAATGTGCTCCCAAATGGAGTGGTTTGGTACCATGCCATTCAAATATAAATTTGTTCATTCAGCTGGGTGCGGTGGCTCATGCCTGTAATCCCAGCACTTTGGGACACTGAGGCAGGCAGATTACTTGAGGTCAGGAGTTCGAGACCAGCCTGGCTAACATGGTGAAACCCCGTCTCTACTAAAACTACAAAAATTAGCCGGGTGTGGTGGTGGGCACCTGTAATCCCGCTACTCGGGAGGCTGAGGCAGGAGAATTGTTTGAACCTGGGAGGCAGAGGTTGCAATGAGCTGAGATTGCACCACTGCACTCCAGGCTGGGTGACAGAACAAGACTCCATCTCAAAAATAAAAATAAAAGTAAATTCGTTCATTTAATATTTTTTGAGCTCCTGCCAGGTGCCAGGCACTATTGTAGATGATGGGGACACATTAAAAAATGAGGCAAAGCCCCTTATCCAGGGCAACCTGAATGATGAGAAGCAGCAAGTCATGTATAGATCTGGAGGAATAATGTTCCAGGCAGTGGGAACAGCCAGTGTAGAGCCTGAGATGGGAATGAGCTTGGGGGTAGGGGGAGTTAAGGAACAGCAGGATACAATGTGGCTCACAGAGGATGAAGTGGAGAGAGGGTCAGAGAGGTGGGTAGGAGGCAGATCACACCATGCCCTGTCACCATAAGGCATTTGAATGTTACTCTGAAGGACATAGGAAGCCACTGGATGATTTTAAGCAGGGAAGCGACATAATCCAACATATTTTTGAAGGATCACTCTGGCTGCTGTTGGGAGAATAGAGGGGACAGGAGTAGAAGCCTGGAGCTGAGTTAGGAAGTGTTGAAACAGTCCAGGTGACAGATAGTGGCTGTTTGAACCGGGGGTAGCAATGGAAATGGTTAGACGTGGATGTACTTGGCATGGGGAGCTTGCAGGACTTGCTGATTCATTTACTGTGTTGATTGAGAAAAAGAGAGGAATCAAGGTTGACTCCTGCCTTTTTGGCCAGAATAGACTGAAGTATTATCTCCTATAATGGAAAAGACTGAAGGAGACACAGTTCATAAACAAGTAAATCTGAAAAACATCACCTATTGTATTTTCTTTTTAGTAAATTCACAGCAGCATATTAAAGTTCTGAGATGTCCTGCATTGAGGAGATCTGCTTAATATTGGCTAACCTAGTGCTTCCCAAAGTTAGTTGATCAAGCAATTGTCTGTCTTTGCCACACAGAACATGTGGTTAAGATTCTGCAGACTTTTCTTGAATAACATTAGTATTAGCATGTTAGAATCTTGTGTGTGTGTGTGTGTGTGTGTGTGTGTGTGTGTGACTTTGTCGGCCTACATTGGGGAAGTGACTTGCAGTTGTGCAGTGTTCTGTATTCTGATAGATGTGCTTTTGCTCTTTCCACCTCCAAATACTTCCCCAAATTAAGCCACCATCTTCTTTCATCTAACTCGTATTCCTGCCTCTAGCCTAATGCAAGCATATCTCCACACCAAATCAGAGAGAGCTAATAGGAAGAATCTGACTGTGACACTCCCCTGTGTAAAACGTTCAATGGCTCCCCATTGCCTTCTGGATGAATACCAAATGCTTTACTATGGCTTTGCCATACGCTTGATAATATGGCTTCTGCCTGTCTTCCCAGATATCCTTTTGCTCTATGTTCCAGCTAAACTGAACTTTTTAAAGCTTTTGTGTGCTTTCTCACCTCTAAGCTTTTGTACATGCTCTTCCACCTCTAAGCTTTTGTACATGCTCTTCCTTCTTCCTGGAATACTGTCCAAACTCCTTTTACTCAATCTTTAGGTATTATCTTGCATAGCACCTTTCTTGGAGGAATCTTCTGTTTTCTCATGATTGAGGCAGACATTCCTTCTTTGTTCTCGTGGTCTCCCTAGCTTTTATAGAATTCCTCACATGACATTTTCATTTGTCTCTTTCATGCCAACAATTGAGTTCGATGACAGCATGGCTGATTGTCTTGTTTCCCATGAAAACCCCCAGTGCCTAGCACAATGTCTGGCACAGAGTGGATTTTAATTTATTTTATTTACTGAGTGAGTGTAGCTCCCTGGATCCTTATCAAATCCAAGCTACTGACAGTTCCCTATTCTTCTGCTTCTTAGCACTGGATGTCAGCATCCTGATCTGGGAGTCTTAAAATTGTCACAGAGTTGGGAGGCTCAGAAGCTCATTGAATCCTTCTCTCTGTCTTTAGGCTTAATACTGCTCAGAGGCCATCCATGATTTTATGGTCTCCTTTTACAGATGGGGAGGCTGGAGGTCATGGGACATTGACCAAGACACTGATTCAATTCAGCAAGCCTGTGCTGGGAGTTCAAAGATGAATAAGACATAGTTCTTGTCTTGGGGAGCATGCAGACCGGGAAATAGACTCACAAATAAAGTTCAGGGAAGAAAATGCTGAAATGGAGATTTTTGGAGCATTTTATGAGAGTACAGAAGAGGGAACAATTAACACAGCTCTGAGCCAGCCAAGGGATTGGAGAAGCTCTAGGAGAAAAAATAATACTTAACCTTGACTTTTAGGGGTGGCTAGGAATTTTCCAGCTAGGAATCTCAGGATGGGAGTGTGAAAGGAGGATGCTCAGGGTAAAGGAAGGACATGGAGATGGGAGGGTTGGTGGCATATTTGGGGACCAATGAGTCATATGCCTACAGGATCCAGGCATGATTGAGACTAAGTGTGCATTAGTTAGGATGTTTTGCCTATGAGTAAAAGAAAACTCTGTCAGAAAGGGTTCAAATATTAGGAAAGAAATATTTTGCATCACAAGAAGTCTGGAGGGAGATGATTCCAGAGTGGCTAACTCAGTAGCTCAGCTAGGTCATTAAGAACTCAAAGTTTTTCCATATTTCCACGCTGGCATTCCAGTGAAGGAATTTGAGGCTGTGTTCTCCTCTGTTGATTTTTCTAGTTTTAATCAGTGAGGGAGATATATCCCAGAGGACCCACCAGCCCTCTTACCCCCAAGTCCCGTTGGCTAGGATTGTATCACGCGCCTAAGCCTAAGTGAGCCCCTAGAGAGGGATGTGTGCCCACCATGATTGACTTAGGCTAATCAAGATTCACACCGACACCCAGGGTTGGGGAGGGACACCCAGTGCACGTGGCTGCTCAATAGATGAACAAAATCCAGGCTCTGTTAGCAAGAGGCAGGAGGTCACTAGAATAGGCAGCCAGTTGTGGCCACTGACAAAGACCTGGAGTGCCTGAGCTTTGTCCTGAGCTCCGGCCCAGTGTTGCCATAAGGGACCTAGCATTGTCAGACTTTGCAATTCTTAAAAAAAAATAAAATCCGGAACTAGAGATTTTTCATGCAAAGTCTTGTGATTTCCAAATGTCGACAACCAGCTCAGATAAAAAACAATTTGTTTAGTCTAAATAGAGTGTTTGTGGTCAGACAATCAGATACATATACAGAGTCTAGAGGGAAGGACTTCCTTCGGCACGCTTTCAATTCTCTTCCCCGCTGCAGAAATGAACACCTTTAACAGTGCACCTGTCATTCCAAACCTTTCATTTTTCTCTGAACTTGCATACACTAAGTATACATAGATAGTTTTGTTTTCTTGGTGTGTCTTTAACCTCAGTGGGATCTTACTGTGCGTATTGATTTACAACAAGCTCTTTTCAGTTAACAATAGTGTCTCAGAGATCTTTCCATGTCAGTTCATAGAGATTCATGAAAGAGAGAGAGATTGAGTCATGGCAGTTATGCCTGTTTAGAATACACTGTTCCCTGGCAGTGCAAGTGACAAGTGATATTCCCCAGCACTCGATGGTGATACAGCTAGAGCTGTGCTGTCCACTATGGAGGCCACTAGTCCCACGTGGCTGCTGAGCATTTGGAATGTGTCTAATCTCAGTTGAAATGTGCTGAAAGGTGTAAAATACACACTGGGTTTCAAAGACTTCGTATGAATGAAATGATGTAAATTATCTCACTTATGATTCTTCATAATGTCACAGGTTGATGTTATATTTAGGACATATTGGGTTACATAAAATGTATTATTAAAATTGATTTTGGAGCCAGGCATGGTGGCTCATGACTGTAATCCCAGCACTTTGGGAGGCTGAGTGGGTAGGATACCTTGAGCCTAGGAGTTTGAGATCAGCCTGAGCAACACAGTGAAACCGTGTCTCTAAAAAAACATTAAAAAATGAATTGCAATAGTTTCTTTTTACTTCTTTAATGTGGCCAATAGAAAATTTAAGATAAAAGATGTATCTCGCATTCAATTTCTGTTGGACAATGCCAATAGCTAGACTGTGAGGCCCAGGAGGGCAGAGACCTGGGCTCTGTGCTTTATCCCTGAACCTTCAGTCTGTAACACAACACCTGACATATAGCAAATGCTTGGTGAGTTTTTATTAAATAAGGCTGGACATGTAAGTAATGCAAAGGTTTATAGTTTATGAACTTCAATGATTGGTTCAGTACCCAACTATAATATCTCTGCTATTTCTTGGGCTTTACTAATTTTTTTCTGCGAATCTTTAGGAACTCTCCTTTTTTTTGTAAGTGTCTCAGATAATGATTTAATTTAGATTTAACAAGCCAGTTATTATAGGTCAATTAAATGCCACTTTATGATTTAAAACCTATTTATCCAGATTAATAGCCATTAAATGGTTTTATCACACCTCATTTTGGTTAATATTATTTAAAAATATTTTCAATTATTTAAAGCCTCATTTTACACCCACTGACACTTAAAATAAGTCCTTTAAAGTTGAGATAATTTGCCTTAAAAAAAAAACTCCTTAGTCACTTGCAAACTGATTTATTATGGAAGAATAAACAGAACTTGCTAAAAAGCAAAATACACTTAAGGGTTCTACAGACAATTAATATAAGGTGATGAGCAAGTAGAAAAAGTTGACTGAACAGTGAGCTCACATTTAAGCATTACTATATTTCTTAATAACAGCTTTATTGAGATATAATTCACATATCATAAAATTCACCCTTTTAAAGTCTACAATTCAGTGATTTTTAGTATATTTACAGTTGTGTAACCACCATCATTATCTAGTTCCAGATCATTTCCATTGCTCCAAGATGGAATCCCATACCTATTAGCAGTAAGTCCCAATTCCTACTCTCCCCAGGCCCTGACAACCATGAATCTACTTTCTGTCTCCATAAATTTGCCTATTCTGGACATTTCATATAAAAGGAATTCTACAATATGTAGCCTTTTGTGTCTGGCTTCTGTCACTCAGCACAATGCTTTCAAAGTTCATTCATGTTGTGGCATGGATCAGTACTTCATATTTCTATGGCTGAGTAATATTCCACAATAGACCACATTTTGTTGATCCACTAATCAACAGATGAACATTTGGGTTGTTGAAAAGTATTAGTCTTTTAAAACTATGCAGCTTATAACATAAATCCCATATGGTAGGTATGTGTGCTACTAATAATCACTAATATTTGTTGAGCACTTATTATGTACTAGGTGTTGTTCTCAATGTTTTGTATTTTTAGTTCATTTAGTTCTCACATAACCCTGTGAGAGAAGGGTTCCTGTTACTCACTTTGTTCTTGTGAGAAATCGGGAAATAGGGACATTAATTAACCTATCTTAGGACACACAGCTAGTAAGCAATTCAAACCCAGAAAGTCTGGCTTCAGAGCCTGCACTTTATTTTTCATTAAAAGTTTATCATATAATAAAACTGAGTTTTGCTGGGCAGGGCGAGAATATACAGTTCTATGAATCTTAACACATATATACACTTGTGTAATCACCACCAAAATCACATAAAGAACTGTTCCATAACCCCCAAATACTCTCTTCTGTTCTTCCTTTATAGCCACGCCCTCCCCATCCTTAACCTCTGGCAACCACTGATTATTCTTCATTGTATAGTTTGTTTTTTTTTTTTTCTGAGAATATCATGTAGGTGGAATTAAGCAATATGTAACTTTTAAAACTGACATCTCACTCAAAGATGGAACCCATTGACATTCATCCAAGTTGCTGCATGCAATGATAGTTTTTTCCTTTTTGTTGCTGAGTAGTATCCAATTGCATGGATGTGCCAGTTTGCTCGTCATCCAGGTTTTTTTTTTTTTTTTTTTTTTGAGATGGAGTTGTTTTCTTGTTGCCCAGGCTGGACTGCAATGGCATGATCTTGGCTCACCGCAACCTCTGCCTCCCAGGTTCAAGCGATTCTCCTGCCTCAGCCTCCCTAGTAGCTGGGATTACAGGCACGCACCACCACGCCCAGCTAATTTTGTATTTTTAGTAGAGACGGGGTTTCTCCATGTTGGTCAAGCTGGTCTCGAACTCCCGACCTCAGGTGACCCACCCTCCTCGGCCTCCCAAAGTGCTGGGGTTGCAGGCTTGAGCCACTGCGCCCAGCCATCATTCAGTTTTTTAAAAGTAAAATTTTAATTGAGGTGCAACAGCCAACTGGAATGTGTTCAAATTATATGTGTACAGATTGACGTATTTTCACAAAGTGAGCAAACCTGTGTAATAATCCCCCAGATTCAGAACTTGAACATTGCCAGTGCCCTAGATGGTCCAGGGTGCTCTCGTACAGGTAACCTTACTTCTTATTCTTATTTCTATCACCATAGGATAATTTGACCTGTTTTAGAACTTTATAGAAATGAAATAATATAAAACGTATTATTTTAACCTTACTTTTTTGGCCAGTATTATGTTTGTGATTTTTTTTTTCACATAGCAGTAGTTTATTCTGTCTCATTGCTCAATTATATTTCATCTTGTACAAATATGTCACGATGTATTTATGCTACTAATAGTGGACATTTGGGTTGTTTCTAGTTTTGGGCTATTTTGAGAAGTGGAATTGCTGGCAGTGTGTGTATGTTTGGATATAGTAGATACTGCCAAATATTTTTCTAAAGTGAATGTATCAATTTTCACTGCACCAACAGTGTATGAGAGTTTCAGTCGCTCCACATTGCTAACAACACTTGACATTGTCATTTTAAAAGAATCAAGCTAATTGCTGGGTGCAATTGCTTATGCCTGTAGTCCCAGCACTTTGGGATGCTGACATGGGAGCATTAGCTGAAGCCAGGAGTTTGAGACCAGACCTGGCAACATAACAAGACCTCATTTCTGCAAGAAAAAATAAAATTACCCAGGTGTGGTTGTGTGTGCCTGTAGTTCCAGCTACTTGGGAGGCTGAGGCAGGAGGATTTCTTGAGCGCAGGAGGTTGAGGCTGCAGTGAGCCATGATGGTGCCACTGCACTCCAGCCTGGGTGACAGACCAAGACCCTGTCTCAACAAATGAGGTAATGAATGAATGAGTGAATCAATTAAGCTACTTTGGCAGGTGTACAGTGGTGTCTTACTGAAATTTTTGTTTGCATCTTCCTAATGACTAATGATATTGAACACCTTTCCTTATGTTTCCTGATTATTTACATATCCCGTGTGAAGTGTCTGCTTGAGCCTTTTAACCATTTAAAAGATGGATTGTCTGTATTTTGTTATTGATTTGTATATTTGAATGTGTGTATTCTAAATATGAGACATTTGTTAGTAATGTGTATTACAAATCTCTTCCTTCACTTGGGGGTTGCCCTTTCACTCTCTTACTGATGAGTTTTTAATTGTGGTGAAATACAAACATAAATTTATTATTTTAACCATTTGAAAGTGTACAATTCAGTGGCTTTAAGTATATCCACAATATTGTACAAGCATTACCACTATCTAGTTCCAGAACTTTTTTTTTGTTTTTTGAGACGGAGTCTTGCTCTGTCACCCCAGGCTGGAGTGCAGTGGCGCGATCTCGGCTCACTGCAAGCGCCGCCTCCCAGGTTCACGCCATTCTCCGGCCTCAGCCTCCCGAGTAGCTGGGACTACAGGCGAAACCCCGTCTCTTACTAAAAATAGTTCCAGAACTTCTAAATCACCCCAAGAGGAAACGACATACCCATTAAGTAGTTATTCCCCATTCCTTTCTCCATTCAGGCCCTGGCAAACGCTAATCTGCCTTCTGTTTGTATAGATTTGCCTATTCTAGATATTTTATATAAATGGAATAACACAATAGATGGCTTTTGTGCCTGTCTTCTTTCACTTAGCATAACGTTTTTAAGGTTTATCTATGTCGTAGCATGTATCTACTTCATCTCTTTTTATGCAAGAACTGCAGTAGAGAACTGCAAATGAAAACCACTAGATATTACATCACACATACTAGGAAGGCCATAACAATGATAAAAAGAAAAATAACAAGTATTGGTGAGGATGTGGAGAAACAGAGAAATTGGAACTTGCATGCACTGATGGTAGGGGTATACAATGGTACAGCCACTGTAGAAAACGGTGTGGTAGTTCCTCAATATTTCATGGATTTGTTTGATGAATAGAAGTTCTTAATTTTAATGAAGTCAAATTTATCAATCATTTTACTTGGTCTGTGCTTTTCATGTCCTGATGAAAAAAACTTTGCCTATTCCAGGTTTATGTTTCACAAGCTTGATTATTGTACCTTTGCATTTAATTATACCATCCACCTGGAATTTATTCTTGTATAAAGTATGAAGCAAGATTCTTTTTTAATATCCATATGGACTTCCAATGACCAGCCACTGGGTTTTAAAAACACCATCTTTCCATATTGCAGTGCAATGGTGTCTTTGTCATAAATTAAGTAACCATATATTGTGGGCCTATTTCTGGACTCCATATTCTTTTACTGAACTCTTTGTCTATCATTGCGCCAGTACCTTCCACTATCTTAATTACTATAGATTTATCATAAATCTTAAAATCTGGAAGGGTAAATCTTGTAGCTTTGACAATTATCAAAATTGTCTTGAATATTCTTGGCCCCCTTTGTTTCCATTATAGAGTCAGCTTATCAATTGTGACAAAAAAGAAACCCGCTGAGATTTTGCTTGGAGTTTTATTAAATCCGTAGATCAATTTAGGGAGAATGACTTCTCTGCAATATTGAGCCTTCTACTCCTTATTTACCCCTGCATTTAATTAGGTCTTGTATCAGTTAGGGTCCAATGAGGAGACAGAAACCAGATTAGTAATTTGAACAGGGAAAATTTAATATAAAAATGTGTTAACTAGTCTAACCAGTAAAAATGTGGATAACTACTTAAAAACAGAGAGGAGGACCCTAAGAGGTACAAAAAGAGCAACTTCAGAAAGCAGCCACCAAGGCACAGGGATAGTAAATAAGCGAAGATACTTAGAAACTTAAAAGGGCCCCCTTCTCACTGCTAAGGCTGCGAGACTTCTTTGGAGAAGGTGCGGCTGCCATCATCAGTGATGAAGAAATAGGAGGATGTGGGTCACAGCTGACCCATAGGTGTGGCCTACCACTGAATGATGGAGAAGGTTGCCCAAGGACCTGAGCCAAAATGCTGGTCTGCAGGATTTCTGATGTAGTGAGTAAAAGAGGTGATAACGCACATCCTTACTCATTCCCCACCACAGAGAGAAATTTTCAATATTTCACCACTATGTGAATGTTTTTGTTGGCTCTAGTGGTTTTTTTTTGTAGCTAGCCTTTATCAAAACTACTCCTAGTTGGCCGGGTGCGGTGGCTCATGCCTGTAATCTCAGCACTTTGGGAGGCCGAGGTGAGCAGATCAGGAGATCAAGACCATCCTGGTCAAGTCCAGGAGATCAAGACCATCCTGGCTAACTAACATGGTGAAACCCCGTCTCTACTAAAAAAATGCCAAAAAATTAGCCGGGTGTGGTGGCGGGTGCCTGTAGTCCCAGCTACTTGGGAGGCTGAGGCAGGAGAATGGCATGAACCCGGGAGGCAGAGCTTGCAGTGAGCTGAGATGGCGCCACTGCACTCCAGCCTGGTGACACAGCGAGACTCAAAACAAAAAACAAAAACAAAAACAAAAAAACTACTCCTAGTTTGCTAAGATTAATCCATAAATGAGTATTGAATGTTTCACATGCTTTTCTCATCTGTTGAGATGCTTTTTTGTCCTTTATTTAATTCATGTGAGAATTACATTAATTTATTTTCAAATGTGAAACCAATTTTGTACTCAGGAGAAACCAAACTTGGTCATAATACAGAATCCTTGTTATGTATTGCTACATTTGATTCAATAATATTTTGTTTAGGATTTTTGCATTTGGGTCCATGAACGAGACTGGCCTATGATTTTCTTTTCCATGCAATTTCCTTGTCAGGTTTTGATATCTGGGTGTTTGTATCAAGGCTATGCTGACTTCAGAAAAAAAAATGGAGAAGTGTTTCATTTTTTTCTATTTCCTATTAGAGGTTGGGGAAGGTCATCACTATTTCTTTTTTAAAAGCTTCAAAGTTAATGGGTGCAGCACACCAACATGGCACATGGATATATATGTAACAAACCTGCACATTGTGCACATGTACCCTAAAACTTAAAGTATAATAAAAAAAAAAAAAAAAGCTTCAAAGAATTCACCAGTGAAGATATCTGGGCCTGGAGATTGTGGGAAAGTTAATTACAGATTCAATTTCTTTAATAGATATGGAAGTATTCAGATGTTTCTTCTTGTGTCAGTTTTCGCAAGGTGTGTTTTCCTAGTTTGTATGCTTCATCTCAGTTGTCAAATTCTATTGGCATAAGTTGTTTATAACGTTCTGTTATTATCTTTTCAACACACATAAAATCTTGCTTGGCATTTATCAATTTTATTAGCCTTTTCAAGGAAGAAATTTTAGGCTTTGTTGATTTTCTCTATTGTAAGTTTGCTTTCTATTTTATTGATTTCTGCTTTTATCTTTATTATTTTCTTTCTTCTTTCTTTGAGTTTGATTTGTTGTACTTTCTCTAACTTCTTGAGATGGCTATTTATATCATTGATTTCCATCCTCTTTTCTTTCCTAATTTATCCATTTAAAGCTGTAAGTTTTCGTCTAACCAAAGTATCATTCAGTTCAAAATATTCCCTAATTTCCTTTGTGATTTCTTATTAATTTCCAAGCAGATTTAAAAATAAAAAATGTGTTTAGTTTATCATTATTGATTTCTATCATAATTGCATTGTGGTCAGAATATATATTCTTTTTTTTTTTTTTTTGAGACGGGTCTTGCTCTGTCGCCCAGGCTGGAGTGCAGTGGTGCAGTCTCAGCTCACTGCAAGCTCCGCCTCCCGGGTTCACGCCATTCTCCTGCCTCAGCCTCTCCGAGTAGCTGGGACTACAGGCGCCCGCCACCATGCCCGGCTAATTTTTTGTATTTTTAGTAGAGAAGGGGTTTCACCATGTTAGCCAGGATGGTCTCGATCTCCTGACCTCATGATCCGCCCGCCTCGGCCTCCCAAAGTGCTGGGATTACAAGCGTGAGCCACCGTGCCCGGCCAGAATATATATTCTTATGTATGTATGTATATATGTATGCATGTATGTATATATTTATTTTATTTTTTTGAGACAGGGTCTCACTCTGTCACCCAGGCTGAAGTGCAGTGGTGCAATCGTGGCTTACTGCAGCCTTGAACTTCTGAGCTCAAGTAATCCTCTGGCCTCAGTCTCCCAAGTAGCTGGGACTACAGGCATGCCCACCATGCCCAGCTCAGAATATATATTCTGAATAATATTAACCCTTTGAAATTTGTTTAAATTTGCTTTATGCCTCAGTGTTTGATTAATTAGGTAAATGTTCGATGTGTACCTGAAATAATATGTATTTTGCTACAGTTGGGTACAGTGGATATTTATCTTCTGTTTTACTAATCCCCCACCCCTTTTATAGCTGTGTCCCATCTACTGTTAAATATGCTACTAAATGCTTAATTTCAGTTATTGTATTTTTATGTTCTAGGACTTACATTTGGTTCTTTTCTATAGATTTCAGTTACCTAGTAACATTCTGTAAATGTCAAACAAGTCAAATTCATTAATTGTGCTGTTTAGATCTTCTTTATTGCTCCCACTTTTTTGTCTGCTTGTTTTATTATTTACTTAGTGAGGTTGTTAAAATATTTAATAAGTTATAGATTTATCTACTTTTTAATCAATTTTTTTGGTTTATATATTTTGAAAGTATGCTATTATGTGCACGCAAGTATAAAATTGTTTTATTTTCCTGGCAGATTAAACCTTCCATTTAACTTGTCCTTTTTGTATCTACTTAGGCATCTTGCCTTCAAGTTTATTTGCCCTGATAGTAGCATAGCTACACCAGTTTTCTTTTGGCTATTGCTTTTCCCCTCTTTTTACTTTCAGCTTTCTGTGCCCTTATTTTTAGAGTGTATCTCATGTAAACAGTATTTAACTGTTTTATTCACATGTGGTCTGCCAAGCTAGATATTTTAATTGGAATATTTAGTCTATTTACATTTAATGTAATTACTGATATTTTTGATTTTATGTCTACCATATTACTATTACTTTTTCTATTTGCTCCAGTTGAGTTTTTTTTCCTTTTTTCTTTCATTTGGACCAATCTATTAAAAAATTAAATTGGTATTTCTTCTATTAACCTGTTAGTTATACTTTCTTTTAGTAATTACCCTAGAAATAAAGACATACCTTCTTTGTTTTTTTGAGTCTGATATAAATCCGTGTCTTTATTACTTGTAAGTATCTTTATTACTTGTAAATACTAAGGACTATGAACACTATAAATTAATTTATCTTTCTCCTGCCTTTTGTGTTTTTAATTTTATTTATTTAAATCTATGTATATTTAGAAACTCATAAGAAATTATTGCTGTTGTTTTTAGTATTCATTCAGATCTATTTAATACCCTTTCTGTTGCTCTTCAATCCCTCCTGTATTTCTGTCTGTGATCATTTTCCTTTACCTATAGAATCTCCTTAAGTGTTTGTTTTTAGTTGGCTCTGCTGGTGACAAATCCTCTGTCTTATTTTATTCAAAATATCTTTACCTTCCTGTTTAATTATACTTTCAGTATGTATAGAATCCTATCTTGAACAATACTTTCTCTGGTTGTCTTTTTGCCTCCATCATCTCTGCTGAGAAGTCAGATCTCATGTACTTGCCTCTTTGATATCAATGTCTTTTTTTCCTCTGTGATTTTAAGTTTTTAAATTTCATTTGTTTTTAGGTTTCATTGTATTGTGATGTGTCTAGCTGTGGTTTTCTTTGTATGTATCCTGCTTGGGGTTCTCTGAACATCTTGAATCTATGTCTTGATGTTTTTACTCAGTTTTGGAAATTTCTTGGCTATGATTTTTGCAACTATTGCTTCTACATTCTCTGGATTCTTTAATTCTGGGGCTCCATTTTTACATATGTTAGAACTTTTTTACTGTGTCTCTTTTGCTTCTGATTTTCTTTATGGATTTTCCATCTCATTTTTTTTCTTCAGCTTTAGTCTGGCTATTTTCTACTGACTTATCTCCTGTTTCACTAATCTTTTTTCTTTTCTTTGTTTTTAAATTAGTCTATAATCTACTGCTAAACATTCTAGTAAATTTTTAATTTCAAATTTGTATTTTCAGGTTTTAGGATTTCTACTTCGTTCTGTTTTTATAGATTTAAGCTCCCTGGTCAAAATATCCATCTTGTCATCTATTTTCTTGATTATGTTAACCATAGTTATTTTAGATAACTGCAATATCTGGATCAGCTGGATCAGAGGTTTTTTCCCACTTGTTAGCTAGTTTTTTTGTTTTTGTTTTGTTTTGTTTTTTTTCTTTCTTGGCTTGGGTTTGTAGTATACCTGGTAAATTTTGGTGGAATAATAGACATTTGGGTATAAGACTTGTACAGGTTCTAGGTGATACCTTTTTCAAGGAGTATCTTCCCTGTCCTCTGGCTGGCAGCTAGCCATATAGAGGGCTATATCACCTCTATTCACTTAGGGAGTAAGCCGACTAAGGGGTAGGTTGTGATCTTCATAATGCTCAGCCTGCCTCCCATTCACACCCACCCCTCTGGAACCAGGGATCCCAGATGAGAACCAGAGCTGTGTTTACTAAGGCATCTCCTAATTGGTGGTCCTGGACTCCAATTTTGTGCCACAGTATTAGGAGAATGCCAAAAACTCCACTCAGCTTTCCAATTGCTTTTGCTTTGATTCTAAAATACTCGCCTTATACTGCATTAATACAGGAAAAATTGGTGCAGTGTTTGTGAATCACTTCTCATTACCTCCTTTTTGTGGGAGATATTTGGACTCTCATCTCCTAGATGTTTTGACACCCTAAAATGCTAATTTCCATCTCTGTTGGGAATAGGCCCCCAAATCTGATAAACTGGCCCAAAGACTGGTCATAAAAAAAAAATCTCTGCAGCACTGTGACATGTGCTTGATGGCCATGATGCCCACACTGGAAGATTGTGGGTTTACCGGAATGAGGGCAAGGAACACCTGGCCCACCCAGGGCAGAAAATCACTTAAAGGTCTTCTTAAACCATAAACAATACATGAGCGATCTGTGCCTTAAGGACATGCTCCTGCTGCAGATAACTAGCCAGAGATTATCCCTTTACTTTGGCACATTCCTTTATTTCCCATAAGGAATACTTTTAGTTTATAATCTATAGAAACAATGCTTATCACTGGCTTGCTGTCAATAAATATGTGGATAAATCTCTGTTGGAGGCTGTCAGCTCTGAAGGCTGTGAGACCCCAATTTCCGACTCCACACTCTGTATTTCTGTGTGTGTGTCTTTAATTCCTCTAGTGCTGCTGGGTTAGGGTCTCCCCAACTGAGCTGATCTCGGCACATCTCTATTCTCATGGGGTTCCCTCTCATTCTGATGACTTCTCTGCCTCTTAGCAGTATCCCTCTCTTCCACTTCTCAGCCTTTCATTCCATGGCATTTAAGATTCATCAGTGCCCCAAGGGAGAATGTGGTGAACAAAATGTCGATCATACCACATTGAACTCCCTTGCTTTCCAGGACTCAAGTCTTGGTTGCTCCCTGATCCTTTCAGAATTTTTGTGTGTTCGTGTTCTATCCTGCTTTTCTAGTTATACTTGGTAGGAACATCAGTCTGCCTGGAACTACTCTATTACACCTGCACTTGAAAGTTTTATAATTTATTCTTTCTTATGAATGCCTTCTCTTACATGCTTCATATTTTGTTTATGCTTCTGGTCCCTTGCAGTTTTTATTTTCTGCACATTGTCTACCAGGGCTGCTGGTTTCATGACACAGGTTGTGCGTACAGTGTCGCTGGAGTCCCCCACGGTTGTACAATGTGGCACTTCTGCGGCTCATCCTGGAAGGCCCAGCATGATCTGGCCACTTGCTAACTGTCTTGGTGCCACTTAAGGAAATATGTTCACAATTCAGAATGAGCCACAGAGATATTCTTCAGGGAGGCCTTTCTTTGCACCTCAGCCAAGTCCTCTTTGTAAACTCTCATGAACCCTCCACATTATTTCTACGTGGATTCTCCTGCAAGTGAACTTTTCTCTTGATTTGTGAAAGTGGCTGGGTAATTGATCTATTCCTCTTCAGAAGGTAGGCTGGACTGTGAAGATAGTGACCTTGTCAATCTTTTTTACCACTACATCAGCAGTGCCCACCACAGTTTCTCCTACACATGTATTGACTTAAATTTTTTTATTGTTAAGAACATTTTATTTCACAAACTATTCCTTTTATTTAAAAAATTCAACTTTTATTTTAGATTTAGAGGGTATATGTGCAGGTTTGTTACATAGGTATATTGTGTGATGCTGAGGTTTGGGGTGTGATTAAACCCATCACCCAGATACTGAGCACAGTACCCACTAGGTAATTTTTCAACTGTTTCCCCCTTCCTCCCTCCCTTCTCTCGTAGTCCCCAGTTACCATTGTTCCCATCCTTGTCTCCATGTGTACCCAATGTTAGCTCCTCAGTTATAACTGAGAACATGGGGTATCTGGTTTTCTTTTCCTTCATTAATTTCCTTAGGATAATGGCTTCCGGCTACATCCATGTTGCTGTAAAGGACATACTTTCGTTCTTTTTTATGGCTGTGTAGCATTCCATGGTACATATGTACCACATTTTCTTTATCCAATCCACAATTGATGGGCACCTGGGTTGGTTCCATATCTCTGCTATTGTGAATAGTGCTGTGATGAACATACGAATGTATGTGTCTTTTTGGTAAAACAATTTATTTTCTCTTGGGTATATACCCAGAAATGGGATTGCTGGGTTGAATGGTAGTTCTCTTTTTAGTCCTTTGTGAAATCTAGTCCTTTGAGTTAATTTGAACCTTGTAATGATAGAAGTTGAAAAGGAGGGAATGAGAAATAACATTCATTAACATTTTACTATTTATCATCTTAATTTTCATCTTAACTCTTTGAGGTGGGAGGTATTTGTATAGAGTAAACCACATCTCAGAGAAATTATAGTATTTTCCGCAAATCACACAGTTGGTAAGTGTCAAGTCTAGAATTTAAACCCAGGCCTACCTGGTTCAGAAGTAACCCTGACGATATGAATTGTTAAACACTTCTCACTCTTCCAAGATTTTGTAACTTCCTTCTTTCTTTATTGACTTTTCAATCATTATATGATACTCATAGAATGCTAAATTAGTGTCTTAGCCCATTCAAGCTGCTATAACAAACACCAGAAACTTATAAACAACATAAATTTATTTCTTACCGTTCTGGAGGCCGAGATGTCCAAGGTCAAACTGCCGGCAGATTTGATGTCTGGTTGTCTGGTGAGGACCCACTGTCTCTTTCATAAATGGCACCTTCTAGATGTGTCCTCACATGGTGGACGGGAAGAACCCTGGTATCTGCAGCCCCTATAAGGGCACTAATTCCATTATGAGGACCCCACTCTCATGACCTAATCACTTCCCAAAGGCCCCACCAACTAGTGCCATCACACTGAGGATTAGGTTTCAACACAGGAATTTTTGGGAAGCACAAATATTTAAAGCAATTAGATGAAGTAATTTACCTGAAAGAAATAATAAAGAGAAGCTGACCACTTATTCCTATTATCTCAAAAATAAAATGACATGCTTTTTATTTTGAAGTGAAAGAATTGTATGGATCAAACTAGATTGGCGTCTAAACATGTTTCCCTCAAATGGCCCAGTGTTGGGGGGAGGGACATTAATTTCTTTAATGAACATTGACTTAACTTCAATCATGAAGAGGTACTTACAATCATAGCAATAACTATGATGTATTGAGTACCTCCCATGTGCCATATGCTTAGCTGTACCTCATCTATAGCATGCATGTTATATACCTTATCTTCAATCAGCTGAACACCTCTGGGGAGTAGATATTATTATTTTCATTGTACAGATTTGGAAACTGAGCCTCAGAGAAATAAAGTAACTTGCCTTAGGAAGTTTCAGATCCAGAATTTGAACCCTTTTAGGAACTGCCATAAAGATTTTTTTTCTACATACATTGCTTAAGTTATGAAGCCTGGAACACAGAAGGAATTTAATAAGTGCTGTTTGCTTTTTCCAGATTAGCAATAATACAGTGAGCTTCCGGGAAAGAGTTGCAAAGCAATATAATGAGGCTTCTTTGTGTCTTGCCAGGGAATGTGAATAGCATCTCCAAATTGGCCCCTTGGAAAACCTCAAGTTCTGAGTTGCTATAGCTTCCAAGTGTCAGGTGAGGGTCGTGTCAGTCTCAATTGCAGGCTCTACTCTGTTATTTGTTCCAAATATTTTCTGGTTGCAAATGTTATTGATCTGACAGTTTATTTCCCGAGACACACCAGTTCCAAACTGCTGTGATATGAAAGTCTCATCCTAAGGAAATTGGCCTTGTGAATGGTTATCCCCTGGGAAGAGTATGCTGTACTTATGGCTGTGCTAATAGGATAAAGGAGTGGTAAATGCAATTAGCGAGCTTGGTTGGTGATTTTCCAATAATGATGTTAGGGGTATATTATTGGTTTAGCTGTAATTGAGCCTAAGATGATCTGGAAATGTCTAAACTGGTGTGAAAGTCATTCACAGCTTTGGCTCCAGTATGAATGTTCATGAACCAGGTGGCCTGATAACATCTGGATGTGCTGAAACAGGGGGCTATGTTCCGGGATGGCAGTGGTGTGTCTCTGAAATACTATTTAATTTTGCTCTATCACCAGTAAGGTGATTGCTTCTTCACAATCTTCTATTCTCTCCCAAATCTCATCCCCATCATTATAATTTAGAGCTTACTACATATTATCTAGCTCTCTGATTCTCATGCAAGTATAATTTATTTGATGCACATTAAAGTCATCTTTATTAGTCAGGATAATTAATGCTAGCTGCCACAAAAACAGACCTGAAATCTCAGTGGTGGAACAGCGCAACAGTTTATTTTTTGCTCACATAAAGTCTGATGGAGGTCGGCAAGGACTCTCCTCCATCTGGTGACTCAGGGATCCAGATTCCTTCCATCCTGTTCCACCTTGGGAGATAATTCTCTCTGGATTTCTTGTGTTCTTGTATGGTCCAGGCTTTCCCAGCTAAGGATATTGACAAGTTTTGTTCAGGGATGAATGAACAACAAGCAGAAGATAGGGACCCTCTTCTTCCTTGGAGATATTCCAGATAATAAAGTCCCCTCCTCTTCCAGGAGGATATTTGCTTACATTCTAGGGTAATAAGCCAAGAGACTTCTTCCCTATGCCCCAGAGAGATTTGCTTAATTTACAGGGTAAGAAGTCATATGTTTCCATAAGGGAGGATAGGCAGGTCACCTCCAGCTTGACTGAAGCTCACAGGCTCCTAAGTTTAGCGTCCTGTGGTGCAGGTAACATCATGTTGCCCAAGAAGATTGGGGCATGGAAAGTTGGTGCTCTCACTGCTTTTTTTGTTGTGATTAATAAATGGCCTGTGTCCCTAACCTAGGGATCGGTTGTCATCTTTAGTCAGTGTGTGTGTGTGTGTGTGTG
>NW_026652287.1:13998006-14292610 GCF_009828535.3 Hylobates moloch | reverse complement strand
GTGTGTGTGGTGTGTATGTGTATATGGCGTGTGTGATAGATGAGATGTATGTGTGTTTGGTTTGTGTGTATGTGTGATGTTTATGTATGTTTGGTATGTGTGGTGTGTGGTGTGTATGTATGTGGTGTGTGTGATGTGTGTGTTTGGTTTGTGTGTGTGTGATGTGTTTGGTTTGTGTGTGTGTGTTCAGTATGGTGTGTGTGGTCTGTGTGATGTGTATGTGTGTATGTGTGTGTTGTGGATGAGTGTGTGTGGTTTGTGTGCACAGGTGATGTTTATATATGTCTGGTATGGTTGTATGTGTGTGTGGTATGTGTTTGATTTGTGTGTGTGTGATGTTTGTGTTTAGTGTGTGGTGTGTGTGTGTATGTATGTGATGTGTATATAGTGTGTATGATATGGATGTGTGTTTGGTTTGTGTGTACATGTGATGTTTATGTATGTTTGGTATGATTGTGTGTGTGTTGTGTGTGTTTGGTTTGTGTGTGTGTGGTTTGTGTATGTGTGATGTTTGTGTGTGTTTAGTGTGTGGTACGTATGTGTGTATGTATGTGGTGTGTGTGGTGTGTGTGATATGGGTGTTTGTTTTTTGTGTGTGTGATGTTTGTGTATGTTAGTATGTGGTGTGTATGTTTGTGTATGGTTAGTATGTGGTGTGTGTGTGTGGTGTTTGTGGTGTGTATGATGTGTGTGTATGTGATATTTGTGTATGTATATGTGGTGTGTGGTGTGTGTATGTGTAAACTTTAGCAGGCTAATTTGGTAGCTTGCAGTAGGGTAAAATCTCAGGCCCTTCACAGTTTCAGACATAACAACGGCTTCCAGGTTGGCATGGCAGAGGAAGAAAGGGTGGGAGAGACTCTCTGATTCTCAGGAACCCTGGATTAGAGGTGATGCATCCTTACAGCCTGCATTCCCATTTGCCAGAACCTAGTCACATGGCCCCCACCTGCAAGGGAGGCTGGGAAATACAGAGGGGCACGTGGGTATCTGTACCAATCATCCCCACCACATCACCTAACTTCCTCGTGTCTCTTTTTTTTTTTTTTTTTGAGACGTAGTCTCGCGCTCTCACCCAGGCTGGAGTGCAGTGGCGCGATCTCGGCTCGCTGCAAGCTCCGCCTCCCGGGTTCACGCCATTTTCCTGCCTCAGCCTCTCCGAGTAGCTGGGACTACAGGCGCCCGCCACTACGCCCGGCTAATTTTTTGTATTTTTAGTAGAGACGGGGTTTCACCGTGGTCTCGATCTCCTGACCTCATGATCCGCCCACCTCGGCCTCCCAAAGTGCTGGGATTACAAGCGTGAGCCACCGCGCCCGGCCCTCATGTCTTTTTAAGTAACTGTACCCCTTTGTGATAGAGGAGCAACTTAAGTCAAGGTAACACAAATCTGGTTGATAATAGTAAGAAGAACTCACAGTTGTGTGTTGTTTCCCTTTCCACTGTAAATTAATGAACAAAAGCCTTCTAAATGGTTTGCTTGTGTGAACTCAGTCCTCACAATAACCCAGTGAGGATTGTTCTGTTTTGTTTTGTTTTGTTTTGAGACAGGGTCTCACTCTGTCTCCCAGGCTGGAGTGCAGTGGCGCGATCTCAGCTCACTGCAACCTCCGCCTCCCGGATTTAAGCAATTCTGGTGTCTCAGTCTCCCGAGTAGCTGGGATTACAGGCTCACACCCGGCTAATTTTTTGTATTTTTAGTAGAGACAGGGTTTCATTTCACCATGTTGGCCAGGCTGATCTCAAACTCCTGACCTCGGGTGATCCGCCCGCCCTGGCCCCCCAAAGTGCTGGGATTACAGGTGTGAACCACTATGCCCAGCGAGGATTGTTCTTATCACATTCTTATCACCATTTTACAGAGGAAGAAGTGTCTGGAGAGATCAAGTGACTTGCTCAGGCAGCTCGGAAGCGGCAGAGAAAGGATTAGAACTCAGGATTGGCTCTGGGTTTTCCGACATTATATTACCTCTGGTAGGTGAGTGCCACGTAAATGTTAGATACCAGCTTATGCAATCTTTGTCCAGTTTTACCCCTTTCTGACATAGCACATTACATGCCTAGGGTGAGGATATGGGGAAATGGGATTGGTGGCAGGGAGAATAGGCAGTTGGATGTGGTGAGGTGAAGGGCAGGGGATGCTCTTTAGACTAGTATTTCTCAACTGGGGGTGAGGACATTTGGCAGTGTCTGGGGGCATTTTTGGTTGCCACAGCTGGGAATCAGGGTGCTACTTGCGTTTAGTGGATAGAGACCAGGAGTGCTGCCAAAATCCTACAATGAACAGGGCAGTTGCCACCACAAAGAATTATCTATCCCCCAAAATATCAATAGCACTGAGGTCGAGAAATGTTGGTCAAGAAATACATATTTAACTCAGCTAAGGACTGGTCATAAATGATTTTTCATCATAATGGCTCTTGGAAAATTACGCTACTTTCCGGAGAATGACTCTTCTTTCTTTGAGTCAATAGAATGACATCTTCGTCCCCAAACACCAAATAAATATGGCATAAGAAGTAATATTTTGACAGTACAATTTTAGGCAAAGACATGCTCGCTGATGTACACGGGAACAGTTTCTAGTCAGAGAATATTATTATACGTGGAACAAATTTGAAATGTGTGCATGTTTAGATGAATCCAAAACGTTTTGGTTTGCATACATGGGACAAATGAGAGACAGGAAGAGGTCACATCTTCTGCAACTCAGTTAGACGATTGGCTACATGTGCTATTTCTATGTGCGGTGGAGTGGAGTACTCTCCTTTGCTTAGCCCTGAAGGTGTTTTATTATTTGTTTACATTTATTTATTTAGGCCAGGGATTGGCTCTCTTTCGTAAAGGGCCAGATAGTAAATGTTACAGGTTTTGCAGGCCATACTATCTCTTTGCAATTACTCAGCTCTGCTGTTGTGGTGCAAAGGCAGCCATGGACAATACATAAATGTCTGGGCAGGTCATATTTGGCCCAGGAGCTGTAGTTTGCCAACCTCTATTCCAAAACTTTTAATTTTTATATGCAGCTTGAGCATAGGATAAGCATCCACCCCCAAAATGTTGGAAAGTTTGTAAAGAAAATAATGCAGAAATAAGAATGTACCTTGTAAAGAATGACTCCCTTGCAGTCTTTCCCATCAGCATCCACCCGCCATCAAGTCTTCTCTTCCTCCTTTGATGACTACATAAACTCTTATTGCATTACACTTGATGAGCAAACTGCATTTATTTACTCTCGGATTGTTATTGCTTATATAAACTCATTCTCATTGTTCAATGGATACATTTTTCTATCTGTGAGGATTGTTTGAGTGTCTTGAGTTGGGAGGGAAAGCATCATAATTTATTCCCTAAAAGTGTTTTAAAAAGATATGTTTTCATTTGACAGCTTTTCACTTGGGCTCGTGAAAAGTCCACAGCTCAGCAAGCATATGGCAGGCTTTCATTTTCAGGAAGAATGAAAGTTGTTAAGTGAGGGAGAGGTGCACAGGATAAAGCCATGTGCCACCTCCTCCTCTGGTTCTGAGACTCCTCTGCTATCACCAGGCAGAGCAATCTCTCCTTGTCCAGAGTTGTTATTTCCTTTGATAATCCAAGTAGGGCAAGGCCAGCTTCTTTTCACTTCATGCTGTTATCCAACGTCATGAACATATATCCTTCCCCTTTTACAAGGGGCTGCAATTCCAGATTGCAAGAGAGAATTTTTTTTTAAATTTTAAGTTCTGAGGTACATGTGCAGGATGTGCAGGTTTGTTACATAGGTAAATGTGTGCCGTGGTGGTTTGCTGCACCTATCAACCCATCACCTAGGTATTAAGCCCAGCATGCATTAGCTATTTTTCCTAATGTTCTCTCTCCCTCCACCCACCCCACCCCACCCCATGACAGGCCCTAGTGTGTGCAACAGAGAATTATAATGCAATTTATGGGTAAAGAAAGGACCAGTTATGGGTTAGCTAATGGTGAGGGGATACACTTGAAAGTTTCCTCTCTGAGTTATTAGACCTCATTAAAATTCATACTCAGCTACTATATGATTATCAATGTAACTCTTCAACAATGAGTATACTGGGAATTTGCAAATATAATACTATGGCAAATTCATTATTTAAGAGATGTCTATGTTGAATCATAAACGCAAAAGATTTTTTAATAAGCCCATTTAAGTTCACAAATATTTTTTGAATGCCTAATTTGTGCTAGGCACTGGAAATCCATTGCCTCTGAACAAAGACACTGTTACTACCTCCAAGAAGCCCACGGTTTAGTGAAGAATTCCTTGCTTTAATTACAGCGTAGAGTAAAAAAATCCTTATATTAGAATAGGTTAAAGGGAGACACATTTGTTCTTAAATCTATCCCGATTCCTGTATTATATGCTCAGATTTACCCATCTAATTTGTTTTGTAAATATTCCTTCCATGTTCCAGCTCTGGTTTTTGATGTTCTCCTTTCCTTCCTATTTCCTTGGGATCTATAAGTTCCTTAATAATCAAATAGGGGCTATGTTAGTTAAAGCTTTTTTTAGTTGCAAGTGACAGAAACCCGTCTCGACCTGGCTCAAGCCACAACAAGGGATATTTAGTGGCTTACACAAGTGAACTGTCAAAGGGGGTAGGGCTTGTTTCAGGCTCAGCTGGATCCAGGGGCTTAGATAATGACATCAGGACTCAATCTCTGTCTTTTCATTTCTCTTTTATGCTTTTTTTTTTTTCCTGTTTTAGCTTTTTCAACATGGTAACCCCATGCAGCTTTATTTTACATTGTCTTCACAGCACCCAATTGTACAGATGAAGAAGTTCTCTGTACTGAAATGTGTGGTTTTTGTTTTTTAAAGTTTAGATTGAATCAATCACCTTGACTAAGGGTAGGAAAATATTTTGGCCAGATCTGGGTCACAGATTGTCATGGGCTGAATTGTGTCCCCTCAAAATTTATATGTTGAAGTCTTAACCCCTAATACTTCAGAATGTGACTGTATTTGGAGATGGGGTCTTTAAAGAGGGATTATGGTTAAAACAAAGTCATTAGAGTGGGCCCTAATCCATTATGACTGTCGTTATTAGAAGAGGTGATTAGAACACAGACAAGTATAGAGGAAAAACCAAGTGAAAACACAAGAAGAAGGCAGCTGTCTGCAAGCCAAAGAGAGAGGCCTCAGCCTCAGAGGAAACCAACCCTGCTGACAGCTTGATGCAACTTCCAGGCTCCAGCACTATGAGAAAATAAATTTCTTTACTTTGGGAGGCTGAGGTGGGTGGATCACTTGAGGCCAGGAGTTCTAGACCAGCCTGGTTAACATGGTGAAACCCTTTCTCTACTAAAAATACAAAGATTAGTCGGGTGTGATGATGCACCCCTGTAATCCCAGCTACTTAGGAAGCTGAGGCACAAGAATCACTTGAACCTGAGAGATGGAGGTTGTAGTGAGCCGAGATTGTGCCACTGCACTTCAGCCTGGGCGACAGAGCAAGACTCTGTCTTAAAAGAAAAAAAATTACATTTCAGCTGTTTAAACCGCCCAATCTGTGTTACCTTGTTATGGCAGCCTTAGCAATCTAATACACAGATCCAGTTCTGGAACTGAGGGTGGATTTATTTAGGTCCCACTTGAACTAGTCTATGAGTAGAAGGGGAGTGGTTCCCTAAAGGAAAACCAAGAGACTCTTATCATAAGGAAGAATAATGGGTGCTGGTAGAAAAAAAATGACAGTGTCCACCGCTGGGTTAGAGTCATAATAATTATCGAACACCCATTACCTGTTGGGCTTGAAAGCACCTTATACTTAATACAACAACCCCATGAGGGCGATACTATTATTTTCCTCACTTAATAGGTGTGAAAACTGAGGCACACACAGGTTAAGCGACTTACCAAAGGTCAGGCGGTCAGTAAGTAGCAGAGCCAAGATTGACATCCACACCTGTCTGGCTCTAGAACCTCGTCTTTTTATTGCTATACTCTTGAGAGTCAATGATGGTTAGCTTTGTTTGGATCCTATAGCTCTTTTTTTCCCCCAAGATTGAAAAAGCTCTGGCATGAGGCATGGGAAGGATGTGTTTCATGTTAATTAAGGGAAATTCACAGTCTGCAGAATTCACAAGTTTGTTTTGGAGCTGTGTCTGATCTAAGCAAGCCTTTGACCAATTTGAGTTAATTAGCATTGCAGAACATGAAGTAATTGCTGTTGTTCCTCAGAATTGGGGGTGGGGAGATACTCAGTGACTTGTAACCACGCCAGCCCTGATTCCTAAGTCTAAGGCTCAGAACTTCAAATCCTCTGCTAGGAGACAAGATGGAGAAATGTATCAATTACTCTGTCTCTTGTGTGTTTACTATGTTTTCTGTCACACGACTACCAACACAAACCTCCTACCTTCCCGAATCAGTGGGCTAAAGTCTACAGCTGAGTAGAGGACCTGTCCTGAATTTTATAAACAGGATTTCCAGTTGGAAGCATGTAAGCTTGGGAAACAAATTCAGAAAATATCAGACCCATACATGGTCGTCATAACTTTTCCAAGTGGGTCTGATATTTCTTTTGAAACCATCTTGTGACCCTATTTGTAAATCCTGATTGTTTTTGGCAGGATTTGTTGGTTGCAAGAAAGGACAGTCTATGCAAGCTCGTTCAAAAACAAAATTTAAGGGGCTCTTGTTATTGAGTACTTATCATCTGAGTCCTTGTAGCTGTGAAGTTGTATAGAGAAGCAAAAGTTGTTGACTAGGAGTGGTGGCTTATGCCTGGAATCCTGCTACCAGAAACAGGTCTAGATCCAGACCCTACCAGAGGGTTCTTGGCTCTCATGCAAGAAAGAATTGGGGCTGGGAGTCCGCAGAGTAAAGTAAAAACAAGTTTATTAAGCAATAAAGAAATAAAAGAATGGCTTCTTCCGAGGCTGAGCAGCCCCGAGGGCTGCTGGTTGGTGATTTTTATGGTCATATGCTAAACAAGGAGTGGATTATTCATGAGTTTTCCAGGAAAGGGGCAGGGATTTCCTGGAATTGAGGGTTCCTATTCTTTTTTTTTTGAGACGGAGTCTTGCTCCGTCACCCAGGCTGGAGTTCAGTGGTGCGATCTTGGCTCACTGCAACCTTCACCTCCTAGGTTCAAGCGATTCTCCTGCCTCAGCCTCCTGAGTAGCTGGGATTACAGGCACCTGCCACCATGCCCAGCTAATTTTTGTATTTTTAGTAGAGATGGGGGTTTCACTATGTTGGTCAGGCTGGTCTTGAACTCCTGACCTTGTGATCCGCCTATTCCTTTTAGACTATATAGGGTAACTTCTAGATGTTGCCTTTGTAACTTCTAGATGTAATGCCTTTGATGGCATTTGTAAACTATCATGGTGCTGGTAGGAGTGTCTTTTAGCATGCTAATGTATTATAATTAGTATATAATGAGTAGTGAAGACGGCCAGAGGTCATTTTTGTTAGTATCTTGGTTCTGGCCAGGTTACTTCTTTGCTGCATCCTGTTTTATCACCATTCCTGCTGACCACCTATCTCACCCTGTAACTAAGAATGCCTAACCTCCTGGGAATGCAGCCCAGCAGGTCTCAGCCTCATTTAGTTTGAATGCCTCTGACAATCCCAGTACTTTGAGAGGCCGAGGAGGGAGGATTGCTTAAGGCCAGGAGTTCCAGACAAGCCTGGGCAACACAGAATGACTCCATCTTTAAAAATTAAAAAGAAACATCAGCCAGGCATGCTGGCATGTGCCTGTAGTTACTGCTACTTGGGAGGCTGAGGGAAGAAGATTATTTGAGCCCAGGAGTTTGAGGCTACAGTGAGCTCTGATCATGCCACTCCACTCCAGCCTGAATGATGGAGCGAGACCCTTTCTTAAAAAAAAATAAGGCTGGGCACGGTGGCTCACGCCTGTAATCCCAACACTTTGGGAGGCCAAGGCGGGCAGATCACCTGAGCTCAGGAGTTCAAGACCAGCCTGGCCAACATGGTGAAACCCCATATTTACTAAAAATTCAAAAATTAGTCAGGCTTGGTGGCAGGCGCTTGTAATCTCAGCTATTCGGGAGGCTGAGGCAGGAGATTCGCATGAACCTGGGAGGTGGAGGTTGCCGTGAGCCGAGATCATGCCACTGCACTCCAGCCTGGGCTACAAGAGTGAGACTTCATCTCAAAAAATAAATAAAATAAAAGTTGTTATAAAATGTTTTTCAATAATTACACAATTCGAACTATGAAAAATTTTAATAATTAAATGACCCTCCCTATTTAACATTAGCATGAAGGCTTTTCCTTTTCTTTTTTTTTTTTTAATTTTACTTTAAGTTCTGAGATACATGTGCAGAACATGCAGGTTTGTTACATAAGTATACATGTGCCATGGTGGTTTGCTGTACCTATTGACCCGTTCCCTCCCCTCACCCCTCATCCGCTGACAGGCCCCTGTGTGTGTTGCTCCCCTCCCTGTGTCCATGTCTTTTTTTTCTTTTTTTTTTTTTTCTTTTTGAGATGGAGTCTCACTCTGTCACCTAGGCTAGAGTGCAGTGGTGCGATCTCTGCTCACTGCAACCTCCGCCTCCCAGGTTCAAGCGATTCTCCTGCCTCAGCCTCCCGAGTAGCTGGGACTACAGGCGCCTACCACCATGCCCGGCTAATTTTTCATTTTTAGTAGAGACAGGGTTTCACCATCTTGGCCAGGCTGGTCTCGAACTCCTGACCTCAAATGATCCACCTGCCTAGGCCTCCCAAAGTGCTGGGATTACAGGCGTGAGCCACCGTGCCCGGCCCCCTGTGTCCATGTCTTTGCATTGTTCAACTCCCACTTATAAGTGAGAGCATGCAGTGTTCGGTTTTCTGTTCCTGTGTTACTTTGCTAGCATGAAGCCTTTTCTACCAAATCAATTTCCTTGTGACTCCATCTCTCAAAGGCCCCCCCAAATTTTGAATGCCCATCACATGTCCTTGCATGGATTGCTCTTTCTTAGAACCAATGAGTCCTGTCAAAGAGAATCAGTCTCTTACTAACTGTCTGACCCTCTGGTGCATGTACAATATAAGCCAACTGCAAATGTGTAATTGAAAATCTTGTCCAAAATGTAGGATTCCATGAAGCTGATGAAAGTGATGTTAAAACATGCTTAAAAAACAGACACAATCACAGATGACCCCTGAGAATCCAGCAGCATTGGAAGAATCAGTGCTGATATTCAGCCTGAATCTGCAGGTTCAGCCATGTAGGTTGTCGTGGTGACTGTTTTGAGAATTGTTCAGTGCCTATATCATACTGGTTATTCAATATTTTGAATACCATCCCAAGAAGAGTTAACAGTTGAAGAAAAAAAAAATGACAAGGAAAACGACTCAGTGAACACTTCAAAAGAGAGATATTTAAATATCAAAAGATTCAAGAGAGCCTCAGGAAAAATTGGTAAAGCCCTTGAACATTTTTTAAAATGACCTTTTTGCTATATGCTATGGAAGCCAAACCTGAAGTGAAGGATTTTGTCAGAAAAATTACAACAACAAAAAATCACTGCTTAATTCATTTTCTGTTCTTTAAAGAATTCATGCACAGTTGAAATGGTCACCTAGATTTTGTTATTTTGATAGGATATAGTTTTTTTTTTTTAAGATCATATTTCCAATCAAGTCCCTTCTCTCTTCTACAGTTTGCTATGAAAATTCGGGCTCAGTATTGAGTCATTTTATTTAAAAACTTTTTTTTTAATTAAAAAAAGTGTTTCATTTTAAAGAGCCACTTCAAATGTCTGTCTTTTTTTTTAATTAAAAAAAGTGTTTCATTTTAAAGAGCCACTTCAAATGTCTGTCTTCCACCAGGGGCTGCAGAGTCTTCCCCTTCTGCTTTTTTATTGGTGGCTCCATTTCTCTGCCTCCCTCTTTACATCTATGCTCCCTGCTCACTCATGAGCCATAATGATGGCTGGACCCTCCCTAGCCATAGGTTATTGGATTGAGGGTGGGCCATGACCCAAGAGCATCTATTCCATAGGCTGGCTAAGGACTAGACTTGATAAAAAGGACATGAGACTGAACCAATCAGACTCATTCTCAGGACTCTCTAAAGAACATGGTCAGAGTTAGCTAGATACCACGATGACCCTGATAGTAAAATGACACAACAATGCTCTTATCATTTTGGGTCAAGAGCAAGCTTCAGGAGCAAAACTGAGTAACCCAGCCGAACCAAGATGTTAATCAGGCCCTAGAGTTCTCACACAGTGCTCTTATCCTGTGTCATATGCATTGGGTACTCTTCTCCTGGTGACAATACTGCAAATTTTCTCCATCCATGTAATATGGTAGAAATGATCTTATCCTTAGATTTGGGTCATTATGTGACCTAGTCCTGGACAATCAGCTCATTATATGCCCTTAGCCATAATGATTAGTTGTGAAATGAGCATGTTGCCTAACTTAAGCCAGTAACAGTCAGATGAAGGACTTTTGTTTAAATTTGTTAGGGAAAGAGAATCCAGGAGGATGTACATCTGAAACTACTAGCCGTCATTTGTTAAGAAATAAAGCAACTTGGAGGACATCAGGACCAAGGGGTAGGTAGAAAATAAATCCTGTTGGATCCAACTATGCCTGAAACCAGCTACTGCCACAGACTTCCAGACAACATTTCTCTCTTTGCCTAAGCTGGTTTGAATTGGGCTGTATGTTGCTTGTTATGAAAAGAGTCACAACCAACACAACACGCTTATTTGATTATGATAATAATAATCCCTTTTAACCATTCCAAGATATGTTTTTAGCCATATTTCCCTCTGATTCTCTTAACAACATTGTGATGCAGACAGGGCAAGGGTTATCATCTTGATGAAGACTACTGCCAGATATAGGGAGCTACAGTGATGCTTTCTCAAGCGCTTGGAAAACACAAGGAGTAAAGATTGCCATCTGAGGGTTAAACCATGAAGTTAATATAGATCAGAGCAGAGTAATGCAAAGTCTCCTTAAAGAGACAGGATGGCTCCCAGGCTTGCAAGACTTGGCTGTCATGCAGTCAAATGTATTAACATATTTAAAGAGATGCTGTGTCCACCATGGAAGCCTAGAGGACAGAGAGTTGCAAAGGCAGCTTGTCCAATAAAGGAGTCTCAGTCTTTGAATATTTCTTGTTCCAGTGGCAAGACTAGATCTAGAGACATGCTTTCAGCTATAAGTCATATAAAAGCAGATTGGTGACAGCAGTCAATTAAAGGTGGCTGAAACTTCTTTGCCACACCTCCCATTGTGAGGTGGTCTCCTTCCTTTCCCCTTGAATCTGGGCTTACTCTCTGGCTTACTTTTAAAAATAGAAAGAAGCAGAAGCAACGCTGTATCATTTCCAAGGCTGAGCTGCAAAAGATTTGCAACTCCCACTTTTGCACACTTTGAAAACTCTCTTTTGGAATCCAACTGCCATGCTGTGAGAAGCCTAAGCCATATAGAGTGAGCTCTCAGCTAACTGTCAGCACCAATTGCCAACCATGTGAATGAGCTATTTTGGATATTCTGGACATTCTAGCTCCATTGAGCCTCCAGTTGACTCCCAGTCAACACCCTGTGGAACAGAATAACCACCCAGCTGAGCCCAGTCAACTCATAGAATAATGAGAGATAATAAATGGCTTAAACCACTGGGTTTTTGGGTGACTTTAATAGTGAGACAGATAACTGAGATAACAGTGGCTTAAACAACAAAGACATTTAGTGGTCTTCTTTAATTGGAAGCCTGGATACTGGAAGATTCAGGTTTGGTGCAGTAGATCAACAATGTCATCTATTGTCTGTACTCTTTCTTCTTTTCTATTCTGCAATTGTTAGCACACTGGCTTTTTATCCTCCTCATGATATCATGTCATGGTGGCAAGAAGGCTGCTGCATCTCCAGGTATCACATCCATATTTAAAGCAGAAAAAAGGGAAAGGGGTAGTGCCAGTGAGGTCTTCTCTTGCCTCTGTTCACTTCATCAGGAAGCTGAATGTCTTTATAGAAGCCCCAGGATAATTTGACATTATATCTCATTGGCCAGATGTGACCCTCCTTCTTAGCAGGGAAAGTGAGTCAGTTTTTCTAATCTCTAGTGTGAAGCAGCCATGGGAAACGGGATTGGCAATGGCCTTTTGGTAGCCACCAAAAGTCTCTAGTTTTGGTAGCAACCAAAAATCTCTGCCATAAGATAAATGCAGGCTGACTTGTGATAGTTATTATCCCATTTGAACTATCCTTTCCATAAGATGCTTGCTCCTAGCCATTTCAATCTAGTGCCACTAAACATTCAATGAATGCATCCATCACTCTTTATCCCAATTTTATTAATCAGAAATCCACGTATTATTTATCACTCCAGGTTGGTCTTCTTACTAGGAGAAAAAGTGCTGCTTGTGTGAACTTTCTGAACCAGTCTATCTCTACAACAGTCATTTCTCTCTCTCCCCTCCCTTATCTCTCACTCTCTTTTTAAGAGATAAAGTCTATTCTGTTGCCCAGGCTGGAGTTCAGGGGCACAATTACAGCTCACTGCAACCTCCTGGGCTCAAGCAATCCTCCTGCGTCAGCCTCCCAAGTAGCTGGGATACCGGTATGCACCACCATGCCCAGCTAATTTTAAATTTTTTTGTAGAGATGTGGGTCTTGCTAGGCTGGGAGTATTGCCTAGGCTGGTCTTGAACTCCTGGCCTAAAGAGATCCTCCCACCTCAGCCTCCCAAAGTGTTGGGATTATAGGCATCAGCCACTGCACCCAGCCATTTCTCTTTATAAATGAATAGATTGCCATCTGGTTTATACTTCAGTATTAAGGTATGGCTAATGTGAGTCTACTTTTGAGTTAATACCACTCTCAGTGTGTTGAAAAAGTCAAGTCTTAATATTTGTAAGGATCTGGTTAAAGTTATCTAATCTTCATGCTGTCATATGAATCTTTTTGGGAGACAGCTTGCTGGTTCTTTCTTTTGGTGGAGACAACTGACGGCTGAGAGAAAACACTGAATTTGCTAGAGATGAATAGTCATTTGTCCTGCTCCCTGCCCTCTTGAATACACAGAAACTCTGATGACTTTAGGATCTTGGAGATGTTTGACCTCATGTCCCAGATCTTATAATTCTATTCTGATTCTGAACATCTGCCCATTAACCTCAGGAGGTCAGTGTCATGGCTAAGAACATCAGCTTGGGCTTGTCTCCCAGCTCTACCCCATGTTGACTATGTGACCTTGGGCAAATGTTTTCCCCTCTCTGAGCCTCAGTTTCCTCATCTGTAAAATGGAGACAATATTCAGACCTCTACCTTGCAAAGCTGCTGTCGCATTGACAGCTTTGATGTATGCAATGTGCTTGGCAGAGTATCTGGCTGGAGCTAGTGCTCACTAAGGGAAAGCTATTTTTATTTTTACAGACCTTGGCCGGGCCCAGTGGCTCATGCCTGTAATCCTAGCACTTTGGGAGGCCAAGGCGGGTGGATCACCTGAGCTCAGGAGTTCGAGACCAGCCTGGGCAACATGGTGAAACCCCATCTCTACTAAAAATACAAAAAATTAGCTGGGCGTGGTGGTGCACGCCTGTAGTCCCAGCCACTGGGAAGCTGAGGCAGGAGAATCACTTGAACCCAGGAGGCGGAGGTTGCAGTGAGCCGAGATCACGCCACTGCACTCCAGCCTGGGTGACAGAGCAAGACTCCGTCTCAATAATAAATAAATAAATAAATAAATAAATAAATAAATAAATAAATAAAATATTTTTGCAGACCTTGTGTCTCAAACTGGAGGTCAGAAAACCTGGTCACCCAGAGTCTCACTGTCTTCATCCTTAAAGGCCCTATTCATACATTCTGTAATTATTCAGTGAATGTCAATGGTGCACAAAACACTGCACTCTTCATTGAAGGGGATAAAAGAAAAGAAATGTAAGACATGCCCCCTGGGTTCAGGGAAGGTATAACTTGGTTGGACAGGCAATATATAAAAACATGAAATGGTTAAGTAACCGAGTGCAGCAGATCAAGATGATGGAGTAGCCAGGAGTACAATGAAGCCTGCTTCAGCACTATTGTCCTGTCCTCTTGTAGTGGAACTAGCAGTGGACTTGAAGTCAGACGGCCTTCCCTGGACACTCCACACCCCAGGCTGCGTTAGAGACCATCTGTTGCCCCTGGGTATTCCCTTTGGCAGTGCTCACCATGTTTAAATGCAACTGCCTGTTTACTGGTGAGTCTCCCCTATTAAATTGGCAGCAATGGGAGGCAGGCACTCATTTGTTTATTCACTCATTGAGCAAATATTTATTGGGCACCTGCTGCATGCCAAATGCTGTTGTAGGCAATGAGAACAACACAGTCATAGCCTATATCCTTGGAAAAATCACAGTCTAAGGATGCAGAAAGATGGTAAACAGGGAAATACATAGAAACATACATATATACAATGTCAGGTGGTGCTAAGTCCTAGGAAGAAACATAAAGCAGGGTAAAGAATGTTGTAGACATGGAGATGCGTTACCCACAGCCTCTCCAAGGGATGTCCAGCTGTAGGGAGTGTGGTCAGCAGGCTGCCTTCACCTGTTTTCTCCTTCAGGGTCTGCCTTGGCTGCGGAGAGCCACCTTGCTCAAGCTTATGTCTGTCCCAGGGCAATCTACCTCCTGTGACTTAAGAGAGGTGGAGATATAAAAGCACAGTCATTTTAGCCTGACTCAGGACATTGATGGACAACATTCTCTGCAGAGCTCCTTGCCAGGGTGGATGAGGCTTTGTGGAGCCTAAAGTGGTGTATCTCCCCCTCTGCCCAGTCCTGCTTCTTCCTCTTTTGCTTTCACAGGGTCTGATTTCTAGATAACCTCTTAGACCCCACACCCCATCTGTGTTTGCTTCAGCAGAACCTGATCTGTTAGAAGGCAATGGAGCATGATTACATGGGACCTGTGGGGAAGGTTGGCATCTTGGATAAGATGGCCAGGGAAGGCCACTTTGAGAAGGTGATGTTTGAGCAGAGACCAGGAGATGAGGGAGTCAGCTGTGCTAAGGTCTGGAGGAACTGTGTTCCAGGCACAAGGTACAGCAAGTCCCAAAGCCCTGAGATAGGAATGTACTTGGCACATTTGAGCATCATCAGCAAGGCAGCCTGGTGGGCTGAAGCGCAGGGATGGGGGCCGACTGTTAGAATGTGGATGAAAAGGCAGCCAGAAGGTCACACACATGGGCATCTCCACCTTGTATCCCTGGTGCATATGGTAGGTGCTCAATAAATGTCTGCCGAACCTAACTGGGTTCTCATTCCAGCTCCTTTCTTCTCTGTGTGACCTTGGACAGGTGGTTACTTAACCTTTCAGTGCCTCAGTTTCTCTACCTGTAGTCAGCAGCAGAGGAGGGACTCCTGAGCTCTGATTTAGAGCTCTTGCTGCCATATTATTTTCTCTCCTTGCAAACTCTCTTCTCTCTCCCTCCAGAGATTTGGAGCACACCTGGTCCCACCCCCAGACTCTCAGCAGATGGCTCCCACTAGAAAGGTGGATGCTCTTGGCAGCTCAGTCCCGCATCCTGGAGCCCCTAAGCTGAGAAGCGGCTGCATCAGGGCGGTGGGTGGGGGAGGTGGCAGAGCTGGGAGGGAAAGTTAGATTTTTCTCCTCTGATGTTAAATAAACCCGATTAAGGTGTCCCCACACCCGTGGGGCAGGGTGCGCCATTGGTGGGCCTCATTGCTTTGATAAAAACTGCAATATCTGAAAATTGTCTCAGGCACCTAAGAACTCCCATTTTATGACTTGCATGTGCCTGGAATAAATTGCTTTTGCTGCCTTATTATATATAATTCAGATCCTTATGGATGCGGGTGGGATGTATAACACTCCTGTAATGATTTATTCATTGGCAGAGGGGAAGCAGAGTGCACCCACTGGGTTCTGCCCAGCCTGTCTGACAGCTCACAAGGTTGGTGTTGCGGGCATATGTTGGATTAGCCCTGAGAAGGAGGAGCCAGTCTGGGCTCTTTAGCTTTCCTGGAACGCAGTCCTGGCTGGGTAGGGGCCACTTGTCAGTACAAGGCTTTCTCTAAGGCAGTCACTAGCTGAGTGAGGGGCTTTACAAGTGTGATTTGAAGCTTCCTCCTTGCCAGCTTGGATACTTGCATCCCCATTTTACTGATGAGGAAATGAGGATCAGAGAAGTTACGTGACTTGCCCAAGGTCACCCAGCCAGCCAAGCAGTAATGGGATTTTCATATCAGATGGATTGGCCTCCACTTGCCCCTTTGCCCCTGAGCCAGGTGCTTAACACACATGAACTCACTTCCTCTTTGATACCACCCAGGGAGGTACAGATTATTTAGTTCTCATTCTCTAGACAAGGAAATGAAGATCAGAGAGGTGAAGGGGCTGCGCAGGTTCACCCCTCTAGAAATGGAATGCCTGGGATTTTAACTGAGGCAGGTCAACATTCATTCATTCATTCCTGTATTCATTCATTCATTCAACCTCTCTGTGCCTCAGTTTCCTCCTTTGTCAACTGGGAATAATGTTAGTACCTACCTTGTAGGATTGTTGTGAGGATTAAATGAGGGATTAAAAAATGAATTAAGACAAGTGAAGTGCATAGAACCAGTGTCTGGCCCCAGAAAAGTACACAATAGATTTTAGCTGCAATAATAATTATTTTATCATTCACTTATTCTTTCTTTTATTCCACAGGTATTTTTAGGTAGCCTACTATGTGTCAGGTACTTTCTTAGGAGTATTGCACATGAGCTCATTTTTATTCTCACTACTGCCTTCATCTCATAAATGAGGAAACACCTCCTAGAAATGAAATAAATTGAGGGTGTTCCCCTGATTAGGAGGTGAGTTTGTTCCATTTTCCAAAGTAGATGAACATTCATTCGTACATTTATTCATTCGTTCACTTGATATACTTTTTTATTAAGAATATATTATGTGTGGTATAGGTACTTCACTCATTTTTGTTGATTAAATGCATCAATGAACACAACAAGGGACAAGGCTGGTCCCAGTTCTCAAAGCACTTATGATTTCTTTCATAGGATATGAACAAGTAGACAGGAAATGATCACACTTCATGAATTCTACAATGTACTTTTTTTTTTTCACTTATTAAGCTCTTTGAAATTGGATGCATTTTGCAACTGAAGGTGTTGTAAGATCACTGTAGGCTAGTAGTGGCCAGGATGAGGTTGGTCTTTCTGGGAGAGAACGGTGAAGGTATCTTTTAAGAATTCTTGTGGCCGGGCACGGTGGCTCTGCTTGTAATCCCGGCACTTTGGGAGGCCGAGGTGAGCAGATCACTTGAGGTGAGGAGTTTGAGACCAGCCTGTCCAACATGGTGAAAACCCAACTCTACTAAGAATACAAAAATTAGCCTGGCATGGTGGCGGGCGCCTATAATCCTGGCTACTTGGGAGGCTGAGGCAGGAGTATCACTTGAATCTGGGAGGTGGAGGTTGCAGTGAGCCAAGATCGCGCCACTGCACTCTAGCCTGGGCGACAGAGTGTCTCTATCTCAAAAAAAGAAAAAAAAGAAAAAAAAGAAAAAAAAAAAAGAATTATTGTATCATCTTCAAGTGTTTTTTTTAATATGTTTTTTGAGGTAGTCTTGCTTGGTTGCCCAGACTGGAATGCAGTGGTGCAATCATAGCTCACTGCAGCCCCAATCTTCTGGGCTCATGTGATCCTCCCGTCTCAGCCTCCTGAGTGGCTAGGCCTATGTGCACATGCTACCATGCCTGGCTAATTTTAATTTTTTTTTTTTTTTGTAGAGACAGAGTCTCCCTATGTTTCCCTGGCTGGTCTGGAACTCCTGGCCTCAAGTGATACTATTTCCTTGGCCTCCCAAAGAGATTATAGGCATGAGCCAACACACTCAGCCTCTTTAATGTTCTTAATGGCACGGTGGAGAATATCTTGTAGGAAAACGTGGACATTGGCAACCATGATTTTAAAAATCATTTAGAAGATACAGACTTTGTACTGAAGACATTTTTGGAATATCTTAGTTAATGTATTTTACTTGTATTTTCTTTTTTCAAAAAAAAGTATGTGCAGAGTGATATGATACGTGATTAAAATTGATGTCTAAATAACTCTAAAAGTACTTTTAAAATAATACAAACAAAAATTCTAAGTGATAAGAAAGCATTGTGACTCCTAGATATACCCAAGAGACTTGAAGACATATGACTGCATAAAACACATATACACGAATGTTCTTAACAATAGCAAAAAATGTGAAAACAACCCAAATATCCATCAACTGATGAATGGATAAACAAAATGTGTTCTATCCAGACGGCAGAATATTATTTGACCATAAAAGGTCATGAAGTATGCATACATGCTACAACATGGATAAGCCTTGAAAATGTTATGCTAAGTGAAAGTGCCAATCATAACCCTGAAAAACACAATCCCAAACACCGTAATCTCAAACGCTGAAATCCTTAAAGATCAAAATTTCTAAAGATCAAAATCCCTAAAGTCTAAAAGCCCCAAAATCACAATTAGTGCATTTTTTGTTGCGTGCAGGATAGCTGTATCATGTTAGTTGCATCATGTTACGTGGAACTATTACCTTGTTATTGTCTTTTTTTTTTTTTTGAAATTAAGTATGTTTTAAGGTGATATGTATGGGTGCCAAGTTGTGTATGGGTGCCAAGTTGACAAGGGTGGACTTGTGGACTTAATTTGGTCAAGCTTAACCTGACCAAATGTTATTTTGGGTGTGTCATGAGGGTGTTTCCAGAAGAGATTAATGTGTGAGTCTGAGTGGACTGGGGGGGATGATCTGCCCTCAATGATGGTGGACACCATCCAATTGGCTGAGGATCTGGCGAGAACAAACACAAAAGGTGAATTGATCTCTCTCTTCTGAGAGCTCAGACAGACTTTGCTTTGCTGTTTTTGATCGGTCTCATCAATAGACTTAGGTTGCCCGTCATGGTATTTCAGATGATCGCAAGTTACATACAGAAATAGCTGCTCATAACATTTATATGGGTGTGACTGTCATTAGCATACTTGTTTATGCTTGCAAAAATACATGTTATTATTGGTTATTTTATTGTGTCATGTGGCCTATTAAGTGTTCTGTCATGTTTTTATGTGTTTCTCAAATAAATCCCCTTTACAAATGTCAACAAATGTCTTTTAGAGAAATTAAAATTTTTTTTTCAGAATTATATTTTCAAGATTTTGATATTTTGGGATTATGATTTTTGGGATTTTAGACTTTAGGGATTTTGATTTCTCCAGATTTCAACATGGTGTTGGGATTATGGTGTTTGGGATTATATCTTATGGCCCAAAACCAAGAGAAAGAAGTCAGCCATATTAGTCCACATACATCATTCATGTGACGACCCAGTATAGGAAAATCTGTAGAGACAGAAAATACATTAGTGGTTGTTATACCGCTGGGTGTCAGGGGTACAGGAGGAGTGGGAGGTGATAGGTGATAGCAGTAGGTACAAGATTTGTTTTAGAGTTGATGAAAATGTTCTAACATTGACTGTGGTGATGGTTGCTCAGCTGTGTGAATACACTAAAACACATTGAATTGTACCTTTTAAATGGGTGAATTGTATGGTATGTGAGTTACACATCAATAATGCTATTTTTAAAAAAGAAAAGCGTGTGTCAGTCTTTTTTAGGGTTCCACACAATAATGATAGTGGCTTAGATTTGATGAAATACAGTATAATGTAACATGGTCAGTGTTATGTTGGAGTAAAGACGGGGCTGTGGAGGTGTTGGGGAGGCATCCAGGCCTGTCTGGGGGAGCAGGGAAGGCTTCATGGAGGTGGTGGTGGTAGGACGATGTCAAAGCTGAAGCTGTGGGGATAAGAAAGAGTGAGAGTGAAACACAAGTGATCCAGCAAAGGCTGGGAGGTAAGAATCTGTTCTTTAAGGAGATGGCCTATTCCCAATACAGATACCTGGCCTTACCCCTGGGACTTTGAGGGAAGTAAAGATGAGTGAGGTTGAGGTCTAGCAGCGAGGATAAATAATCTGTGCCTATTCTCCTAGGTTGGCATCTCCAAATAACGCATCAGGTATGTTCAAAGGGAGGAATGAGAGAGGGAGGATGGGGAGTCACTCCTGGATGAGGTTTTAAAAAGCAGGAGGGTCGTGACAATTTCTACACTGCTAGTGGGGGAATAAACAGCACAGCCTCTCTGGAGGGCAATTAATTTGGCAAAGGGCTGACCTTTTCACCCAGCCATTCCACAACCATGCTTTTGTCCTAAGGAAATACTATGGCGATTCCCAGCTGTCTATTCACAAGGATGTTCTTCAACATGCCTGTACAACAAACGGAAAATCATGGAATCAGTCTGGATACATGACAAGGGGCCTGTGGATTCTAGACACCACAGCACCATCACCAAAGGGTCAAGTGTGTTGGGTGAGGGCAGACCTGGATGTCAGGTAAACCTGACTTTAGGCAAACTCCATGCAAGCCTCAGTTTCCCCATGTGTAAGACGGAGATAACCATAATGCAACTTGTAGGGATGAAATGAACAAAAACACAAGAAGCACTTAGAACAATGTGTTGTGCATGAATAGTAGCTTTATTGATTATTATTTCTTATGGAGCTAATACAATGGATGTGCTTGGAGGTTATTAAATGATAGTGAAAGATAGTCAAGACTTATCATGAAGTGAAAAAAAAGGCGATTGAGAAGGGACCCCATTTTCATGGGTGGAGATATAGATATAATTTATTTGTCTTCTTAGTGCTTTTAAAAAATTTCTTAAAATTTCGAAGGGTATGAGAATGCATTGTGTGATCAGGGTGGGGGTACTTCATGTTTTGTTTTTCTAAGGAGATACTTTGAAGACATACATCTCACTGCAAGAGCACAAAGCATCTCCAAGCTCCATTTTCCATTGGCCAAGGAGATCCTTTCTGAGGCTTCCCTGAGCAGGGGGGCTACAACCTGCAGTTTTGATGTGAGTTGGAACTCAGTGCAGGGTGTGTGATCTAAAAATAGACAGAAAGACTCGAGTCAGTGGCTGCCCCAGTTTTTCCAGTTCTGATGAGGCACTTCGGTTAATAGAGATCAGAAGTTTTAAACCAGACAGGACGCGGTGGCTCACGCCTGTAATCCCAGCACTTTGGAAGGCTGAGGTGGGTGGATCACCTGAGGCCAAGAGCTCGAGACCAGCCTGGCAAATGTGGTGAAACCCCGTCTCTACTAAAAATACAAAAATTAGGCTGGGCACGGTGGCTCACGCCTGTAATCCCGTCACTTTGGGAGGCCGAGGCAGGTGGATTACCTGAGGTCAGGAGTTCGAGACCAGCCTGGCCAACGTGGAGAAACCCCATCTCTACTAAAAATACAAAAATTAGCCAGGCATGGTGGCACATGCCTGTAATCCCAGCTACTCGGGAGGCTGAGGCAGGAGAATTGCTTGAACCCGGGAGGCAGAGGTTGCGGTGAGCCGGATCCCACCATTGCACTCCAGCCTGGGCAACAAGATTGAAACTCCGTCTCAAAAAAAAAAGAAGTTTTAAACCAAGCAGTGCTCCCGGCAGCTGCCTGGGATGAAGTGGAAGGAGTGGAGCTCCCCTTCCTACCCTTTCCACCCACACCCTGCCCACAGCTGAGATCCAGGCCTTCCTGGTGCAGCTGGCTAGGGTGGCTAGGGTAGGGGGGCCGGACCTCACTGTCTGGAACTCTTGCCAGTGATTTCCTTTACTCTCGGAAACTCTCATCTCTTGGAGCTGTGTCTGCCTCAGGGTCAGCCCTGGTTTGTGGTGACAGCCTTGGCTATGGGAGGGAGCACACTGCTCATAAGTTATGGGACAGAGCTGTCAGTGGCACCAGGAGGCCAATTTCTCTTCCAAGCTGCTCAGAGAGGAACCAGGGCTCAGACCTGTTGAGTTCATTCCCTTTTCTCTGTTTCCACTGCTGCTAGCCTGGCCCATTCTATCACCATTTTTTTCTTTTTTATGTTTTTCTCCTTTTAAAATTAGGTGTAACACTACCATAAAGCCAAGCTGGATGAGTTTCACATATGAACACACTCATAGGACCACCACGTAGATCAAGAGATAGAGCATTTCTCAGACCGCAGCAGGCTGTCTTGTGTCCTCTCTCAGTCAGTATCACCCCAAGGGTAACCACTCCCTGGCATCCATCACCATGGATTCATTCTGCCCATTTAGAACTTTCTATTAATGGAATCAAATAGAACGTACTGTTTTGTTTCTGGCTTCTCCACATTATTTCTGGGAGATTGATTGATGTTCTTGGGGATAGCAGTAGCTTTTCCTTTTTCATTGCTGTGTAGCATTCCACTGTATGAATGGACAGCAATTTTTAAATATATTTTATGTTGATGGGCATAGGGATCATTTCTACTTTGTGGCTGTTATGAATAAGGCGCTGTAGACATTTCTGTTGATGGACATAAGCCTTTATTTCTACTGTCATTTCTTGCATGGGCAACCGCAATAGTCTTTTCCCTAATATATTTTCCTCCTTTAATCTACTTTGTGCATAGCTTTCAGAGTGATTTTTTTTTTTTTTTTAAAGACAGGGTCTTGCTCTTTCACCCAGGCTAAAGTACAGTGGTGCAATCATAGCGAACTGTAACCTTGAACTCCTGGGCTCAAGTGATCCTCCCACATCAGCCTCCTGAGTAGCTGAGATTACAGGTGTGAGCCATTGTACCTGGCCCAGAGTGATCTTAAATAAAATTGTGTGACTTAGTTGCATAAGCCTCTAAAGTCTTCCTATTGCCCTTAGGACAAGCCCCAAACTCTTTACTCTGCCTAAAATAACCCTGCACACTCTGGCCTCTGCCTGCCATTCTTGGTTTTTCTTGAAGCTCTCTCCCCTTCACCATGCCTCAGACACCCTGGCTCTCTTTCTGTCCTTTGGATATGCTATGCTTGTTCCCTGCGTGCATCTTGGCACTAGCTGCTCCATCTTCCTGGAATTCCCTTCCCTAAACCTTCCCCAAGATTAATCCCTTCTGGTCACTTATGTCTTATCTTTAGCAAGGTCTTCCCTGACCAGCCCATCAGAAAGAGCCCCCAAAGTCATTCATTCTTGGTAGCATTTCTACCGTCTAATACTCTTGTCTTCCCTCACTGTGAGAGCAGCACACTTGTTTAACTTACATCTGTGACCCCAGTGACTAGTCTGGGGTCTGGCTTGTGAATGTTTGTTTGTTCAATGGCTGAATGGAGACATTAGTCATACTGTATTCATCCATTTTCACACTGCTATAAAGAAATACCTGAGGCTGGGTAATTTATAAAGAAAGGAGGCTTAATTGACTCAAAATTCCACATAGCTGGGGAGGCCTCAGGAAGCTTACAATCATGGCAGAAGGAGAAGCAGGCACCTTCTTCACAAGGCAGCAGGAGAGAGAGTGAGCACAGGGGAAATGCCAGATGCTTATATAAACATCAACTCTCATGAGAATTCCCTCAGTATCATGAGAACAGCATGGGGGAAACTGCCCCCGTGATCTAATTACTTCTCTCCCTTGACGCATGGGGATTACAATTCAAGATGAGATTTGGGTGGGGACACAGAGCCAAACCATATCACATAGGTATCCAGATCCTTTTATTTTTTTTTTTTAAAGCAAATAGTGTGGCCTAGTGTAGATGACCTTGGAGCTCAGTAATCAGTCTGCCTGAGTGTGAGGCAACTCTCCATCTCTTACTAGCTGTCTGATCGTAATCCCACCTCCTCATGCCTAACTTTCCCCATTTGTACAATGGGGACCATAGATTGGTGCAGGCATCTGAGACCTACTCTTGCTGTTTATAGAATAGCCATTTGTCAGGGCAGCTGTACTATCCCTATTTTACAGACACAGAGGAAGAAAACATTGGTTGAATGAAGGTTCAGAGACTGCTCATATCACGCACGTAACAGTGGCAGCGCCAGGACTTGAACCCAGGTCTGGCTGACCCCAGAGCCCACGCGGACGCCAGTGGGAAGCTTCAATATGACAATGAATTGAGGTTCTTGCTCGGATCATGTTGGGTGGCCTGTTGAGTGTTTATGTAATAATAGAATTCCACTACCATGTCCGTAGCTCTTAAAGGTTTATACAACAGTTCTACTTGGTTAACTCACTTGGCTCTCCCAGGAGACCTGGAAAACAGCAGGGCCCATACAGACTCCTTTATTTTTTTTTAATATTTATTTATTTATTTAGAGATGGAGTCTCTCTCATCCAGGCTGGAGTCCAGTGGCATGATCTTGGCTCACTGCAACCTCTGCCTTCCAGGTTCAAGCAGTTCTCCTGCCTCAGTCTCCCATGTAGCTGGGATTGCAGGCACCTGCCACCATGCCTGGCTAATTTTTGTATTTTTAGTAGAGATGGGGTTTCACCATGTTGGCCAGGCTGGTCTTGAACTCCTGACCTCAAGTGATCTGCCCGCCTTGGCCTCCAAAAGTGCTGGGATTATAGGCATGGGCCACTATGCCTGGCCAGGACTCCTTTATTTTACAGATGAGAGATCTGGGGATTCAAGACTTGCCCTGCATCACTCTTTGGCCCTCAAACCCACTGCTATTTCTGCTGCCAATAACTGCCAACAGTCTGGCCGTGCTATACAGTGGTTTCAGCATTTCCACACCTATTGTCTTGTAGCTCCCTGCATTTTAGGCTTTTGCATGCCACCTTTAATGTCTTTTAAAAAATCTGCTCTCTTAAAAGCCAAAACTGAAAACCAAAAAATGTGAGCCAATCCTAAGCAATAGTAGCAGTGAACTCATGGTTTGAAATTCTTTCAACAAATATTTATTGAGCACGTAGTATGTACCTGACACTGTTTTAGGTACTGGGAGTACTTCAGTGCACCAGAAGAGAAAACCTCTGATCATAGAGTAAGGAGAGACACACAATGAATGAATTAATAAATGTATACAGTATCAGCTGGTGATATGTGATGTGAGGAAAAATAGAGCAGATGAAGGCAACAGGGTAATACAATAACTATATACATAAATTTTCTGATGCACATGAAATCAATGCATACCTGTCAGAATAAAAATGTCCTTTCAGGTACCATCTGGATTTGTCTTATACCACCAGGATTCTGTAAAATACATAGTGCCCTTTGGAAACCCTTCAAGCAGCCCCGAGAAGGTGGATCAGGTGGGCATACCCTTTATTTTTACTGAGCAAGAAACAGGTTCTGAGAAGTGCAGTGATTTTCCCGGGCTCACGTAGCCAGAAGGTGCTAGAATTGGGCCCTCTGATTCCGTCTCCTGCCTCTGTCATTTTCTAAATTGGATACAAATGCTACCCTGAAAGAGTTTAAACTTACAACTGACCTAATTTCCCCATGGAGCTGGACTGCCCATCCACATCTGACCTGGTGCTTAGCCTCACACCTGTGGACTGGTGGCATCTCCCAGCATCCTTGGACAGGAGGACAGGTTGCAATTGATTGCCTTGTTGCCTTTGCTCCCCTGACCAGCCTGAGCCACTGCCAGAGATAAACTTGCTGATATTTCAGGGTGGAGATAGCGTCTCTCCAACTATCCTCCTTAATAAGCTTCCAGTCACTGGAGATGGTGATAACCTTATCTCCTTTTACAGATGTTCCTACCTGCCTCCCAGCCCCTCATTCAGTTGATTTCCCTAGGGGCTAGAATCCCACCATCTATTCAGGCGAAAAACAAAACAAGACTCCCTAGTTAGAGAATGGGCATTGGTAACTTGCTGTTTCTTTGAAGAATGAGTGCCCCATTCAAAGATGTTGTCTTATTTGGCCTCAAAATATCTTCCTCTCATGTGAGGTATCCAGGGTTGATCTATTTCACTTGGGAAATATGAAGCTCAGAGAGGTCAAGTGACCTGCCTAAGGTTGCACAGCATAGGTGGAGAATAGCCTTGAAATAAGATAGGCAGGGCCGGGCACGGTGGCTCATGACTGTATTCCCAGCACTTTGGGAGGTCGAGGCTGGTTGATCACCTGAGGTCAGGAGTTCAAGACCAGCTTGGCCAACATGGTGAAACCCCATATCTACTAAAAAATACAAAAATTAGCTGAGTGTGGTGGCAGGGGCCTGTAATACCAGCTACTTGGGAGGCTGAGGCAGAGACAATTGCTTGAACCTGGGAAGCAGAGGTTGCAGTGAGCCGAGATCGCACCACTGCACTCCAGCCTGGGTGGCAGAGTGAGACTCCATCTAAAAAAAAAAAAAAGAAATAGGCAGGATATCCTCAGGGCTGTTATGAAGACAAAATTAACACCGGCCATGAAAAAGAGCCTGGCAACAAGATATTGCCAAATGTTAATGCACTCACCCTCCTGGGTGAACCCCACTGTGTCAGGCCCAGAAATTGTACGCTGTTATGGTTATGTTTATTAATAGTAATAACAGTAGTGGAATTGTCTTCAAATATGAAGGATTAGGAGATCACTGGGGCTTGTCATGCCTCCTGTGGTGATGCAGGAAATATGTATTGATGGATTGAGAAGGCATCCCCAGCAAGGTCAGGTAAATACTAATCCTTGCTACCATTTATTAAGCACTAGCCATTCACCAGTCACTGCACTATGTACTCTATAAAAGTATTTTTAAAATTAAAATTATACAGACAATTTAGACCAGTGGTTCTCAACTGAGTCGGAGGAGGACAATGCGTGGGGATATTTTTGCTTGTCGTAGCTGAGGAGTGGGGAGGGTTGCTATCAGCATTTGGTGGGCAGAGGCCAGCATCCTACAGGGTCCAGGACAGTACCACACAACCCAAAATTATCTGGTCCCAAATCTCAATGGTGCCGAAGTTGAGAAATCGTAGTTTAGATTCAAATAGTTCTACAAAGCATGTTGCATAAAATAGCAATTTCTCAGCCCTTATCTCCCTTTCCTCTCCTTAAAAGTAACCACTTTTGCCTTCTTGGTGGGTTATTTTATTTATCTACACTTCTCTAGATAGCCTGCTTTTTTTTGAGATTTCCTGATTACTCCATCCTAAACATGATCTATTGGCTTCTCACTATGAAAAGTGCGAAATTAGCTCTCCCTACTCTGCCCCCAACTGTTCTTGCCTATAGATAAGACCTCCCCTGCCCCAGCCACAGCTACAGATCTGTTGTAATTTCTGTTGGATCAATATTCAGTATTTACATTACTCTAACTGTAAACGATGTTTGCTATGAATGTTGCAGTCAACTCAGATGACTTTTCCCTCCTACAAACCTTTTGTTCTCTCTGAAGTTAATAATTGCCTTGTTTTTCCCTTGGCTTTATTTTCTATGTACTTTCTACTCACTCAACCCTCAAATCTTTGCCAATTGTCTAAATCTCCTTTCAAGATATTCAGATCCATCAGGGAGAAAAATCTATCAAGTTGGCCTCTCAGAAGGAGTCTCTCCCAGAACAGGCTGTTTTGCAGGAATTGTTTTTATGTAAGACTCACAGCAATCCTACGAAGTAGGTGTTATTATCATCATCATTTGACACCTGCAGAGTTGGCCCTCAGGGAGGTCATTTGGGTGCTGAATATCACACAGCAATATGTGGAGGAGTTGAGACTTGATCCCAGGACTGTGTGACCCCATAACCTTTGGATTCCGTATGTCGCAGAAGATCACTCTAGGAGAAAGCCCTTTTAGAATATCTCGTCTAGGTTGGGTGCGGTGACTCATGGCTGTAATCCCAGCACTTTGGGAGGCCAAGGCAGGTGGATCACTTGAGGTCAGGAGTTTGAGACCAGCCTAACGAGCATGGCAAAACCCTGTCTCTACTGGAAATACAAAAATTAGCTGGGCATGGTGGCGCAAGCCTGTAGTCCCACCTACTCGGGAGGCTGAGGTGGGAGAATCACTTGAACCTGGGAGGTGGAGGTTGCAGTGAGCGGAGATCACACCACTGCACTCCAGCCTGGGTGATAGAGTGAGACCTTGTCTTGGAAAAAACCAAAACCAAAACAAAACCTCCTCTAAGTAGACTGTGATCTGCCTCAATGAAACCATAGTAGCTTATGCATTTCTGTATCTGTAGCACCCACCACAGGGCTGGGTATCAGGCAGGACTCTGAGTACTACTTGTTGATGAATAAATGAAGAATTTGGAGAGGCAGTGAGAAGAGGGCACAGTGCTTCTCAATGGGGAATCAGAGGAGGTGGGTGGGGCGTGATCTAGGAACTGGGGACAAGTTGTTTAACCTCACCAGCCTCAGTCTCCTTGTCTGTGAAATGGAGCTGAGAATATCTGTTTCACAGGGCTATTTGCATGCAGCCAGAAAAAGCAAATGCTCAGGAATCTGGAAGACATTGCACAGAAGATACAAGGGCACATTTGTGATTATGTATTTCTGTGAAGCTTCTCCTCTCCTTCTTCCCTTCCTTCTTTTCTTGTAAATGAAACATGGCATAATTAATTTAGAAAGGAAAAAGAAATGCCTCATACTGGAGAAAAAGATATAACTCAAGCTAGTTCTAATATGATAAAATATTTATATTAACATGTCATGGAAATGGATTTGCTCTTCTCTTGCCTGGTATCATTAATGGGTAGATATGTAACATCTTATTTTCTTGCCTCTTTTTATTCTCTCTCTCTTCTAGCAATGTATAGATTCAAGTGAGTATGAGGAAACCATTTTTCATGAATGATAATAACAGAAGACATTTATTTAGTTCTTACTATGTGCCAGTCACGATTGTAAGCCCTTCTACACATTCAGTCATTTAATTCAAACCATAACTCTAGGAGGTAGGTGCTGTTATGATTCCCATTTGACAGATAAGGAAAGCGAGGCACACATTGTCCACTGGTTCCCACTCATACATTCTGACTCCAAAGCCCTTGGCTGCTAACCACTCCCTTCTGCTATCTTTAGATGCTGTGCAGCTTCAAATTTGCAGCTTTCAAATAGAGGCAAAGTGTCTTGTGGCTTTTTACTGGGGAAAGACACCTAATAGTCAAAGCCCTTTCAGCTTGCAGTAAGTAGCTGTACCAAGAACTCTGAATTTCTGCAGTGTGGATTTTTGGTGATGATGTAGGTTTTCTAGCCAGGAATGGAGAAATCCCAGAAATTCATTTTCAGTAAGGTTTTCTGTCTTGGCAGTGCAGCACTGGCACTAGCGCAACAATAGTGGATGCAGGAGTCCCTGGAGAAGACCTGGGAGAGTTAGTCCCTGTGAAGCCAGTTCTGCTGTTGTAGGAACACGCCTTCTTGGTTCTCAGACCTTTACTCCCTGGGATCTTCCTTCTCTGCCTTGCAGCTTTACTGTCAGCTCTTCCTAACTGTGAAGTGTGTGATCCTGTGAAGATCTCAGGATCACAATCAGGCTGTGGTGGAGCTCCCAGACCCACGGCTGCCCTGGGGGCCAACACGTGCACAAATACACATACACACATACAGACACACACACAGACACAGACACACACGCACACACACACACAGACACAGACACACACACATACAGACACACACACAGACACAGACACACACACACAGACACACACACAGACACAGACATACAGGTATATACATACATACATAAACACGCACAGATACAGACAGACATACAAAGACACACACAGACATGTATACACATAGACACAGGCATACATAGATACATATACATACACAGACATACAGACACACAGATACATCTACAGACAGAAACGTACAGATACATAGGGACACACACACAGGCACACATAGACACAGATACACACAGAAAGACACACATAGAGACATAAAAACATACACAGAAAGAGAGACACACAGATGCACAGACACACATGTATCTACATACAGCCACACACACAGATACACACATATACATACATATACAACTTACAAACACACACACAGACACACACATATACATATGCAGACACATACACATATACATACACAGACACACAGACACACACAGAGACAAACACAGGCAGAAACATACAGAGACACACAGACACAGATACACACAGAAGGACTCATAGACACATGCATACAGACATACACAGATACAGAGACACACAGACGCACACAAACAGACACAAACCTCTCTGCCCATTTGTTTCATTTACTGTCTGTTTAATCACAATATCTGCAGCCTTCAGTTTCAGGTACTGGCACATAGTAGGTGCTCAACAAATGTCTGTTGGATGAATAAGCACATTAGTGTTTCAATTATTCCCTCTTTGCCCTGTCCCTGAACATTCTGGTACTTGTTCTCTTGGCTTGCCTAGGTGCAGTTGGAAAAGAGAACCAGAAAGGATTCCTGCAATCATTTCGGGTAGATGCCAAGCTCCTCAGCCTGGCTTGTGAAGTTCTTTGCGATGTGGCTCCTGCCAACTTCTCCTGTCTCATTCCCCAAAGCCCTCTGATGTGGCCAACACCACTCTCAGTGGTTTTTAATCTTTTCCAAGACACAGATTTCTTTGAGGAGCTGATAAAAGCTGCAGACCTTCTCCAATATGTAGTCACCTGCACATTCAAACAGTGTTCTGGATTTAATTTCTGGGGATCCCTAAGGCCTGTTTATGGATCTCCAAGGAGTGTACAGGACCCAGGTTAAGAACCACTGTACTGTCATATTATTTGAGGGTGCAGGGCTAGGGAAATCCAGAAAGGGAAAATGACTTGCCTAGGGTCATGGATGACAGAATTGGAACCAAGAACCCAGGTCTCTGGATCTCAAGTTCAGAACTTTCTCCCTTTCCTCATCCTGTGTTGATGAATGAATGCCATGTAATTAGTTAATACGATGAACAATTAAATCAGACAGTCCCCTCAGCCTTCTCCATTGATCAAACCCTCAGCCTTGGCAGCTCCATCGGGTGCTCAAATACCAGTGGTTTCTGGAGTATAGCATTCTTCCTTGTAGTTTGGTATTTTCTTGATGATTATAAATGGGAGTGATTACAGGAAAGTCCTGTTGGTTGTTTCACTGAGCCCCTGCCACGTCACTGAGACAGCTCTTCCTCTAACTTGCAATCTAGTTTGAGATCAGGAGAGCACCCAAAATATACGTTATTTGTCCTTACTGTTTGACCTGCTATGTTCAGAACTCTTGGGTCAGGAACATGTGGTCACTTGGCTCCTCAGTGTTCCTATATCTTCTTTAATGGATCCACCATTTTCCCAATTTCCTAAAGCAGAAACCAAGGCATCAGCTGACACATCTCTCTCCTCATCCCTTTCGTCTAATCCATCACCAAGACTCGTTTCTTTTTGCCATGCATCCAATCTATGCACTTCTGTCATTTTTGCCACCACCACTTCCACAAAGCAGGTCACCATTATCTGTAGCCTAGAGAATGGCCACAGCCTCCCCTGGATGAATGACCTGCTGAGATATTAGCTAGGAGGCACTGTTCTTTTCACTTTTCACCATCCTCTGTTTGGGCCAGAAATGTGCTGTACTAGTCAGGATAGGCAATGCTATGCTGCTGTAACAGACAACCAGTGGGTTCAAAACAAGTTTATTGCACACTCATGCAAAGTCAGCTACAGGTCTCAGTGATGCCCTAGGGTACACGTCCGTGATTAGCTCAGCATTCCAGGCTGTTTTGAACTTAGGCTTCCTCCATGTGAATATATGCTTTCATCAGGTGCAGTGGCTCATGTGTGTAATCCCAGGATTTTGGGAGGCTGAGGTGAGAGGATCACTTGAGTCCAGGAGTTTGAGACCAGCCTGGGTAACATAACAAGATCCTGCCTCTACAAAAAATTTAAAAATTCACCCGGCGTGGTGGGGTGCACCTGTAGTCCCAGCCACTCAGGAGACTAAGGTGGAAAGATGGCTTGAGCTCAGGAGTTTGCGGCTGCAGTGAGCTATGATCATGCTGCTACACTTCAAACTGGGGAACAGAGCAAGACCCTGTCTTAAAAAAAAATACATGCTTTCCCAATTGCTGCAAGGGGAGAAAAGAGAGAAAAGAATCCGGAAGTGACACCTGTCTCTTCTGCTCACATTTTATTGGCCATGGCAAGTCATATGATCATGTCTAATTCAAAAGAGCAGGAAAAGAAATATTAACAAGCAGCACTCATATCTAATTACATCCCCCAGGGAGTGGGTGGCAGAAGAGAAGCTGAAAATAAGGTAATGATTTATCAGCTTTTAAATTCAAAATAGTGATCCAGCTGTGAGACACAAAGATTCAAGAACTCAACATCAGCCAGACCAAATTTCCCTTCCTCCAGCTCTAGTGACTAGAGGCAAGTTAGGGAGAGAGCTGGAAGAGGAAAGGAGGGGAGAGAGGGAAACAGAGAGGAGAGAATGGAAAAGAGAGAGAGGGACAGAGGGAGAAGAAAGAAAAAAGGAAAGACAGGAAGGAAAAAAAGGAGGAGCGTGAGAAGGAAAAAGAGGGAGAAAAAGAAGAAAAGAGGGAGAAATGAAGGAAGGTGTAGTGGGGAGAGAAAGGAGGTAGGGGGAGAAGAAGGAGGTGAAGAAGGAAGAGCAGGGAGAAAAAAAAAGAAAGAGAGGAAGGAAGGAAGAGGCAGAGACAGAACATTTTACCTAAGTGTGCTTGTTGCACCTCCTTGAGTTGAATACTGGGAGCACCACTTGAAGTATAGAGATCCAAGGTTAGGGGCACTTGTGTCTATTGGGTCCCCTCTGATACTCAGATCATCAGCAGCCCTGCCCTCTTCAATGGGGACAGAGCTACGGATCAGGACGGCTGTGAGGAGTGTTGGGCAGAATGAAGGTGGCCCCAGAGGGGATGGGAAAGGAACCAGTTGAGGGGAAGGAGGAAAAGAGGGATGGAGAGAGAGGGAGAGGGGGAGAAGGCTGGTCCCAGGACGAAGGCACTTGTGTAGCAGAGGATGTGTAGGTGAGACAAACAGATGAGGACCAAAGGAAGATGCCACTCTGTCTCATGGAGATCAGTGCATTGCAGAAGACCAGAAGGGACATGCTGCATCCAGGGCAGGGCAAGGCAGAGGCAGATAAAGAGTGAAAGGAGAAGCCTTTCTCAACACAGAACATTGGGCTGAGGTGTGCATGAGTTCCCTGGAGTGGAGCAGGGAGAAAGAGGAAGATGAAGAAGGTGAAGGACAATAATTACACCAGATGTAACTGAGTAGTAACCAGCAGATTTATCTCCTCCAGGATGAACACAGGCTAGGTGTCAGAAATTCAACTAGGTTCTAGAAAATAAGGTAGCTTTATTTTTGGATGCTCGAGTCTCCCCTGGGGCCATGAATATGCTATGGTTGTGCTACTCAAGCTGTCATTGATGAACTGGTGACAGTCAGCAAACTGTTACTGGTCCACAATGACTAAATAATTGGGAGTGTTTGGAAACTTTCGTAGTGATTTGACATTGCTGCAACATCCCAGTGAATTTTGCTCTATTTTACAAAAGTAAAATGTAATAGGTATGTGATAAAGGTAAGGTAACAGGTAAGGCATGTGATGAATTGGGGGGAAAATAGTCCTTCTTGACAGATAGTCTGAGATGCACTGCACTGGGTTGCCAAGTGAATTCTCTCATTCCACACAGGTTTCTTTCTAATCTGCTTTCCTGAGCAGTCTTTATAAAATTCACACAGGATCCTGAGATGCCTCCATTGACAACCCTGCAATGACTTTTCTCATGTCCTTTTGGATAAGGACCAATGTCTTTACACTGGCCTGCCTCACTCTGCATCACCTGGTCCCTGTGTAACTGTAATAGGTTCCTTACCCGACATGCATGGCAAATCAATACACCAAGACACTGAATGGCAGCAGAAAAAGAGGTTTAATCATAGGGCTGCCAAATGAGGATACGGGAGGAAACCTCAAATCTGTATCCAAGGAAGAGTTTGGGGCTGGCATTTTTAAGTGTATTGGTGTGGGCTGGTGTGTAGATCGTGTGCTGGTGGAAGAGTGCTGGGTGAAGTCATGGGTCAGGGAGAGGAAGCAGCTGTATTCTCATGCTGATCTTGTTCCCCCTTGAGTCTTCAAACTGGTTGCTGGAATTAGGCATCACATCTTAAGGGATCCTTAAACAAAAGCCTGATGATCCGAATGTCAGAGATTCCATCTATAGGAACAATGGGGATGCATTGGTCGGTATGTAGTGCTACATATGGCTTTTGATTATGAGGAAATGGGTCAGAGTGCAGCCTGATTAATGCTTAATTATAACTACGTTTCTGTCCAGAATTCTTCTTAGCCCTGTGAGGACAGCTTCACCTGCTCACCTCTGCAATCTCTTCCCTTTTCTCTTTCCCTGGCCCCTCTCTACTTCCTGGTCACACTTCCTATTACAGCTCCTCACAGCCACCAAGTTTCTTCCCAGCCCAGGGTCTTTGCCTGTGAGCTACCCTTTGCCTGGCATGCTTTCCCCCTCCATCTTGGTGGAGTTAACTCCTCTTCTGCCTTCAGATCACAGATCAAGAGTCCCCTCCTCAGAGAGTCCTTCTCCACCCCCTGGACCAGTTGAGGGCCCTGCTTCTAGCCTTACATCTCTTACTTACTTGGAAGTGCCTGTAAGTAACATGTAATGTGTCTACCTCCCCTTCAGGTGTGTAATCCCCAAGAGGGAAGAGGCCTTCTGTCTTTTGTTTACCACCATTTCCCACAGGCCAAATCCAGCTCTAGGTCCTCAGGAAATATTTGTTGAATGAATGAATGAATGAATAAATGAATGCAACATCCAGAGCTCCCAGGATGGGTGTTTGAAATTATAAAGTGTGTTTTTTTGGAGACCGGGCCTTTATTTAGTAAAATCGTTCCCATGCCTCCTTTTTCTGCCCCAAACCTGGCAGCTCGTCCCAAGCTCCTGCTGATAAATCATTTTATTGGCACAGCTGGACAGGAAAGGACAGAGTGAGTAATGGGAGTCGGGCACCATGTCGTGGACAAAGGCCTGAGTTGACATGGTAACAACAGGCAGACTGATGTGGCCCAGGCAGTAGTCTGGCCTCTGGACATGTCGGAGAATAGGCCCCAGGTCATTTCTCCTTTGTGCTTGGAAGCGTGAAAGGGCTGGGGAGGGGAAGGAGGGAGGGGCCTGGTGGAAACTTGCTTCTCCTTGCTGCAGGGTGGAAACAGCTTTGGCCAACAGTAGTAATGCCCTGTGTTTTGGGGTATGAAAATTTGATATTTGTTTTCCACATATAATATACATATATGTATTATTAATTAAATATTATTTTAGATATTATTTTGCACCATTTTTTAAATTGCAAAAGTGCTTTTAACACGAGCCATCACGGATGGACATTTGTGGTTGGACACAAAGACGTAGGAACCCAGCTACCTGGGTTTGAAATCTGGCTCCATCCCCTATCACTTTTGGGAACATGGACAAGTTACTTAATCTCTGTGTGCTTTCGTTTCCTCATGTGCAAAGTGGAGATAAGGACGGAATCTACTCAGTAAGGCTGCTATGAGGATTACATGAGACAATGCATGTCAGGCACTTAGCATATAGTCAACAATAATATCTGATTTGATAAGAACAGTGAACCAATTTAGAAGTAAATGAAGAAGGAAAGTCTATATTTCCCAGCCCATTTTCCATTTTCTAACATGTGAGTTCTCTCAGCTGTGTGTCTGCCCAGGTGTTTAAGCTTCTGCAAACATATACGGGTCAGGACTGGCATAAAGGGGAGGTAAATGAGGTGCCCAGGGCAAAAAATGTAAGGATATGCTCATTCTCAGGTGCCAGCCTGCATTTTATAGACCTGCAGGGAGCAGCGCCTTCAGTTTTGTGTCCCAGATACCTCACTCATCTCACCCTAGACCAACCCTGACATAGATAGGACAGAGACCTCTGCTTCTGATAACAGCAGACAAGGCAGTTTGAACCAATCCTCCCACTAGACAGAGTGAATAATAATAATAAAATAATAACATATATATATATACATACACACATATAGCTGGGCACGGTGGCTCATGCCTGTAATCCCAGCACTTTGGGTGGCTAAGGCAGGGGGATCACCTGATGCCAGGAGTTTGAGACCAGCCTGGCCAACATGGTGAAACCCCGTCTTTATTAAAAATACAAAAATTAGCTGCCTGTGGCGGTGGGTGCCTGTAATCCCAGCTACTCAGGAGGCTGAGGCATGAGAATCACTTGAACCCAGAGGTGGAGGTTGTAGTGAGCTGAGATCACACCACTGCACTCCAGCCTGGGCAACAGAGTGAGACTCTGTTCTCAAAAAAAGAAAAAAAAGAAAAAAAATATGTATGTGTATTCACACACATACTTGTATAAATATATACATATACAAATATATGTATGTATACACATGCATACACACAGACATATATGCACACAGATGCACAGACACACATACACACACACACACACACACACACACTACTTCAAGACATCAGAGAGCTAACAAGTAGTAAAAATTCACCAGAATCTAGAGACCCAGGGAGATGAGACGAGTATCTGGTAAATCTGCTTGTGATGACAGGCTAAGAGGTTGAGCGATAATTTTGTCACTCTCATAGGGCCAGAGGCACAGGGGTTGGAACTCATGGTTTGCCAAGGAAAACAGGCCTTGGTGAAACCTCCTTACTCTTGGTTGGAACCCTGAAGGGCAGTACCTTAGAGGTAAGGGTGAAATGGAAGTAGACAAGCTCTGGCAGAGACTACCTCCTAAGGCCTCCAAATATTGGAGTTATCAAACAAAGACTTTAAAATAACTCTGCTTACCATGTTCAAGGACATAAAAGACAAAACTGAGAATTTCAGCAGACAACTAGAAATAATAAAACGAAGCAACTGGAAGTTCTAGAAATAAAAAAAAAACAACAACAAAAAAAACCAACTTAAGTTGGCAGATGGGCTTAAAAGCAGATTAGACAGAGTCCAAAGAGAACTTGGTGAATTGGAAGATGGGTCAGAAGAAAATAGTAAAATCCAGAATGAAGACACAAAAGATTGGTAAACTCAAAGGAGAAGTAAGAGACTTGGGGCATATAATGAGGTCTAACTGGAGTCCCATTAGAAGAGGAAGGAAATGTGGCAGAGGGGATATTTGTAGAGACAGTAGCTAAAAATGTTCTGAAGCTGATGAAAGACACCAAGCCATAGATTTAAGATGTCCACAAACCCCAAACAGGATAAATATAAGGAAATTAGGCCAGGTGCGGTGGCTCACACCTGTAATCCCAGCACTTTGGGAGGCCAAGGTGGGCAGATCACTTGAGGTCAGGAGTTCAAGACCAACCTGGCCAACATGGTGAAACCCTGTCTCTACTAAAAAACACAAAAATTAGCTGGGCGTGGTGGTGCACTCCTGTAGTCCTAGCTTCTCAGGAGGCTGAGGCAGGAAGAATTACTTGAACCTGGGAGATGGAGGTTGTAGTGAGCTGAGATCATGCCACTGCACTCCAGCCTGGGTGACAGAGCAAGACTCTGTCTCATAAACGAAAAAAAGAAAGAAAGAAATCAATACCTGGGCACATTCTAGAAAAAATGTAAAAAAGCAAACCAAAGAGAAAAAGCTCTCCTTATTTGGCCTCACAGTGGGAAAACTATCTCCCTACCAACTCACCCTATGTGGAGGATTAGGAACCATGTGACACCAAAAAACTTTACTCACTATGCCATGGCTGCCTTCTTTTATAGTCTAGGAAAAGGCAGAAGCACGGAATGACAACTGGGGATGAGAGGGTCAGGTTTACTTCTCTTGGTAAGCCTCTGAGGTAGGTGTCTGAGCTCGAAGTTGGGTGGGCTCTTTTTAAAACACAGAGGTACTCAAGATGTCTTTGGTGTCAGCTTTGGGCCCTAGTCACAATTCTGGGGCATTGGTTCGTTCAGTTGACATATATCTGTTGACAACCTACAAATGTGCTGGGCACAAGGAATATGTCAGATTTTAAATTTGTCTTCATGACATCTTATGATAGAGTAAGACAACAACAAACAAAAAAAATAAAATGTTCGTTATGTCAGATGGTTATAAGTGCTATAGAGAAAAGTGAGCAGGGAAGGGGAAGAGGGAGTGTTGCAATTTTAAATAAAGTAAGCAGAGATCACCTTACTGAGAAGGCAGCAGTTGAGCAAAAATCTGAAGGAGGTAAGAGAGTGAGCCAGGCCGACATTGGGAGGTAGAATATGGCTCTTATATTTTGTTCTGTTATAAGCACATAGATTAATCAAATATTGCAAATCACAGATAAAAAAATGCAAGAGTTAGAGGAGTTGTTTCTATGAACACCAGGGTAAATGCTTTAAACTTGAAAAGATGAGTTGCAAAGAAATGCTGTCAGATAAAGAGTCAAAAACTGAGAAATAGGTAAAAAAAAAAAAAAAAAAATTACAGGCCAGGCATGGTGGCTCATGCCTGTAATCCCAGCACTTTGGGAGGCCGAGGAGGGCGAATCACGAGGTCCGGAGATCGAGACCATCTTGGCTAATAAGGTGAAACCCCGTCTCTACTAAAAATACAAAAAATTAGCCAGGCGCGGGGGCGGGCGCCTGTAGTCCCAGCTAATCGGGAGGTTGAGGCAGGAGAATGGCGTGAACCCAGGAGGCAGAGCTCGCAGTGAGCCAAGATAGTGCCACTGCAGTCTGGCCTGGGCAACAGAGCAAGACTCCGTCTCAAAAAAAAATTTACAAATCTGGAAGAGTGCTACACTCAGGTTACTTTACATGTGCCTTTAAAGTAATTGTAAAGAAATTACTTGTAAAGAAATTGGAATTGGATATAAAAAGTAATGTATTATGATTTTGGTTTATGAAAAAATGAGAAAGGGAATTCCATTAGGGCTCTTATGCTCCCAGACAAGACCTCCCTACATCAAAAGATTGGTGGACAAATGACATTGCTTTGTTTTAGGTTAAATGAAAACATTTAAGAAATGAATGCATTATGTTTTATGATTCTTCACTTGGCTTTCTTGAATAAGCCACCCACTACTAGTTCTGATATTGGAAGCAAGCCAATTTGCTGAATATCAATAGACTGAAAGCGATTTTTTTCTGAAAATCAGTATGTCAAACTGACATTGTCCCTCCTTGCCTAAAGCCTAAATCCATTCAGTGTTTTTTTATTTCTTGGAGCTCACAGCAGAGAAGAGGCAGGAGAGGGAGGGAATCTATGAAAAAGGAGACAGTATGAAGTTGATAAGTGAAATTAAGGAAACCTAGCCCAAGTTCAGATGGTAACTTACTATGAGAGTTTGGGCAAGTCATTTTACCTCTTCGAACCTTGCTCTCTTTATCTGTATCATGGGCACATCATAGGACTTACCTGATAGAGTTCTTATAAGGATTAGACGAGGTGGTGCATATTAGGTGCTTAGTACACTGCCTGGAATATTGTAAGTGCTAAGGAGTGAGGCAACTATAATTATTTTACTGTCAACATGCATTGGAACTTGAATTGCTACAACCGTATTTTGGTGGCAGGTCCTCTCTTCTAAAGCCTGGAGCAGACAGATTGGAGTAGACTCAAAGGACAAGGGGGCATTTTATCAACAGGAACAAAATCAACACTAGGAGGAGACAGGGAAGCATTGACCTTAAGTGGTAGATGTAACGGTCATTGGTGGGGTCCCATGTGCAGCCAACAGAACCTGATTGTGAACTAGGGAAGGTCAGCCCCGAACTCTGCAGTCCTGCCTGGAATTAAGATTAGTGATCAGAGGCCCAGACACCAAACATTTGCAGGTGGACCTGGGAAATGGTACAGTTGGCACAATCTCCAGATATATTATTCTGGATTTTGAGATATGGATAAAGAGATGACCCACATGATGTTGAACTCCAGTGTACATGCCTTCTGGGTCCTGCAATTTGCCTGTGGTCTGGCCTTATAGCATGTCTTCCTACTTAGCATTTCCTAAACTTAGTTCTGCAGTGTTCTTAAGATGATAATGAATGTTTTGTTAAAAAGTTCCCATGTCATATACATTTAGGCTATATAACATACTATAATAACAATGATTATGGCTAATATTTTTGGAGGAGAGGTGACCATTGTGTGCAGGAAGCCTATCAGGTATTTTCCAGAGCTTGTCTCTTTTAATTCTCTCAATATCCCAATGAGGCAGATAATGTTAATATCCCTACTTCACATATGAGGAAATGGAACATCAAGAAATAAGGCCAGGCATAGTGGCTCATGCCTGCAATCCCAGCACTTTGGGAGACCAAGGCAGGGGGATTACCTGAGGTAAGGAGTTTGAGACTGGCCTGACCAACATGGTCAAACCCTGTCTCTACTAAAAATACAAAAATTAGCTGAGTGTGGTGTGGTGGGTGCCTGTAATCCCAGCTACTTGGGAGGCTGAGGCAGGAGAATCACTTGAACCTGGGAGGTGGAGGTTGCAGTAGCTGAGATCATGCCATTGCACCATTGCACTCCAGCCTGTGTAACAGTGAGAGACTCTGTCTCAAAAAAAAAAAAAAGAAAGAAATGATGCTCAGAGAGATTAGTTAACGTAACCAAGGTTGGACAGCCAGTGAGCAAAAGAACAAGAATTTGAATCCAGTTTTTGACCCCAAAGCTTCTGCTTTTAAGTTGAACTAAGTTTTTATTTTTAAATCCTTGGTTTACATTGAGATGACCAGGGAATGTATCCAATATCCCATCTAGTAATATTTTGAGCCGAGTATAGGTCTTCGTTTTCAAACTTGGAAGAATGATATGAGGTAAATGGAAAGCATGTTCTTTCCCTTTTGGCATCTGTGATGGTTCACACTGAGTGTCAGTTGATTGGATTGAAGGATGCAAAGTATTGTTCCTGGGTGTGTCTGTGGAGGTGTTGCCAAAGGAGATTAACATTTGAGTCAGTGGACTGGGAGAGCCAGACCCACCCTCAGTCTGGGTGGGCACCATCTAATCAGCTGCCAGCACGGCTAGGATAAAAGCAGGCAGAGGAATGTGGAAAGACTAGACTGGCTGAGTCTTCCAACCTTCATCCTTCTCCCATGCTGGATGCTTCCTGCCCTTGAACATTGGACTCCAAGTTCTTCAGCTTTTGGACTCTTGGATTTACACCAGTGGTTTGCCAGGGGCTCTGGGGCCTTCAGCCACAGACTGAAGCTGCACTGTCAGCTTCCCTACTTTCGAGGTTTTGGCACTCGGACTGGCTTTGTTGCTCCTCGTCTTGCAGACGGCCTATTGTGGGACTTCACCTTGTGATCCTGTAAGTCAATACTCCTTAATAAACTCCCCTTCATATATACATCTATCCTATTAATCCTGTCCCTCTCGAGAACCCTAATACAGCACCTTATGTCTGTTTGAAAGGATGGCAGCTGTTTCTGCCTCCAAAGTCAATACGTGCCCTCTCTTTCATATTTAATCAATAATTAGCATACCAAAGGTTCTGAAAAGTCCCGCAGTAAAGAAACCTCTTTACATCTGTATAGTAAATATATATATTTTTTAAAAAAGAAACCTCTTTACCTTTCTTTAATGCAGCTTACTTTTCCTACAGAGTCCCTTCCTTGCCTCCTATTTTCTTTCAAAACAGTTATTAGCATCCACAGGAAGAGTATTCCATGAAACACAGTTCGAGTAATTCCTTTTTGTAGGGGAGGCATTGAAGGCTGTGTGTAATGTATTCCCCAAATGGGTGGGGGAGGGTGGCGGGAAATCCATTTTATCATGCATCCCCTGCTGGTAGTGAATAGGGTAAGAGTTCTTTACATAAAGGGCAACATAAAATAAACCAGGACCTACCCTGTAAAAATCCCCTAGAAGATATTGTTCTAGGGATTAGCTACATGGAATTTCACAACAGGGAGGGCTTTGGCAGGAAATGGCAAATCATGATTTATTTGTATACCCTAAAATTTTCAATGTGTCATAAAGGGAAGCTTGACAAGAGGGAACCTCTTAAGAGTCTTGGATGACATTTGCTTGAAATTGGCTTATGGTATTTTCACATCTCCTTTGCAGACCCAGTCCTGGATGACTATGTGAATAATATCTTCCTTTTGAAAGCTTTTCATTCTTGATATCATTTTCTTAGTCCTTGGCAAGATTGCTTAGGAGGCTGTATTCATTTCTAATCCATGGAAAAGAAAGCATCTCTCTCCCTGAGACTCTAACTTCTGCAAATCATGCAGGATAATGATAGTGTCAAGCAGTTATACACACTTTAAATAGCTATCAATGTAAATATAAAACTGTAAGGCACATGAATAAAAAAGCTCCTTGGACACTCCAGAAGGGAAGGGAAGCTTAGGGGAATGTTTGCAAGCACTCAAAAGATACAACCCATATAAATGGATTATTGAAAAGTGGTGTGGCAGGAGTATTAGCTGATCATGGAACTGGTTCCCTCTGCAACACGGACAGACTACATTTCCCAGCCTCCCTTGCAGTAGGTGTCCCATGTAACTGAATTCTAGCCAATGAAATGTAAACTAATAATATGGACCACCTGGCCCATAATAACCTCCATCCAAAATCCTTCCTGTCCTAGTCTCACACTGTTAACCTTGGAAGCCCCTTTTGTTTTTGAAGATGGTGAAGCCGGGAGATAAAAAGGTTCTGGGCTTGTGAGTTATTGTTTGGAGAATGTTGCTCACCATTCAAGAACACCTGCTTTGGAATATGTGAGTGAGAAGTAAATTTCTATTGCTTTTGTGCTATTGCACCCTTTGGGAACTGTTTGTTACTGTGGCTGGAAGCCTGGACAGGGAGTTTGTACTTGGTAATGGTTGGTTGTAGCACTTCCTGAGAAAGAGTGTTATGTAGTAGAAAGATCATGGGCTGCAGAGTGGGACAGATAGGGGTTAAAAGCTTGACTCTGTCATTCGCTTGACTCCCTGGTCTTGGGCAGGTTCCTTAATCTCCCTCAGCCTTAGCATTTTTCCTTTAGAAAATGAAAATAGTGTCTGGGCGCGGTGGCTCACGCCTGTAATCCCATCACTTTGGGAGGCCGAGGTGGGTGGATTACCTGAGGTCAGGAGTTCCAGATAATCCTGGCCAACACGGTGAAACCCGGTCTCTACTAAAAATACAAAAATTAGCCGGGCGTGGTGGCATACGCCTGTAATTCCAGCTACTCAGGAGGCTGAGGCAGGAGAATTGATTGAACCTGGGAGATGGAGGTTGCAGTGAGCCGAGATCATGCCACTACACTCCAGCCTGGCTGACTTTGTCTCAAAACCAAAACAAAACAAAACAAAAACAACAACAAAAAAACCCAGAAAATAATATTTACCCTGTAGGCTTGCTTTGAAAGTTAAAGAAAATGCATTTTAAATATATCTGGTGCATTGATGGTTATATTGTAGGTGCTCAATAAATAGGTAGCTGTTGTTACTGACTTTTCCAATCACTTTAAAAAGAATGTTATCTTCCTACTTTGATTCTCCAGGTTATAATAGTGGTCCCCTCCATAAATTTCATCCTCAGATAAACTAAACAAACATCACAAAAAACTGAGAGAGGAAGAAATTGCCATCTTCTTTTCAGTTCACCATCATTGTAATTAAAGTTATTTAAATAACCATCAGCTGAATGTCTCCTCCCTTTCCAGGTGGGCTCCATGAGGTCAGGAATTATGTCTATTTTGGTCTGATGGGTATGCCCAGCCTAGCACATAGCATCACACAAAGTGGAGCATCAATAAATACTGAATGCATGAATTGACCAGGACATGAATCCTCCACCTGTAAATCTTTGCAGGGCTCTATAAACATTGACCCCACACATAATCCTAGGAGAGACACCGCAAGGCCAGCTGGGTCAAAGATGTCTTCATCACTGGCCTGCCTGAAATGATGCCTTGAGAGTCACTTTTTGGGTCTTAAGCAGAGGTTACAAGGGGGTACCTTGTACCCCAAATCCAGTTCATCAGTACATTTCGTCTGTTCTGTACTGTGTTTTAGAAGTTTGAATTTATTGCCAACATTTAAAACTTGGGACACTTCATGTAAAAAGCCATATTTTCTGCTTCTATTGAAAAATCAGTTCTCTTGGCAACTCTGGACTTGATTCTGACATGGCAAGAGTTGTCTGGAGTTGACTAGCAGTTCCCTCACTTAGGACATGCCCTCCAGTTCCCCCTGAAGCCCTGTCAGGTCTACTCCAGCCCACATTTCTGTTACCAGCCTGGTTCTTGAGTTTGCAACCCTCTCTATTATCTCTTAGTTCACTCATTCAATCATTCATTCATTCAACAGGATACTTAGGTGTTGATGAAAATGAGGGATCCGAAAAACATTATACATGCCTCCTAATCTCAAGGAGTTTATAGGGTGGTTGAGTAATAAGAGACATACACATATAGTCAAACCTTAAAAAAAGTAATCAATGGATAACAAAGTTCAATTGTAGTGGGTTAAATAGTGTCCTCCCCAAATTTACATCCACCTGATCCTCAGAATGTGACCTTATTTGGAAATAGGGTCTTTGCAGATATAATTAGTTAAGATGAGTTCATACTGGGTTAGGGTGGGCTGTAAATCCAATGAGTGGTGTCCTTATAAGATGAGTAGAGAACAGACAGAGACACACAGAGAAGAGGGTCATCTGAAGGTGGAGGCAGAGATTGGAGTGATGCTTCCACAAACCAAAGAACACTTGGGGACCGCAGAAACTAGAAGAGTCATGGAAGTCTTCTTCTCTAAAACCTTCAGAGTGATCATGGCCCTGTGAACACCTTGATTTCAAAATTCTCCCCTCCAGAATTATGCTAGAACAAATTTTGGTTGCTTTAAGCCACCAAGTTTGTGTTAATTGGTTATGGCAGTGCTAGGAAATTAATACACCAATAATACAAAAATATAAGAAAATGTTATTTACATATATAAGATTAGATATTTAAAAAGAGGGGCTGGGCCTGGTGGCTCATGTCTATAATCCCGGCACTTTGGGAGGCCGAAGTGGGCAGATAACCTGAGGTCAGGAGTTTGAGACCAGCCTGACCAACATGGAGAAACCCTGTCTCTATTAAAAATACAAAATTAGCCAGGTGTGGTGGTGCATGCCTGTAATCCCAGCTACTTGGGAGACTGAGGCAGGAGAATCGCTTGAACCTGGGAGGTGGAGGTTGCAGTGAGCTGAGATTGCGCCATTGCACTCCAGCCTGGGCAACAAGAGCGAAACTCTGTCTCAAAAAAAAAAAAAAAGAAAAAAAAACAGGTGGTTGAAGTTATGTTTAAACTCTTCGTGGAAGGGGTGAGATCTGAAAGGAGTCTTCAAAAACCATTAACAAGGAGAAAAAGAACGAATCAGCCCCCAAGACTACATTGCAGTCACGAGTATAAGTATTGGGGTCAGATGGGTCTGGACACCAATCCAGCTGTATAGTCTTAGGCAAGTCAGTGAATATCTTTAAGCCTTCCTTTCCTCATCTGTAAAATGGGAACAGTAATACCATGCCTGTTTGTAATGAGGATTAAATAAAGTATGTACAGCATTTAATACAGTGCTGGCAATTAATACATGCTCAATAAATGGGATATTATTATTTTGAAAAGATGTATGGATGACAGGCCCCGTTAGAAACAAATACACCATAAAGCATGCCACTGAATAATACTTCACATCTCCACAGCATTTATGCTGGAGTCTCCACTTGCCCCTCTAGATTCACTTTCTCTTTCTCCTTCCCACTCTGTTCCTTGGAAGGCTAAACTGTACAGACATCATCAACCAAGCTCCCTTGCCCTCTGGCTTCTTGCTGAATTCAGCCAATAAGGAGGCAAGTGGCAGGGGATTCAAGGAAAGGAGGAGAGAAGGATCAGGCATTCTCTCTACCTGTTGCCAACTTCATTCTTGTGTATTAGGCATGTCTTTTTATTCTGATACTTCAACATCTTGGGGCCTTGCTGACCCCGAACAGAATGCCTGTCCCAGGGCTGGGCAATTCCTATAGAGAGCAAACAGCTCACTCCAGGAGTGCAACTTCCATATGCAAATCAACTGACAGAAGCCCACCCCCTACACATTTCCATATGCAAATCAACTGATAGAAGCCCACCCCTACATCTTAGCCCATCCCCCTATACATTTCCATATGCAAATCAACGGATAGAAGCCCATCCCTACATATTTGCATATGCAAATCAACTGATAGAAGCCCATCCCTACATATTTGCATATGCAAATCAACGGATAGAAGCCCATCCCCCTATACATTTCCATATGCAAATCAACGGATAGAAGCCCATCCCCTTACACATTTCCCATATCAGCCTCCCACACTCTGGGCCACTACCCACCTGCCCTAATCACCCCAGGGCCTGGTACCAGAGAACTAGAGACAGCCTATATGCTCCAGAGCTTACTGAAATTATTCAAATGAGCTAATATTACACCTGCTTACCCTGCCTCGCCCATTTCTTCCCTCAGAAATCACAATAAAGGCTCTTACTTTTTCTTCCTGCTCCCTCTGCCTCTTGACCGACCATGGTGACCATGGTGCTGCCCCCATGTGGTCCTGCATGGCGTGGGAAGCTCCCTCCACTTGGGATATGTGGGTAACAAAGATCTTTCTTTTTTTCTGAGACGGAATCTCGCTCTGTCGCCAAGGCTGGAATGCAGTGGCGCATCTCGGCTCACTGCAACCTCCGCCTCCCGGGTTCAAGCAATTCTCCTGCCTCAGCCTCCCTAGTAGCTGGGACTACAGGTGGGTGCCACCACGCCCAGCTAATTTTTGTATTTTTAGTAGAGACAGGGTTTCACCATGTTAGGCAGAATGGTCTTGATCTCCTCACCTCGTGATCTGCCTGCCTCGGCCTCCCAAAGTGCTGGGATTACAGGTGTGAGCCACCGCACCCGGCCATCTAGGATTATCTTCAGTACAACACGTAGAATATAGTAGGTGCTCAGTAAATACTTGTTAAATGTTGAATGAATCAATGGGACTTTGGAGATGGCCTTTCTGGGGCACCACAGCAATGATCTGTGAGCATTGGGTGCTTGATGTGGGAGTGTCTGGAAGGAAACTGCCAGATATAAGCTCCATTTGCTTCCCAGTCTGACTGGACCTTATTCTACCTTTTCTATTCCACCACTGTCCAGAACAGGGAACTTGACCAAATTAAATCGTGCTAGCTTCATCCCTACCTGGTGTTCTGCCCACTCCCTGCCACCTATGCCGTGGGTACAATAGATACTGGTTTGCAGAGGTTAAAAAGCTGGATGTGAGCAAGGCTGGCAGCTGAGGGCTAAGAGGACTGAGGTCTTCGGCATTTGAGTTTCCCCACGGGATCTGCATTCCTGTGGGGGCAACTCTGTGGGTCACACAGGACTCTATTAACAGAAATTTTCCAAAGAATGGGAAAGAGTGATGGAGGAATGGTGTTAACCTCATCTCATTATTTACTTTGGTTATAAAATGGGTCTTTCTAAGGTAACATACATTGGGGGCCTTCTCACAGTGCTGCTTGTTGACACTCCATATTTTGTTGAGCAGATACTCCCTTGGTACCTCTGCCTGATTAATGACACCTTCAACCTGGCTCTGTATGCCTTTCATGTCTCCCTGGGTCTCCTGCAGAGTTGCCTGGCTGGCTTCTCACCATGATGATAGCGGACAGGTGACTTTATTGCAAATTTCAAGGTCACCTCCTCTTTGTTACCCTTCCCCCACATACATACATATACCACTGAGACTGGTTCACTTGAAGCAGTCTTGAGGTTCAGGCTGCTGGCTGAAAACTCCAAGACCCCTCAAGAAAAACCCTGCACACTAGCTTCTAAAGATACCCAAATCTTCTGAGAGAAGTAGCATTGGCTCTAAGAACAAAGCCTAGGGATGGTGTGAGAGAAAGATGGGATTGGATTCCCAGGCAGTAGAATAGGATGATTAAGAGCCTGGAATCAGATGTGTCTGGGTTTGCTCTTCCTAAGTACATCACCTGAGTCTCTAAGCCTTAAGGTTTTCACTTGGTAAATGGGGATAATAATACCAAGTCATAAGTTTACATTGAAAGGTGACTGAGACGAAGCATGTGCAGTACTTTGCATATAGTAGCTGCTCAATAAATATTAGCTCTATTACTGTTACTCATGAAATAATAATTAGGCCATTTCCCTAAACATCAGACCAGGTAAAGCAAGCTGTTACTACAATATGGGAGAAAGGGCTTGAAAACAGACACAGTACTGAGAATGCTATCCTTGGCCCACAGTCTTGGAAAAGTTATTCCTAGCAACAAGGCAGGAGGCTGTAAAAGGAGTCAGAGGCTTGGGGTGTAGAATCAGGGCTGAAAACAGAAACCATCTGAGGTTTTAATACAAAAGGAAGTTAATACAGGGGGTAGGTTACACAGATGAACAAACAATGGAGAAGCTGAACTAATGCGGTGAGGCAAAACTCAGAGATGGGTAACGGCAGGAATCTGTTATCTCTTCTAGGCCAGAGGAAGAGAGAGGGGATGGTGTGACCAGAGCCTAGGAGCTGAGGTCACCCTTTGGAAGCTGAAACCACAGAGAGCTTTCTGGCAGGAGCTAGAGTTATAGAGGAGACACAGCTGCTACTAGAGATAACGCCTGAGGCAAAGAAGAAGGGAGAAAATGACATTGACTTCTCTCTTACTGTTTCTCCCACCTGGGCTTTCCATTGGCAAAACCCAGCCAAAGCCAGTTAGCAAAGGCTTCTGGGAAATGCAGTTTGCCGAGGTCACCTAATCCTATTATACAGAGGTCATCTGTATTCCATTATACACAGTTGAGGAGAGGAAGACGGGGCATGGAGCTGAGGGGCAACACAGTCCAGATTTGGTACAGGGGTTGAAGTAGAGTTGCCGGGTAAAATACAGGTTTCCATGTAAAATGAGAATTTCTGATAGCAAAACAAAATTTAGTGTAAGTATGTAAAAATTTTATTTCATTCATTTTCTGAAATTCTCATTTTGCTGGGTGTCCTGTGCTTTTATGTATTAAATTTGGCAAATTTAGGTTAAAGGCAATATTGGAATCATTGGAGGATCCCAATTCTCAGGCCAAATTAAGTAGATGACAAGTTAGGAAGAGGAAGGAGAGAAGAATGAAGATACCATGCAGTTCTCATGAGGTCTGACAAACGGATTAATGCTGCCTCAGTTTGTCTTAAAGGGTTTCATTCATTTATTCAGTTGTTTACCTATCCATCCATCCTACATCTACCCATCTATTCATTCCTTCATCTTCCCTCCCTCTTTTCCTCCCTTCCTCTATGGGTTTATCCATTTATTCATTTATTTCCTAATTATTGAACATCTGCTGTGTGCTGGTAGTATGCTGGGCATTGGGAGTATCTTACTGAAGAGACAGTATCTTCCCTCAGGCAGCTTACATGCAAGACAAGAATGCAGATATTAAGCTACAAAGCACATGAGAAACTACCCATTACAACTGTAGCTGGTTTTATGAATGATTGCACAGAAAGCCCAGACAATCAGGGAATGCTTTCTTGAGGAAGTGTCATTCGGACCGAGATGTGGGGGATTGGTAGGAGTTAATTAGGTGAAGGAGAGCTGAGGGTGAGTGCATCTAAAAAGACAGAATGGCATAGGCAAAATTGAGTGGGAGTTTGGTGTGTTTGGGGGCCTAGAAGAAGGTCCATGTAGGTCCAATGTGAGGAGCAAAGGGGGGAAGTGGTATAGATGAGGCTGGAGAGGTCAGCAGGGTGGGATGGCTGTGTATGGTAGGCAGATTGTACAGGGCACAACTCCATGGCTTGATAGTCACATCATAATCTAGAGAATGGTGTGCCCTGGAGTTCTTCAAGATACACCAGCATGGCCATGTGTAGCATATCTCAACCAGAAAGTGGAGAAACGTATAAGCCATGGTAAGAAGTTTGGGATGTTGTTTGTTAGAGCCACAGAGGTGGCATGACTAGATTTAAATTTTAGAGAGAACTTTTTTTTCTTTCTTTTTTTTTTTTTTTTTGCTAGGTAGAACATGAATATAGTGGGCCTAGAAGAGAAGAGGGTAGACCCACAAAGATGCCTTTGTAGTCATCAAAGTGAGCAATGATGGTGGGTTGAACTAGGGTGTTTGTGATGAAGAGAAAGAGGTGTGGGCAGAGAGGGGTGAGATCTTTAGGTGGGAGGAGATACCTTGTTTAGACATGGATTAGATATGGTGGTCAAGTTTCTGGTATGGCCGGGTGGGTGGATGGGTGGTGGCAGTGTTCCCTGTGATGGTGAGCATAGATACTGTAAAATCATTAGAGAAATAAAACAAAGCATCAAAGAATTTTTAAGGCTAAAATCCAAATATAGTCAGCCAAATCCATCTCATATGTCATTTTATAATCAAACTCAGCTAAACTTCTTGATTTCTTTGGTGCAAATATGTTCTTGATGTATTGAATTGTTCACCTCTGGTGGTTTATTTTCTCACTTCCTTTCTTAGGGAAGTAAAGTCCTACCTCATGACCATTTCTCCATTTCTTATTGTATACTAAAGCAAAAATAAGTACATTAAATTATTACTGGATTGAGGACCATGCACAGTGGCTTGTGCCTGCAATCCCAGCACTTTGGGAGGCTGAGGCTGAAGCATCCTTTGAGGCCAGGAGCTCCATATAAGACTGGGCAAGATATCAAGACCCCAGTCTCTGCAAACAATAAAAAAATTTAGCCAGAGGAACGGGGCGGGGGGGTGGGTGGTGCATGCCTGAAGTCCCAGCTACTTGGGAGGCTGAAAAAGGAGGTTCACTTCAACCCAGGAGTTTGAGGTTATGGTAAGCTAGGATCATACCGCTGCACTCCAGTCTGGGTGACAGAGTGAGACTCTCTCTCTAAAAAAAAAAAAAAAAAAAGTTTACTGTATTTATTCTAAAATACACATTTAAAAACATTGTGTCATCTAATAGTTGGGATGTTATTGATGGCCTCTTGTAATCACTACCAGCTACACAGCCATTTTTACGTGGTTGTCATTGTCTGACCAGTTGCAAATTTTGTTCTTATTCTAGGTGGTCTTACTGGACAACTCAGCTCCATAACGTGTCAGTCAACAAACTGTTAAGGACCATTTGAGGAAGAAATATGAATTCCAGTTGTTGTCTGAAAAACTCCCATTGACACTTCTGGTAAGTTTAAGAAAGTGCCAGCATTAAAACTTGCAGAGTGGGGTGAACAGCATGGAGGAAAACTCTGCCGACTATAGTGGGTCCCTCTATAAAGAAAAAGCTGTATCACCAATTCCATGGTACAATGGATGACATGGTGTGAAAAAACTAGGCCCGTCACAGTGGCTCACACCTGTAATCCCAGCACTTTGGGAGGCCGAGGTGGGCAGATCACGAGGTCAGGAGATCGAGACCATCCTGGCTAACACGATGAAACCGCATCTCTACTAAAAATACAAAAAATTAGCCGGGCGTGGTGGTGGGCACCTGTAGTCCCAGCTACTCAGGAGGCTGAGGCAGGAGAATGGCGTGAACCCGGGAGGCGGAGCTTGCAGTGAGCCAAGATCACACCACTGCACTCCAGCCTGGGCAACAGAGCAAGACTCTGTCTCAAAAAAAAAAAACCAAAGCAAACATGGACCTCCTTGGCTGTGAGTCAAAAGTGATTTAGAATTAGATTCTGAACACAGGGGTTTTAGGAACATGACACCAATTTGTTTTGTTTCTATTTCCCCCTTTTCTATGAGTGTGTAAGAACAATGTTATAAAAATGTGAACAAATAAGTCTAAAAGAGCTCTTTAGGTATAAAAGAAAAAATATAACTGACAAGAAAGCCTTGTGCCATAGTTTAATTGGTAGTGATTTTTTTCTTTCTTAGGGCTACATAAAATAGGAAGGAATTGACGATGAATCTCACAAACATAATGTTGACTGATAGAAGTCATAAACAAAAGATTATAGGATGTATGATGCTGCTTTCATAAAGTTGAAAAAAGCAAGTAAAACTAAGATGGATTGTTTTAAACATCAAGGCAGATGCTATCTTTTGAGGGGATGGAGGGAACATGGCGGGGCTTTGGAGAGACTGGCACTGTTCTATTTCTTGACCTGGGGGATGATCAGACAGGTGTTTGCTTTGTTTTGCTTTTCACTAAGGTGTTGCTTTTCACTGAGTTGTGCACTTATGTTTTATACATTTGTCTATACATGTGTTATGCCTCAGTAAAATTTTTTAAATGGTGTGTCTTGCCATTGCTATCATCTTAGATTTGATGAAATGCAGAGATGTTTATGTGTGTGTATGTGGGTGTGGGTGTGCTGAAGGGGAGCTTTGCTTTTCTCTATTTCCTTGTATGTATGTACCCCTAGTTGGTCATCTTGCTTTGAGAATTAGGACTATGTAGCAGGAATATAATTATAAATATGTGTATAGTTATAACAAATATATGCACATATATTATAACAGCTGCATATACAGATGCTCCTCAACTTACTGTGGAATTACCTCCTGATAAACTCATCATAAGTTGAAAATATTGTAAATAAAAAATGGATTTAACATACCTAACCTACCGAACATCATAGCTTAGCCTCACTCACCTTAAATGTGTTCAGAACACCTACCTTAGGCTACCGTTAAGCAAAACCATCTGGCAACACAATACACTGTAGAGTATTCGTTGTTTACCCTCGTGATCATGTGGCTGACTGGGGGCTGTGGTCTGCTGCGGCTGCCCAGGGGCGCAACGGTATGGTACCTACATGTTACTAGTCCAGGAAGGAAGAGATCAAAATTCAATTTTTTTCCCCCATGCCCAGCCTATGTTTAACATTTTGAAGAATCTCCAAACTGTTTTCTACCATGGCTGTGGAAAAACATTTCCACATTCCCATCATCAGTGTATGAGGGTTCCAGTGTCTCCACATCCTCACCTCAAAAGCTTTATCTAATTAAAAATAGGCTGGGATTAGGTTGTTTATGGTGCTGGTGACTAGTGGTCCCTATGGATGCTCTTACAGTCCAGATAACATATTTATATCATCTTAAATTTTCTACTCTGAATGTAGAAAATGTCTACTTTCTACTCTGTTGAAATTTCTAAATTTTACTCTGTTCCCCAGGCTGGAGTGCAGTGGCATGATCATGGGTCACTGCAGCCTCGACCTCCCAGGCACAGGTGATCCTCCCATCTCAGCCTCCCAAGTAGCTGGAACTACAGGTGCATGCTACCACACCTGGCTAATATTTTGTATTTTTTTTTTTGTAGAGATGGGGTTTCACCATATTGCCCAGGCTGATATCGAACTCTTGAGCTCAAGTGATCTGCCCACCTCAGCCTCCCAAATTGCTGGGATTACAGACGTGAGCCACTGCACCCAGCCAAAACTCAAAATTTTAAGTAGGTTTCTACTGAATGTGTGTCACTTTCACACCATCATAAAATTGAAAATTTAAGCCAATCCATTGTAATCAAGGACTGTCAGTATAACAGATACATTTATAATAACTATATATATTATAAATCTATAATAAAATATATAAAATATATATATAACAGATATAGCTATTAATACACCCCCACACACTATAATTTTTGGCTTATAAAATAGGCTCTTGCCAATTCAAAAGGAAGGGGCTGAGAGGAACAGGACACAGAGTTTATGCCATAACTGCAAATATAAGAGAACAGAGAGGGAGCAGCAGACAATGCTTATGGTCTACTTAAAGTAAGAGTCACTAGGGCTGGAGGGAGTGGAGACAGTTGTGGGTATAAAGAGGCACTGAGAAGAAGACCACGCATGGCAGAAACCAGGCAGAGCACAGTAGAATTAACATGAAGATACAGCCAAGCACTCTCTGAGGCCAGTGCTAGGACTGGTATATAAGAGTCTAGAAGGAGCCGGGAGCAGTGGCTCTCGCCTGTAATCCCAGCACTTTGGGAGGCTGAGGCAGGTGGATCACTTGAGGCCAGGAGTTTGAGACCAGCCTGACCAACATGGTGAAACCCCATTTCTACCAAAAATACAAAAATTAGCCAGGCATGGCATGCACCTGGAATCCCAGCTGCTTGGGAGGCTGAGGCAGGAGAATTGCCTGAACCTGGGAGGCAGAGGTTGCAGTGAACCAAGATCGAGCCACTGCATTCCAGCCTGGGCAACAAAGCAAGACTCTGTCTCAAAAAAAAAAAAAAAAAAAAGAGCCTAGAAGGAGTTATGGAGTTTATTTCTAGGTACTAGTAGTATCATATGTGTTTTTTAAAAATCATTTTTGCTTCCTTGTATTTTCTAAATCTTCTACAATTAGCATATATTATGTTTGCATTAATTAAAAAACTATTTTTTCTGTTTCAGTGACTTTATTCTGGATATTTCACATAAATAGAATTCATATAGTATGTTACATTTTGTGTCTGGCCTCTTTCACTTAGCATAATGTGTTCCAGGCTCATCCACTTTGAAGCATGTAACAGTACTTCATTCTTTTCTTTGGTGGAATAATATTCTATTGTATGGATATAGCACAATTTGTTTATCCATTCTTCTGTTGATAGGCATTTGGATTGTTTCCACCTTTTGGCAATTGTAAATAGTGCTTCTACGAGCATTTGTATCTTGTTGAGTCTCAAGAATTTGAGTACCTATTTTCAATCCTGTTGGATATATACTTAAGAGTAGAATTGCTGGGTCAGATGGTAACTCTACATTTAACTTTTCTTCTTTTTTGAGACAAGGTCTCACGATCTTGCCCAGGTTGGAGTGCAGTAGCATGATCATAGCTCACTGCGAGTTTAAACTGAGCTCAAACGATCTTCCCACCTCAGAGGCCTTCTGAATAGCTGGGACTACAGGCAAACACCACCATGGCTGGCTAATGTTTTAAATTTTTAAAAATAGAGCCTGGGTATTGTTATGTTGCCCAGCCTGATTTCGAGCTCCTGAGTTCAAGCAATCCCCCTGCCTTGTCCTCCCAAAGTGCTAGCATTACAGGCATGAGCCACTGCACCCAGCTTATGTTTAACCTTTTGGAGAACCTCCAAACTGTTTTCCCCAGTGGCTGTGGAAAAACATTTTCACATTCTCACCGTCAGTGTATGAGGGTTCCAATTTCTCCACATCCTCACCTCAAAAAGTATTAATATATCTAATTTTAAAATACAGGCTGGAATTAGGTTGTTTATGGTGCTGGTGCCTAGTGGTCCCTGTGGATGCTCTTACAGTCCAGAGGATGTATTTATATTATCTTAAATTTTCTACTCTGAATGTAGTATTCCTAACACCAAAGGCAGGGCAGGCACCCAGAGTTTTCAGTTGAGAGAACTATATGCAAACCCATCATTCGGAATGGTTCAAGCTTTCAGTTGTCTTAACTCTTTTTTGGTGTCTTTTGTCTTGTGTAGCATAAGTATTGACTGTACAGAAGTTTGTACAGATGTGATCTGTTGGAGGCAAACATGAATTTGATTTGAAGTGCTCCCTTTTTTTTGCCAGTGGCAGCAGCTTTTCTTTCAACTACTACCTAGAAGGGCACTTCAACATATGGCACCCCCCTCCATCCCTCTGTGAGTGCCTTGAGGACAGTTAGATATATAGAAAAATAAAACATAGTTTATGCCCTCAGGGAGCTCACAGTCTCCTAGGAGAAGCAGATTGTATAAAGCTAATCAAAATACAGTGTGATAATTGTGATAGGGGAGTGGAGGGACATATTTTTCCTCTTCCACTCCTTCTTGTGGCATATATTAAGGCTTATATAGCAGTAGGAGATAAATATTCTTTTAGTATAATCATGTGTAACATATGAGCTAGCTGGAGGTTAACCTTGGGAGTGTGATTTTGCTGATTGCTTTTTTGATAATCCACTGTAAGGGAGCCAGGGTATCTCTTCTTCTCCCCTCAAGGGATCTGGGTTCCCTTCCACTCTCCAATCTCTCACCCAACAGTAGAATACAAGGAGGATCCAAATGGCTGAAAAACCACCCTGAAAACTGAATACATGAGGAATGAACAATGACTGGAATAAGTAGAGGATCTGGAGGGGAGGTAAAGTTAAGAATGAGGGTCCATGTGGAAGAGGCTTCCAAGTTGGATAGTGTGTCATGGATATCATTTCCGAGAATCAAGAAGAAAATCTTGTATCTGCTGGAGTGGCTTGTAGGCATTGGCATAGAGTTTTAATAGAACAAAAAACAATTCCAAGACCTGTATCCTCTTTGGAGCCTGTAAAGATTAGAATATACCACCCAAATCTCAAGTAAAGATCTGTCTGTATAGTCTTCTGGGTTCAGTATGGGGGACTGATTGACCAAGCATATTCGTTTATGGGCTTTATAACCACATCCTTCTGGATAAAGGGCATAGTTCTGGGGTCATAGAGCTATAGTTAATATTTTTCAACACATACATCAAGCATCCATTATGTGCAAAGCGCTGTCCCTGGTGCTGAAGATTCAGCCAATTAAAACCCCAGAAATTTCTGTCCTCTTGGAGCTTATACTTTGTGGGGGAGATAGTCTTATAGGATCTGAATCTGAATTTAAATGTTTTTAGAGGGCCTGTCTTCTCAGTTCACCATGACCCCTACCACTTTTTTATTTTCTTACATCTGGCACAGTGTCCCATTTCTCTCACATACATCAAGTAGATGTAGTGGCGTCTGAAGGCATTGGGTTTGCAGCTCATTGCCCAGAATAATTTTTAAATTCTGAAACATTTAAAATAAAGTATAACCAAGGTATAGCAAAAATCACAGATCATAAGTGCATGTGGTGCAGCAGATATTTGAAATCTGAACAACATATCCATGTAACCAACACTGAGATCCAGAAGTGGAGCATTGCTAGAACATCTCCACATCCTCCATATCCCCTTTTGGTCACTACCATCCCCAAGGGCATCCACTCCCTGTCTTCTAACAGAAATCTTGCCTGGTTTTGAGGTTTATATAAATTGAGTAACACACAAGTACTCTTGTGTCTGGCTTCTTTCGCCCAACATTATATTTGTTGTATTCATCCATTTGATTGCCTGTAGTTGTTTGTTCATTTTCATTACCATATTCCATTATAAGACAGTACCACAATATATTTATCTATGTTATCCATTCTACTATAGGCATCTTGGTCATTTTCAATTTGGGGCCATCGTAAATAGTGACGCTATGAACATTCTTACACGTCTTATAGTGAACATAAATGAATATTAGGTATTTGCATATTAGACATACATTAGGTATTTCTGTTAAGGAAATACCTAGGAATGAGTCATCAGGTATGCCTATGTTCAACTTTATTTTTTTGAGACAGGGTTTTGCTCTGTCACCAAGGCTGGAGTGCAGTGGTGCAATTATGGCTCACTGCAGACTTGACTCCCTAGCTCATGTGATCCTTCCACCTCAACCTACTGAGTAGCTGGGACTACAGGTGCACACCACTACACCTGGTTAATATTTTAATTTTTTGTAGATATGGGGTTTTGCCATGTTGCTTAGGCTGGTCCCAAACTCCTGGGCTCAAACAATCCTCCCACCTAGGCCTCCAAAATGCTGGGATGACAGGCATACACCAGGCCTATGTTCAACCTTAGTCATAAAGTTTAGCAAGCTGCCAGATAGTTTTTCAAAGTACTCGTACAAATTTACACTACCACCATCAATGTATGAAAGCTCCAGTTCCTCTATATCTTCACCTCATCTACAGGCTCAACAGCATGGTGGAGAAAAGGGAGAGACAAAACTGGAGAAACTGACAGCAACAAGATATTGCAAGATTTTAAGGAAGAGTACTATAACATTTAGTGATTCATTTTTTCATTTTTGACCAATACTTAATGAAGATTTGCTACATATTTGGCACTGTGATAGGCCCTGAGGATACATCTGTAAAAGGATAGACAGAATTCCTGTCCTCATGTAGTTTATACTTTATGGAAAAAGAAGCATTAATTGAAAGAAGAATTGTTGTACCAGTGTCAACCCTTGCTCTCTGACTTCTATTCCAATTCTGGCCTGTGGATTGATTTCCTTTAGGCCCTGTCCAATTTCTTCCATGCCACAGTCTGCTGGGCCCTAGCTAATTTGACTGGCTTCCTTGGGGATTATTGATTGCTTGGACATCTGGATGCATTTGGATTCCAAAATTCCAATGTCATTCCTGGAGGTCAATTAGTATATGGACTGAATCTTTGCAGATTGATAATTATTACAGATTTCTGATTTATCATTTCCATTTCTCTAGGGAGGGAAGCTGCAAAAGATGAGTTCTGCACCTCAGCCACCACAGAGACCCCATTAAATTCACATTCTTCCTTCTTGATTTATCAAACCTTCTCTTTTTTTGGAACATCTATCCCTCCATACACTTCACTTCTATGATTTTGTTTTAAAAGCCTTTTCTTCTTTGAATCATTGTGTCTTTCCTCTTGAGATCCCAAATATCAGGTTTCTCATGATACGCAGGTATGAAAAGTATGATCCCATCACTACACCACACAGCAAAGACTTCCTCCAGGGTCCACAGTGAAATTGTCTATATTACATCAAAGTGATTGCCAGAACTGGAACTGGATCAAATTGGGAGGGGTTTAGGGCATCATGTAATGTGGGTATGGGGCAAAGTTCACTAACATTTACCCCACATTTATTCAACCACAATTTTTTAACTACCATGTGCCAGGTGTTTATGCTGGGTACTAACAACATATTGGTGAGCAAGTCATGGTCTCTGCCCTGGCAAAGCTCAGAGTCTACTAGGGGAGACAGATGTGTCAGCAACAAGAAAATACAATACCGTATATAAATACTACCAGTGGGAAAGTCCATGGTGCTATGGGATTGTAAAGAAGGGGTATCCACCCAACCCGTGGGACAAAGAAAGCTTCCTGGAGGAAGAGCCACTAAGCTGAGACTTGAGAGAGCTATAGGAGTGCGGGAGAGTGGGGAAAAAGTATTATAAGCAAGGGGAACAGCCTATGCAAAGGCAAAGAAGAAAGAGAACATGGTGACTCCGAAAGACGTAAATGAATTCAGTATAACTGGGTGGGTCAGACAGGGTAAGGTGAGAAGAGATCATGGTTTAGAGGCAGGAAGGGACCAGGTGGGCCTTTTCAGCCAGAGTAAGAAACTTGCACTTCTTCTTGTATTACAGTTGGAGGCAGGATGGGGTTTTAAGTAGCAGGAGTGACATGTTCTGTTTTGTACTTTAGGTAGATCATTCCTAATTGTGGTTTGACCAAAGAATAGTTCCCTGAGTGCTATAATAAATTTGGCAGTGCAGAGAGTAGTCAGAGCTGTGTTGTGTGGTAGAAAAACAATTCTCTTAGGGTTGTTCTTGGTTAACAGTCTTGTGCTTTAGTTGATATTCCTGATGGCCCAACCATATGCCCTTGGCTTTCACCATTCTGTACACTCTTGGCCTAAGGCTTCCAACAGCCAGTGCCTGTTTCTGCCTGATGGCTTTTGCCAGTGACTGGGGGAGCCTAATGGCCCTGTGCTCAGGAAATGCCAGAGAGTTAATGCTCCTCCGAATTAGTTCTCAACCAATACCTGATGAGAGTTGGTGGATAAATACACAAGCTCCCTTGCTAGCGCAGTTGGGATAACTCTGATTGCCCACAGTGATAATCTGCTCAATAATACCCTGTTTATTGGCTTATTTCCTATCATTGTTTTATCCCAATCCCTAATGTGCTGGGTACTGTGATGCACCATCCAGATGCCCCATCACCGATGAACTTGTTGCCCAGCTGCTGGGAGTGTTGCTAGTGGATTAACTTCAGCTATTTGTCCCTTTTGGAATTGCCTCATCTACAGAGAGCTGCTTCGTCCAAGGACACATTGTGTTCTGGGGAAGCCCACATCCACTGACTAGTTGAGGTGGGGCTATAAAGGCCTAGCCATCCCAGTCAAATTTGGGACAATTCTGAAGGTCTGTTCTAGCTCCAGAGCTCCCTATAGGGTTGCACAGCCTGCACTGTGGCTCACCTTCTCTCTCTGCCCATCCCTACTTCCTTCTGCTGTTTTCCACGAGTGTTGATTCGAAGTGCATTCTTTAAGAAACATCCCATATGCTAACTTTTTTAGTCTGCTTCCCAGAAAGCCCAACCAATGACATCCACTTTCCTGGGATCACCTATCACATAAACTACTTGAATCCTCCTCTCTCTGGCTTTTTCTGGGAAAACCAAATCCAAGCTAATACTAGAGCTTGTGAATAAGGTAGGAAAACGAAGCGGGCTCAGCCCAAGTTCTAGGGTAGGAGTGAAAAGACATGAGAGCCCAGTGGCTATAATTAGGACTGGGGATATTTCTTTGGATATGGTCACATATTAGGTACCAGCTGCCCCCATGCTCCAGACTTCATTGTTGGAATCTCTAATCATTACTCCATAAATAAACCCCATCTGTGTCCTCTTTAAAGCACACTGCACAGAGTTGCTCATAGGAATCAGCTTTATTTCAAGTTAATGATGTATTCTGAAGGGTCTATCCTTCTCACTTCAATTTAGGGGCTCACTGTGGAAACTGCTATGTGTTTCCTGTGTCCACAATTTAATAATATATCATGGTCTGTCTGGACAGTCATACCAAACTTCTCATACACCCATTTCACCTGCTCTGGGGGATGGCTGCTGTAGCAGATGTTGTTGGTGTGTCATCCTGTATCCTCCTCAGCCTGTCTGAAACTACCTGCAGCTATGGACAGTTTCCATCTGCATTTTTCTTCTCTGCCCAAGAGCTTCTTCTGGCACCAGGGAGAAGGGTTCCCAGAGTTAATGCCCAGGTGGGCAACACTCGGCCACTTGGGGAAGGGAAATTATTGGGTAAATGATTGTTTTATCCCAATCCCTAATGGGGATTTATCCCAAATGCCCCGGTCTCTGGTGGGACCATTTTGAGGTATGCTTCCTATGATCTCAGAGGATTCTACCTACGAAACTAGTATAGATTCTCTGAGTCAAAAGTCCAGTCTTTGGGCTGAATTGTGGATTCATAAGAATCTCTTTCCATCCACAGGCCCAATTTCCAGTCCAGGAGAAAAGAATAGAGTTTCGAGGTTTGTGCCTTGCCATGCATGTGTTGGGAAGAAAGCATCTGGCTGTAACTGAGTTTGGAAGAAAGTCTGTGCAGCAAGTCACCAGCGTTTTTTTCCCTGGTGTACTTTTCAGGGCCACTTTTTCATTCCACGTCACAAATTTAGGAAGGGCCATCTGCCTGTGTGATTAATGAGCCTTTTCTGCAAAAGCAACGGAGATAAATGTCCTCTAGGAGCCCAGCACAGAAAAATGAAGTAATAGGATGGCAAATTTTCAGCCATTATTTTGGAGTCTGAACTCCCTCCCTGCATCAATTTAGCTATTATTTCAAAAACTAATTAATCTTCACTCAGGCAGCTCTGAGGGACCCGTGTTTAGATAATTAACAACCCGTGGATTATGAAAAGTCTCACTTGCAAATTTGGCTACAGCATTTGGGTAGAACACTTTCAGTATTATTCCGTTTAAACTCTCTTCCATCTATCCTTCATTTCCTGACAATTAAGAGCAAATAATTAACCATGATGGATTTTGCTTGGTTACTTGCTGCTCAAATAATGTTCTCTCTTCCTCTTTGTTCTTAAACCACCACCACCTGAACGTTTTTGACCAGCTTTGTAGATAATTGGTTTGAACCAGGTAAGAGTAGGCTTCATTTGCAATTAACAGGCATCAAGAACACTTGGGTTTGCCTTGTGTAAGGAGTGGGAGGAAATTCCAGAGCTCCATCAGAGAAGCAGCTTGTAACTTCTCCTTGGCTCTCAAAGACTACAGAATTCAGGTATAACTCTATTTGTGAAGTGTTTTCTTTGCCAAGAGTAAAAAAGAGTTTAGGCAAAACGTTAAAATCAATCTTGTGACTGAAAGGTTGAGACACTCTAGAACAGGTTACTGCCCTCCACCCCCGATAAAAAAGTATTTATATTAAATTTTACAATTACTCTTTCCTGGAAATTTCATTTATTCAATAAATTGGGTGCCTACTGTGTTCCAGACACTATAGAAATTCCTGGTAACACAATGGCAAGGAAAGCAAATGATATTCCTGCCCTTAAAAAACTTACAGTCTGTTGAGGAGGCCAGGCATTCATGAAGTGATAACCTGAAATTTACAAAAAAAATTTACCTGCTGGAATACAGAATGATGTGGAAGCATTTAATAGGAAGACCTGGCCTATGTGGAAGCAGTGGTAAGAGGTTGGAAAGACTTCCCTGAGCAAGGAACATTTGAGCTGAGATGTGGAGAATGAGTAAGTGTTAAGTATGGCAGGAAGAGTGTTGCATCCAGAAAGCACAGCATGTGCAAAGCCTCTGAGCTTTTCAAGGAGCTTGGGTAGACAGGAATCTTGGGGAAAATCAGTAGATTTGGAGTACAGAGAATACGGGTAAAAAGAGTGGTTCAGGATATATCTATTTTCAAAGCTTATATAGGTTCCCCCTTATTTATTTTATTTTATTTTATTTTTGAGATAGAGTCTTGCTGTATCGCCCAGGCTAGAGTGCAGTGGTGTGATCTCAGCTCACTGCAACCTCTGCCTCCTGGGTTCAAGTGATTCTCCTGCCTCAGCCTCCCAAGTAGCTGAGATTACAGGTGCCCGCCACCATGGCTGGCTAATTTTTTGTATTTTTAGTAGAGATGGGTTTTCGCCATGTTAGCCAGGCCAGTCTTGAATTCCTGACTTCAAGTGATGTGCCTATCTTGGCCTCCCAAAGTGCTAGGATTACAGGCGTGAGCCACCATGCCCAGCACCCCCTCATTTTAAAATTAATACTCAGTTAAAAAGTAGAAAAGTGGGGAAAAATGGAACACAGTTCTGCCAAGTTCAACTACCTAAACATATCTCTGGAATTTCAGAATCATAGCCTATTAACGAGGAAGTGGGCCAGGAAACTGAAACTCAGAAAGGTTAAGTGACTTGGCTAAGATCATGCAGCTAATTAGTGGCAGATATCCTACCGGGAATGTGCATATGATTGGGGGTTCTTATGAAGGCTTTAAGCTGTGCACCTACAAATGTTTTCTATTTGACTAGTTAATTTTTAATTAAATGTGTCAGAAAAAATGCAACTGGTTCATTAAACTTTTGATCTCATAAATCATATTGCTCAGAATGAGGCTATGTGGATAAACGTGAGTTGGTTTAAATTAAACAAAAGCTTAGTAAATAATGGTTCAGTTGATTACATACACATGGTAAAAATAATCAACATGTTAAGCAAATGGGAAATGTGTGCACAATACCATACTGAATGGTGACCCTCTGCCCAGAGCAGTTTGGGGCAAATTGCTAGGGGCAATAGATTTTCCAGCTAACTTTGGAAAGTCCCTTTTAAGGCTTCTGGCTCCAAAGCAGTCAGAATCCTTTTCAGCTTGTCTCTCTCTCTGGTTTTCCTCTCCATAAAAACATCATCTTTGTTCATTGCTCTTTAAACTCTCGAAAAAGAAAGTAAAAGGTGGCGGGGCATGGTGGCTCACACTTGTAATCCCAGCACCTTGGGAGGCCAAGGCGGGTGGATCACTGAGGTCAGGAGTTCGAGACCAGCCTGGCCAACATGGTGAATGAAACTCCATCTCTACTAAAACTACAAAATTAGCCAGGCGTGGTGGCGCATGCCTGGAATCCCAGCTACTCGGGAGGCTGAGGCAGGAGAATCGCTTGAACCCGGGAGGTGGAGGTTGCAGTGAGCTGAGATTGCGTCATTGCACTCCAGCCTGGGCAACAAGAGCAAAACTCCGTCACAAAAAAAAAAAAAAAAAAAAAGTAAAATGTTACTGACTTCATGTAATCCTAAAAATAACAACCACGAATATAAGTTGGTTTACAGCATGTGAGAGATCTGTGAAAGGGGCTGTCTGTACCCTTAAGAGACTGGGCAGTTAATGCATATGAACTTTGGAAGCAGATTAAGGCACACTGGCAGATAAACCCCTTAGCAGGAAGATTATGCTTATTAAGGAGCCCATAATTTATCTGGTCTCTCTCATAAATTACTTGCTCTCTCTCTCCCTTTTCTCTAAGTCAATTCTGCAGGAGAATTGGCTGCCCCTCCTCATGAGCTCTCAGGAGAGACTGGACGATGACGTACAAGGCAGGTACAGGAAGAATACTTGCTGACCACTTAACACAGGTAGCTGCTTCAATTGTTTCCTTCTGAGAGCAGGTTTGGTCAGGGCTGATTTATCCATTGGGATAGTAAGTGCGTTGCCTAGAGCCCATGACACTTTTAGGGGCCCTTAAAAACGTTTTAATTTCTTTTAAAATCAGAAGTAAAATATGAATATAATCCAGCCGGATTATATTTGTCTTCATACCAACACAGTTGTATGCCAGAATTTTCTTAATGGAGGAAGGGACCCAGGGAGGCAAAAGTGCCCAAGACCCAAAACAATCATAATATGGCCTTGGGCGTGGTAGGTATCTGTATTTTTTCTGCCTACAATATATTCCGCCGCCTTCTGGTCACAGGACCTCAATCGTCCTTTGGAAGAACAACTCTTCCCATACTTACAAACCTGGGAGATTCAGATGTGTTTTTGGTCAATCCTGGCTCCAGGAAGGGTCATGTGACTCATGCCCAGCCAATCAGAGCCACATATTTCTTGTCCTCTGTGATTGGTTCAGGATGAGTAAGTCACCCAAGTGGGGCCAATCAGGGCCCATACTCAAGTCTCAGACTTTTCTTGGAATCGTGGCAAGTGAGGAATCAAATGTAGGCCTGGAGATGTTGTTCATTATCTTTACCAACAAATGGGGAGAGTTTGAGAAGTTAGAAGCAGAATAGTTTCTGGGTCTCCAGCAGTAAGAACTTTAACTTTAGAGGAGGGATACCTTCCTAAGCTAGACTTTCTTGGGGATAGAAACTGATTGGTTCATCCTCAGTTAGTTGTACACCTCTGGTCTAATTAGCTGTGGCTACATGGTTGAGGGGCCGGGACAGAATAAAGTTGGACAAATGTGGTTGTTAAGACTCAGTGCTGCCTGGGGGTTGAAGTTGGGCAGAAGATGTCAAATATGGGTTATTGGCTGGAACGAATGTTTTGTCAAGTTGAGAAGCTGTGGAATGTCAGATGACATGACTTGGCTTCTGATTTTGAGGGGAAGACTTCAAGAAACTTTAATTCAGAGCTTCTCAAACCATGTTCCTTGGATACCAGTGTCAGTAGGAGTATTCAAAATAATTTTAAGGTCAAATATATTTGGGAAATGCTAGTTTAAATAACATCATGCAAACTTCTTTCTTATAGGACTTCTCAGACCTTTAATATGTTTGTGTGCATTGTGGCTCACCAAAGGAAAGGGAGATAAAAGGTCCAGTATTTCTCAAACTTGTATGGCCACCAAAATAGGAATTTCAAGGAATTTTTAGCTTTGAAGGAAACCACTATTTTGAGGAATACAGTTTAAGAAATCCTGGTCAAGTTCATTACATTGAAAGCATTAAACATTGTAAAGGAAAAACAGTTTAAAATCTAAAGCCCTAAAAAAATTCCCTTTTTTTTTTTAATGCCCTCTTTCTTAAGAATGCATGAGGAAATGAGACCTGGAAAAGTTCACTTTTTTTTTTTTTCTTACGAAGAGACCTGAAATCTTGTATCAGCTCCATTAATATTAAAAATAATTTAAAGCAAGCCACACATGGTAGCATACACCTATTATTCCAGTTACTCAGGAGGCTGAGGGAGGAGGATTGCTTGATCCCCAGAGTTTGAGGCCACAGTGAGCGATAATCACACCAGTGCATTCCAGCCTGGGCAATAGAGTGAGATCCCATCACCATAGTTTAAGAAATAATAATAAAAAGCAACTGTTATACGATGCTTATTGTAAACCCCAGGAACTGTGCTAAGGAGTTTATGTTCACTCTCTCATTTAATCCTCATCATAATATAAGGAGGTAGGTGCTGCTTTTAGTATCATTTTTTAGCTAAGAAAACTGAGGCATAGAAAGATAAAGTCACTTGAATGTAATGGAGATAGAATTTGAATCTAAACAGCCTAACTCCAGAGTCCTACTGTCAACCCCTATTCTAATACAAAAATAATTTTCACATGACATTAGGCAAGTTTCTTCTCTTCCTAAGTCTTGGTTTCTTAATCTGTAAATTCAGGGTGTCAGATTGGAGACTTTTGAAGCCATCGTGCTCTGTCTAGATTTCCCACAATTTTGCAAGTTCACATCTGTTAGTTACATCTTGAGAAAAGTGGCCATTGGTAACATGTTTACCTTGTCTATAAGACGAAGTGATTTAAGACATGAAGGAGAGTGGAAGTAGAACTGGGGAAACTTCAGGCAGCTGCTTATAAACAGGAGCCGAAGCTCTGAATGAAGGTCTCACCACTGCAAAATGACATACTGGTGAGCTAAGAGAGACTGTAAAGATGAGGTCTCTGGAGGAGTCTTCATTGATTGCCAATCTGAATTTAGCTGATATCAGACAGCCAGACAGACATCAATGGCTTCTCCAGAAACCCACGCTTCTTTCCTGGCATGTGGCAGACGGGCATTTGAGCCACATTCAGCACTTCACTTGTTTGCCATCAGTCAACCTGAGGCAGGCAGACATTGAGTCATCTTATGGTCTTCTGGCTCTGCATAGCTCAGATGGGGCAGAACTGTCATGTGCCAGAACTGATGCTTCCTTTGAAAGCAAGAGGACAGAATGGAGGAAGCAATGTTAAGAAAACATTGGTGATGCTATATATCCCTTGATCACTTTATACCTTTAATCTCATGAGGGCCTCACACTGACTGTGAGAGGTGGGTAATAAAAACAGCAAAAACATGTTGAGCACATACTGTTTCAAGGTTGAGGGTAAATGCCTTAAATACATTATTTCATTTCATTATATACAACTAGCGTGACCTATATATTTCTGGTTTACCTGAGACAGTCCTAATTCACATCTGCTGTTTTGGCCTTATCATTAACAGCACCCATTTCATATTCAGAAGAATGCTATTTCTTTTGTTTTGATTTTAATTTCTTTTTATTGAGGTAAAATATGTACATATCATTTACCATCTTAACCATTTTTTAAGTGTACAATTCGGTGGTAATAAACATATTTGTATTCTATTTTCCCTGTCATCCCCTCCACTTACCCTTCTCTTTCTCAGCCCCTGGTAACCACGAATTTACTCTCCTTCTTCATGCAGTCCACTTTTATGGCTCCCACATATGGGTGAGAACACGTGATAATTTGTCTTTCTGTGCTTTGTTTCTTTTCCTTAACATAATGACCTCCAGTTCCATCCATGTTGCTGCAAGTGACAGAATTTCATTTTTTATGGCTGAATAATATCCCATTGTGCATAGACACCATATTTTCTTTACCCATTCATCCGTTGATGGGCACTTAGCTTGATTCCATATCTTGGCTATTGTGAATAGTGCTGCAATAGATGTAAGAGTGCAGATATCTCTTTGATACACTGATTTCCTCTCTTTTGGATATATACTCAGTAGTAACATTGCTGGAACACATGGTAGTTCTATTTGTAGTTTTTTGAGAAACTTCCATACTGTTTTCCACAGTGGCTGTATGAATTTACATTCCCACCAATAGTGTATGAGGGTTCACCTTTCTCCACATCCTTGCCAGCATCTGTTATTGCCTGTCTTTTTGATACAAGTGATTTTAATTGAGATGAGATGATATCTCATTGCAGTTTTGACTTACATTTCCCCGATGATTAGTGATACTGAGCATTTTTTTCATATACCTGTTGGCCATTTGTATGTCTTCTTTTGAGAAATGTCTGTTCAGATCTTTTGCCCATTTTAAAAATCAGATTTTTTTTTGCTATTATTTGAGCTTCTTATATATTCTGGTTATTAATCCCTTGTCAGATGGATAGTTTGCTAACATTTTCTCCTTATCTGTGAGTTGTCTAGAATAATGCCATTTTTGCACAGTAAATTAAATAGTCACCTTAGTCATGACCAGATTGCCTCAGCTGAATTCTGTTACTGCTATATACTACCTGCCTCAATTTCTTCACACAAAATGGAGCCAATAATGTAAGTAGCTTTCACTATCTAAATAATTTTTATTCAAAATCAGGAACTGAATAGATCCACGTAGCAAAGTATGTCAGTGTAACATCATAGGATTGTGGTGAAGAGATTTATTGTAGCACTCCATTTGTAGATATGGAGTATATCCGTATATATGTCTTAGCAGAGTGTCTGACATTTAGGAAGTGCATGATATGGTAGCTTATTAATCCTCTGCTTTTGCATACATAAAATGACAACAACGTCTTACATTTCTGGCATATAGCAGGTACTTAGTGAATTATTATTGTCTTAATCTTGCTAAATATAAACATTTTCCTCCAAACTCCCTCTGAGGAAGATTGCCATATTTCAAGTGAAATAAATTATTTTCTCATGCCAGCCCATGTTGTTTGCTAATTTTTTTTTTGTTTTGTTTTTCTGGCTAATGTCAAGAAGAGAAAATGCCATCCCGTGGATCTCAGGGAGGTCCTGGAGATATTGACCTTGTGTTAACCTGGAAGGGCGCTCTCCAAGGTCCTGAAGCAGTGTCTTATTTTGTAACCAGTAGGGCATTTTGAGACACTTGCGTGCATTTTGTGGTAGACAAATAGATGGTTTGTGTTCCATTTGTGTCATGGCCCTGCAATTGAAAAAAACAAGTTGAAATATTAATAGGTCTTACCAACTGCTGGGTGATTGCAGAATTGAAAAGGCACAGGAAGCCTTTGGGACAGAATTGCTATGTGCTAGAACAGAAATGATAGGAAAGAAAAAGCTGTGGGCTGGGGGAGTGGCTGTCCAAATAGAGCATAGCTATTACTTGAGGGCAGAAACCACATAGTCTCTCTGCTATTAGGTGAATTGTGCCCCATAGGATCATCAATAAGCCACTTAGATCCACAATAGGGAAATTCACCAAAGACTGGGTTGAGTTAAATGATGGTCACAAGTATAATAATGAAATAGAAGTGGTTTTGCTTTAGCACTCTCTTCATCTTACCCTCCATATCATCCTCACAACTTGGATACAAGAAGATCCTCCTATGTGACCTTGGAACCTACTATCTGGATCTGCCTGCTACAGCTCCAAATTCTGTGGAAGGATCTGTAAAGTTGGGAATACATTGAGCTGTAAGTAAAACACATCTCTAGTAGCTTCTAACAAGAATTCAGGAGGTAGATTGTTGCTAGTATTGGTTCAGTAAATGGCTTGGAAATGTCAGGCTGTTTTTTTCCTCAGCCTTTCTCTGATGCTTGTTATCTCAAGGTCATGCAATAGCTGCTTCAGTGTCAGATGTCTCATATATGTTCAAGATGGAAAGAAGAGGAACAGGGAAAAGGCAGAGACATCACACCAGCTGCTTCTGTCTCCTCTTTTCAGAAATGCAAATGTTTTCTGAGGACTGCACCCTTAGTAGCCTTTTGCTTATGTTTGTTGGCTATACCTGGGCCACATGACCATCTCTAGCTACGAGAGAAGTTGGGAATCATAAACAAGATTGTCATGATCAACTGAGACCAATCACAACCCACCACCTAGAGTTGGCACTTTACTCTTCCAAACAAAATTTGATTTTGTTATCAAGAAAGGAGGAGAATAAGTATTAATGAGTTGATTAATAGTGTCTGCCATTGCCCTTTTTCTTTACAATCTGAGCTTATAGTCTTGGGAAACTCCTTTTTTAAGTTTTTTTTTTTTTGTATCTTGAGAAGCTTGAGCTATGCTTATAGCTGCTTAGAAAGTGTTTAAATGAATAAATGGCTGAGAAGATTCTGCTGAGTTGTCAAATAGGTCAGGAAGCCTCTTTTTTTCTTAATGTATTTTGGCTTGGGGCTAGAATTTTTTAAATGAAAACACACCTTAATTTAAAGGCATGACTCCAATAATGAGAATTTCAACCAATGACATATTATGGAGGGCAAATCTAACTTTTCATAGAGCATTGTACTGTGCGGTATCCTTTGGTTAGGACTTTTGTTGCCTTTTCATTTTGTGAGGAGAGTCCTAGTATGTCAGCCCTGAAGGCAGTCTTTGTTAAACATAGTCAAAAGATAGAATGCATTGAAATCTTACCATCTACTAGTCACTCTACTAGGGCTTTAAAATCACAAACTCCTTCAATCCTTATGAAAAACCTATGCAGTGGATACTATTATAATTTCTAGTGGAAATTAAGACTTGGAATGCTTTAACAACCTACCTAAGTTCATATGTATTGCATGTGGAGGATCTTGGATTGCAATCTAGACTGCCTGGTTCCAGAGCACATAATCATGTCACTTAGGCAAAGCAGCCTGTCTAATAATAACAGCCAGTCTTGAATAAGAGTCTGTTTATACAAAATTAGAAACTGTCACATAACAGGCATTTATATAAGCATATTACATACATTTTTTCATCTGATTTTCACAACCATCCTGTGAAGTAACTCCAATTCTTATCAACATTTTACAGATAAAAAAAAACAAAGGCAAAGAAAGGTTAAGTTACTTGGCCCTGGATTACAGAGCTTGTGTAGGGTGAACTCAGGTTTATCTGGGCACTGAACTCAGGATCTTTCCTTGTGTCATTCTGTATCTCTTGAGATCCCTTCTTTTCAAACCCCTATTTCTAGAGATGAGATTCACTAGGAATAGGATAAAGAAATGCTCATTGAAGGTAATTAGATGTTAGGAAGCTTGTAAGGGTTATTAACTCCTTTTTACACATATTGCTCATAATAGCATGCAAAAATGCTACCACCAAGAGGCTTCCAAATACAATGGCTTAAACAGGATAGAAGCTTATTTCTCTCTTGTTAACTGGCAGAGTTTGGTGGTCTGAAGCTGGCTTCCATTTATGGATCTAAAGCAGCTGTTCCACTTGCAATTTCTTATTCAGCAGAAAGGAGAAAAGAAATATGGAAGGAAAACAGCTTGCTTTTAGGTACACAATATAGAAGTTACATACACCATGTAGTTCCTCCTACTTACATGTCATTGGCCAGAATGTAGTTACATGGCACCTCACTGGGAGGCAGGTTGAGAAATATCTGGGTGGTTGACCATATACTCTGGGAAAGGAAGGAGAGGATAATAGATGTTGGTAGATAATCATCAGCCTCTGTCACATGATAGATGAGGAAATGGAGGCCAAGTAAAGACTTGCCCAATGGTGGCAAACATAGAACATGCACATTTTAAAGACTAGATTGGGAGAAGTATCAGGATGTGGGGCAGTAGCTTGGCAAGCCATATAGGGATGCAGAGAAAGCATATTGGAAACCCTGAGTGGAAATAATGGGCCATAGTGAAGGAATCAGGAACCTGGAAGGCCCAATCTTAAAAGTCCATAGAGTAAATAGCCAGGTACTCATTTATGCTTATGGGATGAATGGTATAATTTAAGGCACTGACAGGAAGCAGGGCTTCAGGATTGCCCAACTCCAGGAAATACCATTTCCAAACAGTAGAATGTCGGCTCTGCCAGTTAGGCTTTTCCACTACCCTGCCGTAGGTTGGATTCCCCTGGGAGGCAGACTGTGAGTTGGGGATTGCCAGGCCGGAGGTTTATTAAGGAGAGCTTTCGGGATCAGTACTTACTGGGGGAAGGGAAGGAAGCAGGATTGAAAAAAGAAAATCAGCTGCAATGTAGTATCAACAGAAACCTCAGCTAAAGTTATGGGGAGTTCTAAAGATGCGGTGATCCTTCATACTTGTCACTGAAGTTGTCTCAGCAAAAAGGCTGGGCCTGTATACCCTCTGTTAATTAGTAGTTGGATGCAGGCTGCCCAGAGATGGGGGCATGACCTTGGATGAGGTAGCTTGGATGAGATAGCTCTCTTCAGCTGAAGAAAGAAGGGGCTGATTGCAGAGGACACTTTTCCAAAAGTACTCCAGAAGTAGGATAATAAGTCTTTCATCTCTAAGGGGTGGGGGTCTTGGCAGCATGCGACAGCATCCACCGCACCCCTTAATCACTGCACTATCTGCTATTCCTCCATTATACAGTCTTTATGCCTTGAAGAATTTGGGCACTTCTGGAGCTCTCGCTTTCAAATCTCAAATATCCATGGATTGGTGAGGAGGGTATATCTACAGCTTAGATTTCATTTATTATTTAATTAACTGTTTTAACTATCAGTTAGCCCCTTCTGGGCAGTTGCTATCAGTACAAAACAGTAATAGGACATATAACACCAAGACTGAATAAGACAAGTCAAAAAAGGTCCACCAGGAATTAGGAGGAGAAGCTGGGAGGGAGGCAAAGCCATGTTTCTCTCTTCCTCACCTAACTCAAGGTAGAATCTGCCCAGGGCAGGAAGCAGGGAGAGGATGGGGCACTGTGGAGTTCTGAAGTCAGACTTACCAACCTCACAATTTTTGCCCAAGGCCAACTCTACCCCAGATATTCCCTCTTCCTTTTGTTTGAATTTCAAATTTTCCATTTGCCAAGATGGCTGCCTGTTCAGAAGAATGAAAGATCACAGTTTGATCTGATTCAGAGTTTGATTTTTTTCCCTCTTCTGTCAGCATAGCAGCTCATGCATCTGAGGGCTACAGCTAAAAAGTGATTTTTAAAGACTTTTCATTGGCAAAGAAATCAATGGAAAGAAATATATCTCTCTCTCCTCCCACTTTCCATTCTGCCTTTAATTTTTCTCCCTCTCCAATCCCCTGCTAGGAAAGTTTTGTCTGAGGGCATCTAATATACTTTGTCAGAAAGTTGCCTTGTTAAGGATTGGTGTCCTGCTGGGTGAACCGAGGAGGTGGTGTAATTTCCCCCACAGTCTTGGCAGTTAACTCAGCTTGAGGAAGGGGTGGAATCAAAGAATTCCATCGGGGAGATGGCATCCCAAGGCAAAGTCATCTGTCAAGGACAGGTTTGTCGCTAAAACAAACTTTGTGGCAGCCTCCAAGAAACAAGTCCCTGGAAGGGATGGTGGTGAGGATGCTAACTAGTGGGACATATCAAAGAGGGACAACCTTTCAAAGAAAATATGAAAGAAAGGGCTTAGGCATCCTATATGCTCTGCATGCCAGGCTCGGCCGTGCCACTCAATGGCTGTGTGATCTTGGGTAAGTCAGTTAATGTTTCTGGGTTTCAGTTTCTCTATCTGTGAAATGGGTGAATCCTATCTACATGTTTTAGAGACGTAAGGCAGTGAAGTGACAGCAAAGGGCATAGGCCAGTGTAAATTAAAGGGGTTTAATGGTAAAGTCTCTGGAACTGGAATGGGAAGTTCTCAGAATATGAAATCGCTCTAGTGACGGTCTTCTCCCTCTTCTTTTTTGTCACACCTTGTGTCTATTTTGGGACTGTTTCACTCCCTTCTCTGCAAACTACCAGCTTCATCTCTAACTCGTCGTTTCTGCTCATCTAAATAGCAGCTTGCATAAGACTTTTGAGGTGGCTCCAACCGTCACACTCTGCCTCGTGACTTTTCAGCTTCTGTTCCTGTTCTGTTCTTTTTACTTTTTTGAGACGGATTCTCGCCCTGTCACCCAGGCTGGAGTGCAGTGACGCGATCTCGGCTCACTGCAACCTCCGCTTCCTGGGTTCAAGCAATTCTCCTGCCTCAGCCTCCTGAGTAGTTGGGATTACAGGCCCGTGCCAGCTAATTTTTTGTATCTTTAGTTGAGATGGGATTTCACCATGTTGGTCAGGCTGGTCTCAAACTCTGACCTCATGATCGGCCCGCCTCAGCCTCCCAAAGTGCTGGGATTCCAGGCGTGGTGATGACGCCGGCTCTGTTCTGTTCCTTCAGCTTCCATGACAGATGCCTTCTTTCATTTAAGCCACACTCCTGAGAGAGAGAATCTGATTGGTTCAGCTCCATCTTATGTACTCAGCCTCTGGATTGGCTGCCTTTAGGTCAGGTGATTAAACTTAAGCCAATCAGCTGTCCCATGGCAGGGCAAACTCACATCACACGCATGGGATAAAACCTGATTGCTTGAGGCTTCCCAGTCAGAAGGGACTTGGCCAGGGCATGGCCACCTGCATTGAACCTTTAGCTAGTTCTTATTAGCAAATAAACATGTTATGAAAATTCCGTAGGCCCCAAGGCAGTGCAGTAGTGGCAGGGAGCACTGACTTTGGGATCAGGAGATGGTTATAGGTCCTGGCACCAACCCATCTGATTGGGTTCACTTCAGTTCACTTTCCTGGGTCTCCACTTTTATATTCCTCACTGAGGGGTTGAGCTTGACCACAGTATTTGTGATATTATTTTCTTGTCTCCACCCACCCTTCTCAGAATCATCTCTAGCAAATGACCAGATGAATGGAGGCAAAGCTGCCCAAACCAATGGATTCACACAGAAAATCTAAACCAACTAGGAACATGGAGTCAGTTTAGTGTCTTGTGAGGCTGCTAGCTTGACTTTCTTTAGCTCTAACCTAATCAAGGCTGTTTGGAGAAGGTAGCTACTTAACGTAGAATGCTTTATTTGGAGGGTGGAAGGTAGGGGAGAGAGAGAGTAATTAGCTAAGTATGGCAGACTGTATTTTCTAAAGATGACCATAACAATATAGCCAATCTCACATGCTTTCCCAGAGCCTTAGCACTCCCCCATCAAGAGTCTGTGTCCCTTCCCTTTGAACCTGGGTGGACCTTTGAGATGACCTTCAGCAATAGAATACCATGGAAGTGGTGCTATATGACATCCCAGGCTATTTCATAAGAATGCTATGCAATTCCTCCTTGTTCTCCTGGGATATTCACTTTTGGGACACAGCCACCCATGCTCTGCAAAAGCCCAAGCAGCCTGTGGAGAGGCCCATGTGGAGAGGGACCAAGCTCCCCAGACCATAGCTTTGGTTGAATTCCCAGCCTAAAGTCTGCACCAACTGGCCAGCCATGTTATTGAGCCATCTTGAAAGTGGAACATCCAGCTCCCAGTTGACCTGCCTCACTCAATGCTGCATGGAGCAGAGAATTGTCATCCCTGCCAAGTCCTGATCAAATTGCAGATTCATGATCAAAATAAATGATTGTTGTTGTTTTAGGCCACTGAATTTTGGGGAGTGGTTTTTGAGACAGCAATAGGTAGCAGATACAGCATTGAATAAACACTCACGTGAACTTTCCTAGTTCTGTCTGTCAATGGGGAAGTGAGGAGGGTTCAAGACTAAGTAGAGAGAGGGAGAACAGCTAAAAATGAACAAGGGGAGTTTATGGGCTGTAAAGAGAAGGGTCTACTCCAATTCTAATAATAACTGCTGATTGAGAACTTGCTATGCACCAGATTCTGATCATTCCTGAGAGGTGGGGACTACTTTTTTTTTGAGACAGAGTCTTACTCTGAGTGCAGTGGCATGATCTCGGCTCAGTGCAACCTCTGCCTCCCAGGTTCAAGTGATTCTCCTGCCTCAGCCTCCCGAGTAGCTGGGACTACAGGTGTGCACCACCATGCCCAGCTAATTTTAGTATTTTTAGTAGAGATGGGGTCTCACCATGTTGGCCAGGATGGTCTCCATCTCTTGACCTCGTGATCTGCAGGTGGGGATTATTATTGTCTCCATCTGACAGCTGAAGAAACTGATGCCTGGAGAATTTAAGTCTCTCACTCAAGGTCACAAAGTCAGTATGTTGTGGAGGTCGTGTGTCAACCTGGGTCTGTCTTCTCAACCATTGCATGAAGCCAGACCAAATTCACCCTTGACTAGAGGCCTATTCTTAACAGATGTAAAACCATTTACTCAGGAAAATTGAGTCCACATGGTGATTCATTGTGAATTTAATAATTACTTCTAATAGAAATTGAGTGCTTACCATGTGCCAGACACGATTCGACGCACCATACTTATATATTTAATTTCATCCTCACAATAAGCCTCATTTTTCAGAGGAAGGACCTGAGGCTCTGAGAGATTAAAATATTCAAGGTCACACAGGTAGTAAATGGTAGAGATGAGTCTGACACCAAATCCCTAGCTGTTAACCACTACTGCTTCCTAATTTTATGGGCAAAGATAGGAAATAAAAGGAAGGAACAGAGCGGGGAGGGAGAGAGTTGGAAATCGGGAAGGGGAAAAACCTAAGGTAAGATATAAAGGACGAAAAGACGGAGGAATGTGGAAGGTGGGTTTTGTTAATGCCTGAACTGGTCATTTCCAAGTGGGGACATCCTCAGTGGGGAAGGAGTTTGCAAACTGTCAAGCCTTTGTGATGAAGATATCAAGTTTGGGGCTGGAGACAGAAGGACACCAGCAGGTTGACTGCAGAACCTGCATTCCATAGAGCTGTTCTTCCTGTAATATTGTAGAAACATATAGAGTGAAAGAAGAGAGTACATTGGAGTGAAATACTGTATAATTTATTTGTCTTCTTTACTAAGAAAATCTCCCTGTAATTTATCAGTTTAAGTGAATTTTTGAATTCTTTTTATAAGCCCTTAAGAGACAGGTTCTATGTTGCCAATAGGGGCTTTTTCATACATTCCTGAACCACAAGTGGGGATCATACTTTAGAATAAGGAGAGGGGCTTAAGAAAAATAAGCAAGAATTCTCATAACCAAAAGCTACATGTCCAAGTGCAAAGAGAATGCATAATGTTACACAGAATGTAAGTTTCTTTCTCTCTTCCCAATACAGTGTGGGTACATATACATACACACAAATACATATAGTCTAACACATGCATATACTCACACACAGAGACACACCTGTAGAACACACAGAGCCACATACACAGCCACATACATGGTCACACACCTAGATCCATATAGACATGTAATCACATACAAAGACACATACACATAGAACATATATAGTCATATGTACAAATACATACACATAATCACACATACATAATTGTGCTCACACATAGACCCACACATGGTTTCATGTACATATACACAGTCTAATACATTTGTGTAGTCACATAATCCCACCTACATAGTCACTTACACAAATAGATATATACACAATTATGCACATAGAGACAGACACACACATACCACCGGGATTCCCTGGGTTTTTTGGGAGTCTTCAAAAATTCTATCAAGTTCCTGGCTCCGAAGCTAGTCTGCCTGGGTTCAAATTCTGTTTCTTCTACTTGCTGGCTTTGTGTCCTTGGATAAGTTACTTAACCTCTCTGTGCCTCAGTTTCTTCATCTGTAAAACAGAGATGATAATAGAGATGATATGAGAATCAAGTGAATTCTTGCATGTATGGGCTTAGAAAAGTGTCTGGCACATGGCAGTTGTCCATAAGTGTTAGCAATTATTGTCGTTGCTGTGAGTTGGGCAATATCACTATCATCGTCATTTGTCATCATTGCAAACTTCCTTTTATGGAACCTTGGTGTGCTAGACTCTGTGCTAAGTGGATTACTTGTGTTGTCTTATTTACTACTGAAAATGGCTGCATGAGGTGGGTACTATTATCTTAATAGAGGACTGGAAAGATTTGATAACTCATCCCAAGTCACACATCAGGTAAGTGGCTAAGCTGGGGCTTGAACCTAAGTCTGTTTGGGTCTAAGCCCTGGTTGTCAACTATATACAACACGTGATCTCAGTTGTGAACTACTTTGTACACTAGAATTCTCCTGTTTGGGTATCAGCTCCCTGAGGAACTGTGCCTGTTTTGTTCGTTGCTGTGTCTCAGCGCACAGAACAGGGCCTGACTCCAGATCTACTTCTCTTTGAAAGAAAAGTGGGTTCATTCACCTGCAAAATGGGGGTGGTAATATCCATCTCATAGTGCTGCCAAAATTAAATAGTGTAATTTTTATGAAAGTGCTTGGCATATAGCAGGGCTCGGCTCAATAAACAGTGCCAATGATGATTTTTGTTAAAGAATAAAGGATGACTCAGAGGCCTAACACTTCAGGAACAAAACAGCATTGCCATCAGTGAAAGAGAAAAGGCAACTTGGGCTGCTTTAAGGGATCACAGAAAAGTTGGTTTGAAGTAGGAAGAATATGAGGTGGCAACAATCTCCCATGTCCACATGGAATCATTTAGCAGGTGGTTGGGATGCATAGAAGGGAGAGAGAAAAAAGTCATGACAGAGGTGGGGACTCCTCTTAAATGGGAGAGCCATGGGGTGGTACACAGACCTTAACAAGGCCCCAGTGGTCCTCGTCTCCTGGTATTCATGGCTTTGTATAATCCCCAGAACCTTGAGTGTGGGCTGGACTTATTTACACACTTGAATTGTATAGAATACAGCAGAAGTGATAGGCTGTCAAGCTGAGATTAGGTTATAAAAAGACTGTGGTTTCCATCTTTCGTTCTCTTTGGTTGCTCACTCCGTGGAAGCCCACTGCAATGTTGTAATGCAGTCCTGTGCAGAGCCACATGTGGTAAGGACCTGAGCCCTGCAAACAGCCATATGAGCGAGCTTGGGAGTGGGTCCTCCCCCAGTCAAGCCTTGAGATGACTGCAGCCCTGGTTGACACCTGATTGCAGCCTCATGAGGGACAGTGAGCCAGAATCACCTGGAGAAGCCACTCCTGGATTCCTGACACAAAGAAAGTATGAGTTAAGAAAAGTTTGTTCTTTTTAGCCACTAAATTTTGGGGGTACTTTGTTATGCAGCAGTAGATAACTAATAATACACATGGAAATGGCTGAGATCAGGAGAGAAAAAGTGTAGAGAGAGGAGTCTGAAGTTAGAGCTTGGGAAAATGTCCTTATTGTGGGGATAGGAAGAGTCAGAGGAACCAGTAACACAGAAGAGATGAGCTAGAGACAGAAAGAGGAAGAAAAGAGAGGGATAACCAGTGGGGTACCAGAACCCAGAAGGAAGTAGACCAGGCCACTGAGTAGGTTGGCTAAATTATATACAGCAGAGAGATTCAGACTGAGAAACTGAGAAATATGGGTCCCAGAGCAGGCTAATACTTTTGCACATTTCATACTGATGTTCTTTAAATATTCACTTGGCATTGATTTAGAGGACAGCCCGAGCCCTGCATGGGGCAAAGACCTCTCCCCTCTTTACCCAGACAATGAGCTGTGGCTCCCAGATTGCATTCCATATTCAGCAAAACCAAAGCCCTGCAGTTAAAGTGACCAACTCTCGAAGGGGGCAGTTAGAAATCATTTGCCAGCACTCAAGCGTGACTTGGGGAGATCTCTCAGCCTTTCCCCAAGTAACTTTTCAAAATTTGTTTTCCAACAGCACATTGTACTATCCCTGGAAGGAGTTCTGGTAAACACAGTTTTCTTCCTTTTGTGATATTACAGTGATATTTTAGAGTCCTATATAGACTGGAGCCCTGCGTACCTGCCTGACTGCCCTGCCAATTAATCAGGTCCAGAAGGAAGGAGCATGGGGAGAAGCCATTTGAGTGGCTATCATGAGGTTGCTGATAGCTTTGGGCAGAGCAGTTTCAGTGGGGAGATGGGGAGGATGCTAGATTAAGGGAAGTACATGTGTGCCGAGGATGTGGAATCTGAAGGTGTGAAGACAGTACTTTTGAGAGGTTTGATAGATTGAGGAGAGAACAGGGTGAAGGGAAATGGCTCTCTTTTTTTCTTTAATCATAGGGAAGATCTGAACATGTTGCTAAGCAGAGGGGAAGGATCTGTCAGACAGGGATAATTCTGCGTAAAAGAGGAGGAGAAATTGAGGGGCAAAAAGTATCAAGAGGCGACAGGAGTAGGAGGACCAAGAATGTTTGAAAGCTTGGGTTTTCGAGTTGGACATACTTGGATTTGAATCTTGGCTCTGCCTCTTGCTAGGTGTGTATCCCTTAACCTTTCCAGGCTTGGTTTTCTCAACCCTAGAATTGGGATAACAGTGCTTATCTCACAGAATTGTTGTACGGGCTAAATAAGATAATGTTTGTAGGGTGCTTAGCAGAGTACCTAGTGCTTATTAATACTCAGGAAATGTTGGTAAAGTAATAAACAAAATCAGACTGGAGGCTAGGGGAAGGTCTGGAGACATTTAGGAGTGGAGCAGAGAGAGGGTCAAGGCTTGATAAATTTTACTCCTGGGAAGTTTGAGAACTTTTTGGTCAGTAAAAATTTGACAGAAATTCTGGTGAGGGCAGGAGCTTCCGGGAAAGTCCTCTTCTGAATGCCTTTGGATGCTGTTGTGTGAGTTGTGATGCCTGGAGCTGTGGCAAGTATTTTGCTACCCTAAGGGTGGAAACACCTGAAGATAAAAGCCAACAGGAAGCAAGTGGATTGAAAAGGTGGAAATGTCCTTTATGTCATTGTTGAGCTGCTGAACAAACTAGTTTAAGTTCCTTATAATTTAAGCTATTTTTTAGTTGGGTATTCTGTTAATTACAGTCAACTGCATTGTAATTGATAAAGTGTTGTTGGAGGAGGACTCAGAAGTTTCAAAAGCAAGGAAGCTGGAGCAAGTAAGCATGCTCAGGGAACTGTAAATAGTTGGGCTGCAGAATTGGGTGGAAGGTAGGAAAGAGAATTCTGAGAAGTTCAGCAGAAACACAACCATGGAAGTGGGAAATCACTCAATGTAAATGTCATTTATTTAGAGGAAAGTTTTAGTACTGCATTGGGCAAAGCCATCTCCTTCATTGACCCAAACAATTAGCTTTAGCAATGCTTCAAGAATCCCTTGATGCTAAAGTAAGAAGCAGGAAATAGTGACAAGGTCCAAGATACTGGAAGGAAATAGATCATGAAAGGTTTTTTTTTTTAAATTTTATTATTATTATACTTTAAGTTTTAGGGTACATGTGCACAATGTGCTGGTTTGTTACATATGTATACATGTGCCATGTTGGTGTGCTGCACGTCATTTAGCATTAGGTATATCTCCTAATGCTATCCCTCCCCCCTCCCTCCATCCCACAACAGTCCCCAGTGTGTGATGTTCCCCTTCCTGTGTCCATGTGTTCTCATTGTTCAATTCCCACCTATGAGTGAGGACATGCGGTGTTTGGTTTTTTGTCCTTGCGATAGTTTGCTGAGAATGATGGTTTCCAGCATCATCCATGTCCCTACAAAGGACATGAACTCATCATTTTTTATGGCTGCATAGTATTCCATGGTGTATATGTGCCACATTTTCTTAATCCAGTCTATCATTGTTGGACATTTGGCTTGGTTCCAAGTCTTTGCTATTGTGAATAGTGCTCAATAAACATACGTGTGCATGTGTCTTTATAGCAGCATGATTTATAGTCCTTTGGGTATATACCCAGTAATGGGATGGCTGGGTCAAATGGTATTTCTAGTTTTAGATCCCTGAGGAATCGCCACACTGACTTCCACAATGGTTGAACTAGTTTATAGTCCCACCAACAGTGTAAAAGTGTTCCTATTTCTCCACATCCTCTCCAGCATCTGTTGTTTCCTGACTTTTTAATGATTGCCATTCTAACTAGTGTGAGATGGTATCTCGTTGTGGTTTTGATTTGCATTTCTCTGATGGCCAGTGATGATGAGCATTTTTTCGTGTGTTTTTTGGCTGCATAAATGTCTTCTTTTGAGAAGTGTCTGTTCATATCCTTCGCCCACTTTTTGATGGGGTTGTTTGATTTTTTCTTGTAAATTTGTTTGAGTTCATTGTAGATTCTGGATATTAGCCCTTTGTCAGATGAGTAGGTTGTGAAAATTTTCTCCCATTTTGTAGGTTGCCTGTTCACTCTGATGGTCATTTCTTTTGCTGTGCAGAAGCTCTTTAGTTTAATTAGATCCCATTTGTCAATTTTGGCTTTTGTTGCCATTGCTTTTGGTGTTTTAGACATGAAGTCCTTGCCCATGCCTATGTCCTGAATGGTATTGCCTAGGTTTTCTTCTAGGGTTTTTATGGTTTTAGGTCTAACATTTAAGTCTTTAATTCATCTTGAATTAATTTTTGTATAAGGTGTAAAGAAGGGATCCAGTTTCAGCTTTCTACATATGGCTAGCCAGTTTTCCCAGCACCATTTATTAAATAGGGGATCCTTTTCCCCATTGCTTGTTTTTGTCAGGTTTGTCAAAGATCAGATAGTTGTAGATATGCAGCATTATTTCTGAGGGCTCTGTTCTGTTCCATTGAGCTATATCTCTGTTTTGGTACCAGTACCATGCTGTTTTGGTTACTGTAGCCTTGTAGTATAGTTTGAAGTCAGGTAGCATGATGCCTCCAACTTTGTTCTTATGGCTTAGGATTGACTTGGCAATGCAGGCTCTTTTTTGGTTCCATATGAACTTGAAAGTAGTTTTTTCCAATTCTGTGAAGAAAGTCATTGGTAGCTTGATGGGGATGGCATTGAATCTATAAATTACCTTGGGCAGTATGGCCATTTTCATGATATTGATTCTTCCTACCCCTGAGCATGGAATGTTCTTCCATTTGTTTGTATCCTCTTTTATTTCATTGAGCAGTGGTTTGTAGTTCTCTTTGAAGAGGTCCTTCACATCCCTTGTAAGTTGGATTCCTAGGTATTTTATTCTCTTTGAAGCAATTGTGAATGGGAGGTCACTCATTATTTGGCTGTCTGTTTCCATGTAGTTGAGCAGTTTTGAGTGAGTTTCTTAATTCTGAGTTCTAGTTTGATTGCATTGTGGTCTGAGAGACAGTTTGTTATAATTTCTGTTCTTTTACATTTGCTGAAGAGTGCTTTGCTTCCAACTATGTGGTCAATTTTGGAGTAAGTGTGGTGTGGTGCTGAGAAGAAGGTGTATTCTGTTGATTTGGGGTGGAGAGTTCTGTAGATATCTATTAGGTCCGCTTGGTGCAGAGCTGAGTTCAATTCCTGGATATTATTAGATATATTATTCTTTCTGTTATATATAATATATATATTTTATATATATATATATAAAACTTTCTGTTATATATTAATAGAAAGTTAATTCCTTGTTAACTTTCTGTCTTGTTGATCTGTCTAATATTGATGGTGGGGTGTTAAAGTCTCCCATTATTATTGTGTGGGAGTCTAAGTCTCTTTGTAGGTCACTAAGGACTTGGTTTATGAATCTGGGTGCTCCTGTATTGGGTGCATATATATTTAGGATAGTGAGCTCTTCTTGTTGAATTGATCCCTTTACCATTATGTAATGGCCTTCTTTGTCTCTTTTGATCTTTGTTGGTTTAAAGTCTGTTTTATCTGAGACTAGGATTGCAACCCCTGCCTTTTTTTGTTTTCCATTTGCTTGGAAGTTCTTCCTCCATCCCTTTATTTCGAGCCTATGTGTGTCTCTGCATGTGAGATGGATTTCCTGAATACAGCACACTGATGGGTTTTGACTCTTTATCCAATTTGCCAGTCTGTGTCTTTTAATTGGAGCGTTTAGCCATTTACATTTAAGGTTAATATTGTTATGTGTGAATTTGATCCTGTCATTATGATGTTAGCTGGTTATTTTGCTCGCTAGTTGATGCAGTTTCTTCCTAGCCTTGATGGTCTTTACAATTTGGCATGTTTTTGCAGTGGCTGGTACCGGTTGTTCCTTTCCATGTTTAGTGCTTCCTTCAGGAGCTCTTTTAGGGCAGGCCTGGTGGTGACAAAAATCTCTCAGCATTTGCTTGTCTGTAAAGGATTTTATTTCTCCTTCACTTATGAAGCTTAGTTTGGCTGGATATGAAATTCTAGGTTGAAAATTCTTTTCTTTAAGAATGTTGAATATTGGCCCCCACTCTCTTCTGGCTTGTAGTGTTTCTGCCAAGAGATCAGCAGTTAGTCTGATGGGCTTCCCTTTGTGGGTAACCCAACTTTTCTCTCTGGCTGCCCTTAACAATTTTTCCTTCATTTCAACTTTGGTGAATCTGAGAATTATGTGTCTTGGAGTTGCTCTTCTCGAGGAGTATCTTTGTGGCGTTCTCTGTATTTCCTGAATTTGAATGTTGACCGGCCTTGCTAGATTGGGGAAGTTCTCCTGGATAATATCCTGCAGAGTGTTTTCCAACTTGGTTCTATTCTCCCCATCATTTTCAGGTACACCAATCAGACGTAGATTTGGTCGTTTCACATAGTCCCATCTTTCTTGGAGGCTTTGCTCGTTTCTTTTTATTCTTTTTTCTCTAAACTTCTCTTCTCGCTTCATTTCATTAATTTCGTCTTCCATCACTGATACCCTTTCTTCCAGTTGATTGCATCGGCTATTGAGGCTTGTGCATTCGTCACGTAGTTGTAGTGCCGTGGTTTTCAGCTCCATCAGGTCCTTTAAAGACTTCTTTGCATTGGTTATTCTAGTTAGCCATTCATCTAATTTTTTTTCAAGGTTTTTAACTTCTTTGCCATTGGTTCGAACTTCCTCCTTTAGCTCGGAGTAGTTTGATCTTCTGAAGCCTTCTTCTCTCAACTTGTCAAAGTCATTCTCCGTCCAGCTTTGTTCCATTGCTGGTGAGGAGCTGCGTTCCTTTGGAGGAGGATAGGCGCTCTGATTTTTAGATTTCCGGTTTTTCTGCTCTGTTTTTTCCCCATCTTTGTGGTTTTATCTACCTTTGGTCTTTGATGCTGGTGACGTCCAGATGGGTTTTTGGTGTGGATGTCCTTTCTGTTTGTTAGTTTTCCTTCTAACAGTCAGGACCCTCAGCTGCAGGTCTGTTGCAGTTTGCTGGAGGTCCACTCCAGACCCTGTTTGCCTGGGTATCAGCAGCGGTGGCTGCAGAACAGTGGATATTGGTGAACCGCAAATGCTGCTGCCTGATTATTCCTCTGGAAGTTTTGTCTCAGAGGAGTACCCCACCGTGTGAGGTGTCTGTCCACCCCTTCTGGGGGGTACCTCCCAGTTAGGCTACTCAGGGGTCAGGGACCCACTTGAGGAGGCAGTCTGCCCGTTCTCAGATCTCAAGTTGCATGCTGGGAGAACCACTACTCTCTTCAAAGCTTTCAGACAGGGACATTTAAGTCTGCAGAGGTTACTGCTGCCTTTTGTTTGTCTGTGCCCTGCCCCCAGAGGTGGAGCCTACAGAGGCAGGCAGGCAGGCTTCCTTGAGCTGTGGTGGGCTCCACCCAATTCGAGCTTCCGGGCGGCTTTGTTTACCTACTCAAGCCTCGGCAATGGTGGGCGCCCCTCCCCCAGCCTTGCTGCTGCCTTGCAGTTTGATCTCAGACTGCTGTGCTAGCAATGAGCGAGGCTCTGTGGGCGTAGGACCCTCTGAGCCAGGTGCGGGATATAATCTCCTGGTGTGCCGTTTGTTAAGCCCATTGGAAAAGCACAGTACTGGGGTGGGAGTGACCCGATTTTCCAGGTGCCATCTGTCACCCCTTTCTTTGACTAGGAAAGGGAATTCCCTGACCCCTTGTGCTTCCCGGGTGAGGCCATGCCTCGCCCTACTTCGGCTCACGCATGGTGCCCTGCACCCACTGTCCTGCACCCACTGAGGAACCTGGTACCTCAGTTGGAAATGCAGAAATCACCCATCTTCTGCGTCATTCACGCTGGGAGCTGTAGACTGGAGCTGTTCCTATTCAGCCATCTTGGCTCCACCCCCCATGAAAGGTTTTGAACACCATGCTTGATAGATGGATATCTTGAATGTAGCAGGGAGCCATTGAAACATTTCAAACATTTGGAGCTTTATGGGCGTTAAGAATTAGAGTAGTGATGGGGTAAGACTGACTTTTTAACACTTATATATTGTCTGTTTCTAAATGGGGCCAATATTCCTTGTTCTTCCTTTGGGATGAAATTCTTACTCATTCTAGATGAATGAGCTCCTTATTCCTCTTTCTTTGTCTAGGTCACAAATCCTGGGATAAATGAGGGCCGTGGTTTTATTATGAGGACAGACGAGAACATGTGTTAATCTTTAGCACTGTGATATTTCTCATGTACTTTCATTTAGCAGCCTTGTCTCTTATTAAATCTAATTAGTTTCTCAGCTGCTAAGATATTGAGGGCATCCTCAAAATGAAAATGTGTAGCCAGAGTCAGATTTAGCAAAGGACCATGTCCATAGTTTTCTGCCAACCCCTTCAGAGGTTCTCAGTGAAGAGGGACTCAAGTGGCAACTCCTCTCCCCTATTATCAATTGTTTGCAGGAAAGTGGACTTTTTAGAAGTTGAAGGATCTTAGAATGTGTACAGTATCATCAGTTTGCAGTTGAGGAAACTGAGTTCCAGTGAGAGGAAATGACTTGCTCAATGTTAAACAGCAAATCAGGAACAGAGGTGGACCTGGAACACAGGTCTTCTGACTCCTAATCTGTTGGCTACATCAAGATGAGCATCCACTGTAGAGCTTGGATGCCATCAATGCATGAAAATATTAATGAGTGAATTATCTACTTTAAAAATTAATCCACATGCAAATACATCTTTTCACTGAACACTAGTCTATCCTCACCCATCTGGTGAGGATCAGCATCTGAGCCAGCCTGCCTTTCAATTATCAGATGTCATGAGCATCCAGCAGTGTTAAGGAGGTATAGTGCATATTGACTGCAACGTGAAACTGCACATCTTGCCTATGATGCAAGATTTCATGAAACTAATGACAGTGATGCCAGAGAACTGCTCAAATCTCATGCAAAGCCATTAACAACTGAACAGCTGGCAGAGTCAGGCAATTAAAGAGAAAAATCCACAAAGCTGACCCTACAATGGGTGCTACAAAGGGGAGCGAAGGAAATAACAAAGGATGAAAAGAGACACTTGGGAAAATTGATGAAGCACCTTCTTAATGAACTTGTTATAAAAGTCAATAGGAGGTGATGCAGCTCTACAATATGTTGGAATAGAATTTGCTTAGAAAAATTATGTTCTGGCCGGGCACAGTGGCTCACGCCTGTAATCCTGGAACTTTGGGACGCCAAGGTGGGCAGATCACGAGGTCAGGAGTTTGAGACTAGCCTGGCCAACATGGTGAAACCTCGTTTCTACTAAAAATACAAAAATTAGCCAGGTGTGGTGGTGGGTGCCTGTAATCCCAGCTACTAGGGAGGCTGAGGCAGGAGAATCACTTGAAAATCAGAAGGTGGAGGTTGCAGTAAGCAGAGATCACACCACTGCTCTCCAGCCTGGGCAAGAAGAGTGAAACTCTGTCTCAAAAAAAAAAAAAAAAAGTTCTGTCTCAAATAAATCGATACATTCTTGGTCTTCAGAATTAAAGCATGGAATCACAGCAACTTCATTATAACTTAAATTTTTTAAATATGAGATCTAAACACATTTTCATAAGTATAAAATTGCTTTTCAAGATAAAGTCATAATCAGACCTTTCTTTTTACTATTTTAATCACGTAGGATTTTATTTAGCCTCAAGTAGCATAAGCCAAAGTACAGTGGCTTAAATTCAAAAAACAAAACAAAACATGAAATTGAGGGAAGGTGATTTCTGACTCTGGTGCATTGGATCAGTAATTCCAGAATAATACCTCTACAATTCTCTTCTATCTTCCCTTAAAATTGCAAGATGGATGTTGCTGTTCCAGCCTTCATAGTTGAATCAAATTCAAGAAGACGATGGAGAGAAGGTTATGCCAGTCTTGTCTGCCTTTTTTATTTAAGAATTTTAAACCAATTTTTAAATTTTAATTGACAAAGTTGTATTTATGATGTACAACATGATGTCTCAGTAGATGTATACCTTGTGAAATTACTAAATCAAACTATTTAACATATGGATTACTTCATATACTCCTTTTTGTGGTGAGAACACTTAAAATCTACTCCATTAGCAAGTTTCATATACACACCATATTATTAATTACAGCCACCATGATGTACAAAGTCTGACTCTTGTTTTCAATTGGAAAATCAAAGTATTTTCCCAAAGTCTCCTTTGCAGATGTCTGCCAAGGCCTTATTCCATAGGCCATCATTCACCCTAGCTGCAAGGGAGTCTGGAAATTGAGTGTTTGACTTTCTAGCCTTCAAACTGTGGAAGGTGGCAAGGGATAAATAAAGGAATTGTGAATAATCAAGGTCTACCACAATGTTTCAAGTGGCCTTTAAACTAATTTGGGTATTAATTTTCTACGATAAAGCTCATTGGTATCTGGAAATTCATTTTTAAGGCCCAAGAAGCTCCCAAAGATCGGACCTTGGCACATCTTTAGCAGAACCTGAAACTGAAATAGAAATTGCTTTGGGCAATGTTGACTTGACACGTGTCTGGCTTTTGTGTGTGTATGTGTGTGTGTGTGCTTCTGGCTTTTAGCAACAGCAACAAACAACTGCAACGGGCAAGTGGTCTACTTTCCATGTGTAGTGTCTTGTTAGATTCTTGTAATCACCCCCATGAGGTACATAAAGGAGACATTGTTACAATTCAGAATTAGAGCATGGAATCATAGCAACTTTTATAACTTAAATTTGTTTAATATGAGATCTGTAACTGTAGATCTGGCCTACCATGAGAGATTTCATGAAGCTAATGACAATGATGCCAGATTCTTCATAGATGAGGAAACTGAAGCTTGGTGGGATTAAGTTACTTGTCTAAGGTAACCCAGCTGGAAGTTGGTGAAGTTGATATATGAATCCTGGTTTATCTGACTCCAGATTTCTTGACTATGGAAACTTTAAGAAAAATGTAACATCTAGCTGGGTGTGGTGGCTCATGCCTGTCCAGCACTTTGGGAGGCCAAGGAGGGAGAGTTGCTTGAGCCCAGGAGTTGGAGACCAGCTAGGCAACATAGCATGACTGTGTATCTACTAAAAAATATTTAGCTGGGTATGGTGGTGCATATCTGTAGCCCCAGTTTCCTGGGAAACTGAGTTGGGAGGGTCACTTGAGCCCAGGAGGTTGAAGCTGCAGTGAGCTATATTGTGCCACTGCACTCCAGTTTGGATGACAGACTGAGACCCTGTATTTAAAAACATACAACATCCCATAGTACTATCCATTTATTTTACATTTAACAAATAAAGTTGAACACTAACCATGTTGCAGGCATTTTTCCTGCTCTTGGGAAACCTGGTGATCAAGACAGACCTTGTCCCTGCCCTCACAGAGCCACCTGTCCATCTTACAGACCACTTCTTCAATTACACTTTGGGGAAAATTGTGATTCTAAGTTGGGTTCAACCAGTGCCAGGAAGGAGGTATTCCAAGGGCAGCCAGTGAATAGACCCTAGTACTGGCATTGAATGGTGGCCTGGACACAACCTGAAGTCTTACTATTGGCTTTCCAGGTATAAAAAGGCACATTCTCTTCCCTTCCTGTCCCACACAGAAGGAAAGAGAGGTGTGCCAACAGAGGCAGAATGTTCTAAGAGGAAGTGCAATGGGTGGGGGTGGGGTGAGGTGGGGTGTGGTAGTTGACCAGATGGTCTGGTGATACCTGTGTCCCACAGGCTTAGAGCCTATTAGGGCAGATGTCCCAAGATCCTCAGCTCTCCTTGAGGGACTGGCTCTTCTCCCTGCTCTACTTATCCCTCTGACTTGTCCCTGCTCCTTCCCTTTTCTTGTCCTGTTACTTTGAGTTTCTTGCTTTCCCTGATGACGGCTGGCCTCTCTGTTTCTAATCCATTGCTAGAGTGAGCAACTGGCCATACAATTTTAGATGCTAGTAAATATTAATGTCACTATCACTGTCACATTAATTTAGGCTTGTGAATTGAGGGGTCAGGATTGGGCTAATGAGTGGGACTACCAGGCTTACTTATTACCACCAATGCCATCACCCCTCCTACCACCACCATCACAACTGCCACCACTAGCTACTTCATGAAAGCCATCCCTTTGGGCCCTTCAGAGACTTTTCATTCTGCTTATTCTTTTCACTATCTACTTCCTAAGGTGCAGAAGGTATACTCAGTAGGAACATTAAATTTTAAAGAGCTGTTGCTGAAAGGGGCATCCTGAGACCCCCAAGGCAAATTCTAATCTGAATGGTGAAACATGCTATTCTCTACTCTACCCTTAAGACTTCACATCTCATCACTATCATATGGTCAGTATAATTCCTATTAATAGTAGTGTAATAAATTGGTAAACTTAAAAACTATTTCTGTCAATGTTGAGAGAAGTTGCTACATTTCCAGCTCTTTTATTTTTATTTTTATTTATTTATTTTTATTATACCTTAAGTTCTAGGGTACATGTGCGCAAAATGCAGGTTTGTTACACAGGTATACATGTACCATGTTGGTTTGCTGCACCCATTAACTCGTCATTTACATTAGGTATTTCTCCTAATGCTATCCCTCCCCTAGGCCGCCACTCCATGACAGGCCCCGGTGTGTGATGTTCCCCGCCCTGTGTCCAAGTGTTCTCATTGTTCAGTTCTCACCTATGAGTGAGAACATGTGGTGTTTGGTTTTCTATCCTTGTGATAGTTTGATCAGAATGATGGTTTCCAGCTTCATCCATGCCCCTGCAGAGGACATGAACTCATCCTTTTTTATGACTGCATAGTATTCCATGGTGTATATGTGCCACATTTTCTTAATCCAGTCTATCATTGATGGACATTTGGGTTGGTTCCAAGTCTTTGCTATTGTGAATAGTGCCACAATAAACATACGTGTGCATGTGTCTTTATAGTGGCATGATTTATAATCCTTTGGGTATATACACAGTAATGGGATCACTGGATCAAATGGTATTTCTAGTTCTAGATCCTTGAGGAATCACCACACTGTCTTCCACAATGGTTGAACTAGTTTACACTCCCACCAACAGTGTAAAAGCATTCCTATTTCTCCACATCCTCTCCAGCACCTGTTGTTTCCTGACTTTTTAATGATTGCCACTCTAACTGGTGTGAGATGGTATCTGGTGGTTTTGATTTGCATTTCTGTGATGACCAGTAATGATGAGCATTTTTTCATGTGTCTGTCGGCTGCATAAATGTCTTCTTTTTTTTTTTTGAGACGGAGTCTTGCTCTGTCGCCCAGGCTGGAGTGCAGTGGCGCAATCTCGGCTCACTGCAAGCTCCGCCTCCCGGGTTCACGCCATTCTCCTGCCTCAGCCTCTCCGAGTAGCTGGGACTACAGGCGCCCGCCACCACGCCCGGCTAATTTTTTGTATTTTTAGTAGAGACAGGGTTTCACCGTGGTCTCGATCTCCTGACCTTGTGATCCGCCCGCCTCGGCCTCCCAAAGTGCTGGGATTACAAGTGTGAGCCACCGCGCCCGGCATAAATGTCTTCTTTTGAGAAGTGTCTGTTCATATACTTTGCCCATTTTTTGATGGGGTTGTTTTTTTCTTGTAAATTTGTTTGAGTTCTTTGTAGAGTCTAGATATTAGCCCTTTGTCAGATGGGTAGATTGCAAACATTTTCTCCCATTCTGTAGGTTGCATGTTCACTCTGATGGTATTTCTTTTGCTCTGCAGAAGCTCTTTAGGTTAATTAGATCCCATTTGTCTATTTTGACTTTTGTTGCCATTGCTTTTGGTGTTTTAGTCATGAAGTCCTTGCCCATGCCTATGTCGTGAATGGTATTGCCTAGGTTTTCTTCAAGGGTTTTTATGGTTTTAGGTTTAACATTTAAGTCTTTAATCCATCTTGAATTAATTTTTGTATAAGGTGTAAAGAAGGGATCCAGTTTCAGCTTTCTACATATGGCTAGCCAGTTTCCCCAGCACCATTTATTACATAGGGAATCCTTTCCATATTTCTTGTTTTTGTCAGGTTTGTCAAAGATCGGATGGTTGTAGATGTGTGGTGTTATTTCTGAGGCCTCTGTTTTGTTCCATTGGTCTATATCTCTGTTTTGGCACCAGTACCATGTTGTTTTGGTTACCGTAGCCTTCTAGTATAGTTTGAAGTCAGGTAGCATGATGCCTCCAGCTTTGTTCTTTTGGCTTAGGATTGTCTTGGTAATGCAGGCTCTTTTTTGGTTCCATATGAACTTGAAAGTAGTTTTTTCCAATTCTGTGAAGAAAGTCATTGGTAGCTTGATGGGGATGGCATTGAATCTATAAATTACCTTGGGCAGTATGGCCATTTTCACGATATTGATTCTTCCTATCCATGAGCATGGAATGTTCTTCCATTTGTTTGTGTCCTCCTTTATTTCGTTGAGCAGTGGTTTGTAGTTCTCCTTGAAGAGGTCCTTCACATCCCTTGTAAGTTGGATTCCTAGGTATTTTATTCTCTTTGAAGCAATTGTGAATGGGAGGTCACTCATTATTTGGCTGTCTGTTTGTTATTGGTGTATAGGAATGCTTGTGATTTTTGCACATTGATTTTGTATCCTGAGACTTTGCTGAACTTGCTTATCAGCTTAAGGAAATTTTGGGCTGAGATGATGGGGTTTTCTAAATATACAATCATATCATCTGCAAACAGGCACAATTTGACTTCCTCTTTTTCTATTTGAATACCCTTTATTTCTCTCTCTTGCCTGATTGCCCTGGCCAGAACTTCCAACACTATGTTGAATAGGAGTGGTGAGAGAGCGCATCCCTGTCTTGTGCCAGTTTTCAAAGGGAATGCTTCCAGTTTCTGCCCATTCAGTAAGATATTGGCTGTGAGTTTGTCATAAATGGCTCTTATTGTTTTGAGATGCATTCCATCAATACCTAGTTTTTTGAGCGTTTTTAGCATGAAGGGCTGTTGAATATTGTCTGAGGCCTTTTCTGCAACTATTGAGATAATCATGTGGTTTTTGTCATTGGTTCTGTTTATGTGATGGATTACGTTTATTGATTTGCATATGTTGAACCAGCCTTGCATTTCAGAGATGAAGCTGACTTGATTGTGGTGGATAAGGTTTTTGATGTGCTGCTGAATTTGGTTTGCCAGTATTTTATTAGGGATTTTCGCATTGATGATCATCAGGGATATTGATCTAAAATTCTCTTTTTTTTGTTGTGTCTCTGCCAGGCTTTGGTATCAGGATGATGCTGGCCTCATAAAATGAGTTAGGGAGGATTCTCTCTTTTTCTATTGATTGGAATACTTTCAGAAGGAATGGTACCAGCTCCTCTTTGTACCTCTGGTAGAACTCGGCTGTGAATCTGTCTGGTCCTGGGTTTTTTTTGGTTGGTAGGCTATTAATTATTGCCTCAATTTCAGAGCCTGTTATCGGTCTAGTCAGAGATTCAACTTCTTCCTGGTTTAGTCTTGGGAGGGTGTATGTGTCCAGGAATTTATCCATTTCTTCTAGATTTTCTAGTTTATTTGCATAGAGGTGTTTATAGTATTCTCCGATGGTAGTTTGTATTTCTGTGGGATCAGTGGTGATAACCCCTTTATCATTTTTTATTGTGTCTGTTTGATTATTCCCTCTTTTCTTCTTTTTTAGTCTTGCTAGTGATCTATCAATTTTGTTGATCTTTTCAAAAAACCAGCTCCTGGATTCATTGATTTTTTGAAGGGTTTTTTGTGTCTCTATCTTCTTCAGTTCTGCTCTGATCTTAGTTATTTCTTGCCTTCTGCTAGCTTTTGAATTTGTTTGCTCTTGCTTCTCTAGTTCTTTTAATTGTGATGTTGGGGTGTCAATTTTAGATCTTTCCTGCTTTCTCTTGTGGGCATTTAGTCCTATACATTTCCCTCTATACACTGCTTTAAATGTGTCCCAGAGATTCTGGTATGTTGTGTCTTTGTTCTCATGAGTTTCAAAGAACATCTTTATTTCTGCCTTCATTTCTTTATTTACCCAGTAGTCATTCAGGAGCAGGTTGTTCAGTTTCCAGGTAGTTGGTTTTGAGTGTGTCTCTTAATCCCGAGTTCTAATTTGATTGCACTGTGGTCTGTGAGACAGTTTGTTGTGTTTCTGTTCTTTTACATTTGCTGAGGAGTGCTTTACTTCCAACTATATGGTGAATTTTGGAATAAGTGTGATGTGGTGCTGAGAAGAATATATATTCTGTTGATTTGGGGTGGAGAGTTCTGTAGATGTCTATTAGGTCCACTTGGTGCAGAGCTGAGTTCAAGTCCTGGATATCCTTGTTAACCTTCTGTCTCATTGATCTGTCTAATATTGACAGTGGGGTGCTAAATTCTCCCATTATTATTGTGTGGAAGTCTAAGTCTCTTTGTAGGTCTCTAAGGACTTGCTTTATGAATCTGGGTGCTCCTGTATTGGGTGCATATATATTTAGGTTAGTTAGTTTGTTAGTTAGTTACCTTGTTGAGTTGATCCCTTTACCATTATTTAATGGCCGCCTTTGTCTCTTTTGATCTTTGTTTGGTTTAAAATCTGTTTAATCAGAGACTAGGATTGCAACCCCTGCTTTTTTATTTGCGTTCCATTCACTTGGCAGATCTTCCTCCATCCCTTTATTTTGAGCCTATGTGTGTCTCTGCATGTGAAATGGGTCTTCTGAATACAGCACACTGATGGGTCTTGACTCTTTATCCAATTTGCCAGTCTGTGTCTTTTAATTAGGGCATTTAGCCCATTTACATTTAAGGTTAATATTGTTATGTGTGAATTTGATCCCGTCATTATGATGTTAGCTGGTTATTTTGCTCGCTAGTTGATGCAGTTTCTTCCTAGCATCGATGGTCTTTACAATTTGGCATGTTTTTGCAGTGGCTAGTATCAGTTGTTCCTTTCCATGTTTAGTGCTTCCTTCAGGAGCTCTTGTAAGGCAAGCCTGGTTGGTGGTGACAAAAATCTCTCAGCATTTGCTTGTCTGTAAAGTATTTTATTTCTCCTTCACTTATGAAGCTTAGTTTGGCTTGGTATGAAATTCTGGGTTGAAAATTCTTTTCTTTAAGAATGTTGAATATTGGCCCCCACTCTCTTCTGGCTGGTAAAGTTTCTGCTGAGAGATCCACTGTTTGTCTGATGGGCTTCCCTTTGTGGGTAGTCCGACCTTTCTCTCTGGCTGCCCTTAACATTTTTTCCTTATTTCAACCTTGGTGAATCTGACAGTTATGTGTCTTTGGGTTGCTGTTCTCGAGGAGTATCTTTGTGGCGTTCTCTGTATTTCCTGAATTCGAATGTTGGCCTGTCTTGCTAGGTTGGGGAAGTTCTCCTGGATAATATCCTAAAGAGTGTTTTCCAACTTGGTTCGATTCTCCCCATCACTTTCAGGTACACCAGTCAAATGTAGATTGGGTCTTTTCACATAGTCCCATATTTCTTGGAGGCTTTGTTCATTTCTTTTTACTCTTTTTTTCTCTAAACTTCTCACTTTATTTCATTAATTTGGTCTTCAATCACTGATACCCTTTCTTCCACTTGATCAAATCGGCTACTGAATCTTGTGTATACATAACGTAGGTCTCGTGCCATAGTTTTCAGCTCCATTGGGTCATTTAAGGTCTTCTCTACGCTGTTTATTCTAGTTAGCCATTCATCTAATCTTTTTTCAAGGTTTTTAGCTTCCTTGCAATGGGTTCAAACATCCTCCTTTAGCTTGGAGAAGTTTGTTATTACTAACCTTCTGAAGCCTACTTCTGTCAACTCATCAAAGTCATTCTCCGTCCAGTTTTGTTCCATTGCTGGTGAGGAGCTGTGTTCCTTTGGAGGAGAAGAGGTACTCTGGTTTTTAGAATTTTCAGCTTTTCTGCTCTGGTTTCTCCCCATCTTTGTGGTTTTATCTACCTTTAGTCTTTTATGTTCATGACCTACAGTTGGGATTTTGCTGTGGATGTCCTTTTTGTTGATGTTGATGCTATTCCTTTCTGTTTGTTAGTTTTCCTTCTAAGAGTCAGGTCCCTCAGCTGCAGGTCTGTTGGAGTTTCCTGGAGGTCCACTCCAGACACTGTTTGCCTGGGTATCACCAGCGGAGGCTGCAGAACAGCAAATATTGCAGAACAGCAAATATTGCTGCCTGATACTTCCTCTGGAATCTTCGTCCCTGAGGGGCATCCGCCTGTATGAGATGTCAATTGGCCCCTACTGGGAGTTGTCTCCCAGTTAGGCTACATAGGGGTCAGGGACCCACTTGAGGAGGCAGTCTGTCCGTTCTCAGAGCTCAAATGCCATGCTGGGAGAACCACTGCTCTCTTCACAGCTGTCAGACAGGGACATTTAAGTCTGCAGAAGTTTCTGCTGCGTTTTGTTCAGCTATGCCCTGCCCCCAGAAGTGGAGTCAACAGAGGCAGCAGGCCTTGCTGAGCTGGCCCAGCAAGGGCTCTGCCCAGTTTGAGCTTCCCTGGCAGCTTTGTTTACCTACTCAAGCCTCAGCAATGGCAGACGCCCCTCCCCCTGCCAGGCTGCTGCCTTGCAGGTCAATCTCACACTGCTGTGCTAGTGGTGAGCAAGGTTCCGTGGGCATGGGACCCGCCAAGCCAGGTGCGGGATATAATCTTCTGGTGTGCCATTTGCTAAGACCATTGGAAAAGTGCAGTATTTAGGCAGGAGTGTCCCGTTTTTCCAGTTACAGTCTATCATGGTTTCCCTTGGCTAGGAAAGGGAAATCCCCCAACCCCTCATGCTTCCTGGGTGAGGTGATGCCCCACTCTACTTTGGCTCGCCTTCCGTGGGCTGCACTGTCTAACCAATCTTAGTGAGATGAACCAGGTACCTCAGCTGGAAATGCAGAAGTCACTCGTCTTCTGCATCGATCACGCTGGGAGCTGCAGACCAGAGCTGTTCCTAGTTGGCCATCTTGGACCAACTATTTTTATTTTTTGAGATGGCATCTCACTCTGTTGCCCAGGCTGGAGTGCAATGGCATGATCTCGGCTCACCGCAACCTCCGCCTCCTGGGTTCAAGCAGTTCTCCTGCCTCAGCCTCCCAAGTAGCTGAGATTAAAGGCACGTGCCACCACGCCCAGCTAATTTTGTATTTTTAGTAGAGACAGGGTTTCACTATGTTGGTCAGGCTGGTCTTGAACTCCTGACCTCAGGTTCTCCACCCACCTAGGCCTCCCAAAGTGCTGGGCTTACAGACGTGCCAGTTCTTTTATTTCTAGAGGTGGAGACTTTGCTTGAATGTGGATTATGAAGATGCAAAGCAAGTTAGTTCTCATTGTTCCAGGGGAGAAATACAGCATGTATATTTTTGGATAGATAAAGATTTTTTCTCCCTAAATTCCTTATTCTGTGGGCCTTGATGACTTATGGGGAGGAGCTGGATACATTTGTAAAGGAATCTCAGAGATTCTTGGGAGAAAGGAGATTGAGGTCTTAACCCCTGCTTTTTAAAATTTAATATTAAATTAAACCTTGACTAATATCAGGGAACTCTGAGGCCAAATTCATTATGAAAGAAGGATGGAAGAAGCTGTGATGATGGCTTGGGTTCAACATCAAGGCCTAGATCTCCTTAGGTAATGTCATGGTGTATGGACAATGCTGAAATGCCTTCTGACCTGACTATCTTGGCACCATGGGTGTGCTGTATGTCTTACTGTTGTGTACTTTGTTTGTGTATGTTATCAATTTTGTGGTGAATATCCTTCAACTTGTATCTGTTTATGAAATGTTCTCCAATATGCTTCTCTGTGCGCAAGTGTTTCCTTAAGATATGATCCTAGAAATGGGCATGCTAGGTAAAAGGGTGTATTAGGCAGGATAGGTAGGATATGATGCAGTGAAAAACAACTCTAAAAACCTTAAGACAGGCGAGGCACAGTGGCTCATGCCTGTAACCCTAGCACTTTGGGAGTCTGAGTGGGGTGGATCACATGAGGTCAGGAGTTTGAGACTAGCCTGGCCAACATGGAAAAACCCTGTCTACTAAAAATATAACAATTAGCCATGCGTGGTGGCAGGTGCCTGCAATCCCAGCTACTCAGGAGGCTGAGGCAGAAGAATCACTTGAACCCAGGAGGCAGAGGTTGCAGTGAGCTGAGATGGTGCCATTGCCCTCCAGCCTGGGCAACAAGAGTAAACTTCATCTCAAAAACAAAAAACAAACAAAAAAACCTTAAAACAACAAAACTACAAAGACTTACTTCTCACTCATCCCACACATCTAGCCAGGTTATGTTTAAATCTTTTCACTCTTGGACCAAGGCTGGTGGGACTGCCACCATTTCAAACATGGCTAGTCACTACAGAAGAAGCAAAGAGTTCTATAGATGTTACATAGGCAATTCAATGCCCAGGCTTGGAAGTAGTACTCATCATTCCCCCTTACAACTCATAGGGCAGAACCAGTGACATGGACATCTGGGCGTCGTAAAGTTCAATTCTACCACATGCCTGGCAGATGGAAAGATGGAGCTATTTGGTGAACGCTATTCATGACTATCTCAAAGGGTGTGAACATTTTAAAGGCTTCTAATACATGTTGCCAGATTATGTCCCAGAACGGTTGTACCAGTTTATACTCTTACTCATTAAACTGTCCAGTACTTGTTTTAAAAATGACATCATCCTCCATTGCATGGATGTACCATAAATTATTTAATCAGCCCCCTGCCAATGAGCATCTCTATTTTTTTCTATTACAGTGATGTGGTGAATATTATTGGACACACATATATTTGTCCCCGTATTTCTTTAGGATAAATTCATAGAGATTACATTGCTGAATAAAAGTATATGAATACTCTTAAGGCTTTTGATACATACTATCAATGCTACCCTCTCAAAAATGTACCTTTTAATACTCCTGTGGTCAGAATAGATGAGTGACTGTTTCATTGGTTTGGAAGAATGATAGTAATGGCTGTGAGCATCTTCTAAATTCCTTGATTCCAATCTCCAACTCTGGGTGATCCTGATCTTGGGTAGTCAGCGCTTGAGTTCAGAAACATGGATTTGCATTAGGTGAGGAATAAAAGAGACAGAGTTTTTCTGCAAGGGCTGTTTCCAGGGTGGGCGGGCATTGAGTGCTCTAAGTTGCTTTTGTCTTAACTTAGAATGTGTCTGCCTGTTAGGTTTACCTTGAAACTTTGTCTTAAATCAGCCAAGTTAATAGATGAGGCTTGCCAGATGATAGAAAAACTAATGGGGCACTTGTTCGACACACTACATCAGCAGACTGCTCAGTTTTCTCTCTGACAATGCCCAGGTCAGCCCCACCCTCCTGATTACAGTGTAAGCAGAGAAGGCAACTGGCAGATTGAAGCCATTAAGGGAATGACTGGGGAAAGGACAGATAAAGGAGAGAATAAGAACAAGGACTTGTGGATGCATTTGCTGACAGTGGATTTATAACTTTGGGGAGAGTTAAAGAGCTACATACATTGAGAGGGACCAGAGTTTTGCTGCTTAAGACAATAGTGAAAATACAGTATATGGGGATAAGGGAGGCTCACCTTAAAGCAGGGCACTGCTTCAAAGATTCATAGACACCTGGGAGAGGATGAATTCTCAGATTAGGATGCCCCTATTTGTTTCTCTCTCATGTTCGTTGGGTTTCCACAATAATGAAATGAAATGACAAGGGCGGAGTGGAGAGTGGCATGCTTCACCATCCAGATGAGAATTTGCCTTGAGGTCTCAGGATGCCCCTTTCGGCAATAACTCTTTTTTTTTTTTATGCTTTCAGTTTTAGGGTACATGTGCACTACGTGCAGGTTTGTTACATAGGTATACATGTGCCATGTTGGTGTGCTGCACCCATTAACTCATCATTTAACATTAGGTATATCTCCTAATGCTATCCCTCCCCACTCTCCCCACCCCACAACCGTCCCCGGTGTGTGATGTTCCCCTTCCTGTGTCCATGTGTTCTCATTGTTCAATTCCCACCTATGAGTGAGAACATGCGGTGTTTGGTTTTTTGTCCTTGCGATAGTTTGCTGAGAATGATGGTTTCCAGCTTCATCCATGTCCCTACAAAGGATGTGAACTCATCATTTTTATGGCTGCATAGTATTCCATGGTGTATACTTGCCAACAACTCTTTAAAATTTAATGGTCCTACTGAGTACACCTTCTGCACCCCAGGAAGTAATGAGTGAAGAGAATAAGCAGAATGAAAAGTCCCTGAAGGGCCCAAAGATAATGTTTACTAAAGAGGAAAGAAGAGAAAGCATAGACAATTTTAAGTAGAGGTTAGAGCACTCACCCTAAACTTTAGTATAGTCATGCATGTGCTTACGTGCATGCATAAATATGCACATACATGTACACACATATGTGCTTTGTACCACTCTCTAGCTCTGTATTAATTAGAATATTTTAGCTACATAGAGTAAACTGAACTCAAAGTGACTTAATAAGGACATTTATTATCAGTAGGGAGACCGTATAACTTATCCAAACCAGCACATTTTTTTTTTAGGACAAATACTAAATCAGACCATATGCTGGCACAAATGTAAACTGGGGGAGTTCCAGGAAATCCAGGATGTATCATTATCATAATTATCCTACATATCAAGACATTTCTTGGCAAGGCAGCTCCAGGGTTAGTTCTGGGACTCAAAGCCATTGGGACTCTCAAAGTCCCAGTGGCTAGCCTTTGTCCTTATAGTTTTTGCTTCAAGCTCAGAGATGGCTGCAACAGCTCCAAGCATTAAGACATCAGTCTTATCCAAAGGCATTGACTTTGTAAGAGGAAGGAATGCATTTCCCAGAAGCCCCCAGAAGACTTCCCATCACATTCATTGGTTAGAATCATGTCATACATCCATGCTTCAATCATTACTGACAAGGGCAATGGAATTACTGTGAATTGGTTTTGAACAGTCAAGGCTCACTCCTCCCTTTGGGTTGAAAGGGGTACAGGCTCACTTCAAACACTTAACTGTTCGGAGAGCAAATACAATTAAGGTTCTGTTGAAGAGAAGGAAGGGGTGGGTGAATGGATGTCAGGTATACATTCGAGAAGGCCCACCCCACTACCCAATCGCTTTGGCCAGATTTCCCATCTGAGATCTGTAAAGAGGCAGAGTCGGGAGACAGCTATAGATAATCAATGGAATGTATAAAAGTGTTTGCAAATAACCAAGGTCTAACAATATCTGCATATATAATGATTTAATGTTAAAAAGATCTTTGTATCTTTTATCTGTATAGATCCCCACAACAATTCTGTGAGATTAGCAGTATAGGTATTAGGGTCCCTGATTTTCAGCGGCAGCTAGGATTTGGAGACTGAGAGACCAATGGCTGTATCCAGTGGGGGGAAAAAGGGGAGCTCTGAGTGGTTCAGTCACTTGTTACTGGTTTGAGAGCTACTAAATATCTAAGGAAGGATTATAATTCAGTGTTTTTTTTTGTTTTGTTTTGTTTTTTTTTGAGAGAATCTCACTCTATTGCCCAGGCTGGAGAGCGGTGGCATGATCTCGGCTCATGGCAACTTCCACCTCCTGGGTTCAAGCAATTCTCATGCCTCAGCCTCCCAAGTAGCTGGGATTACCGGCACCTGCCACCACGCCCAGCTAATTTTTTGTATTTTTAGTAGAGACGGGGGTTTACCATGTTGGCCAGTCTGGTCTTCGACTCCTGGCCTCAAGTGATCCACCCGCCTTGGCCTCCCAAAGTGCTGGGATTACAGGCATGAGCCACTGCGCCTGGCCAGGAGCTCAGTTCTTTCTGACTTCAAATTCCATTATCACGCTATGCTGTGCTATGCTGATCTAAAAAGTCAAAACATTTTTTTTCTGTTGGCATGGTGGATGGGTATGTGAAATAAAGAACAAACAACAAACATTATTCATAACTGAGTTGGGAAGGTGAATTTGGCTGGGGTTGTAAACCATACCTGGAACCCTGTATTTTTTCTCTGCCATGTAGGACAGGATATTGGAATATAAGTGCCAGAGAATGATAGTACTAAAGACACCTTGAATCTATTTTTTAATTAATTTATTAATTTATTTATTTTTGAGACGGAGTCTTGTTCTGTCGCCCAGGCTGGAGAGCAGTGGTGCAATATTGGCTCACTGCAGCCTCCCTCCCGGTTCAAGTGATTCTCCTGCCTCAGCCTCCTGGGTAGCTGGGATTACAGGCACATGCCACCATGCCTGGTTAATTCTTGCATTTTTAGTAGAGATGAGGTTTCACTATGTTGGCCAGGCTGGTCTCGAACTCCTGGCCTCAGGTGATCCTCCTGCCTTGGCTTCCCAAAGTGCTAGGATTACAGGCATGAGCCACTGTGCCTGGCTGAATCTATTTTTATTTATATACTTTTTTAAAGGATGGAAGAAAGTTATAGAAGGAAGGGAAAAAACTGTCAGACTTTGTTATTTTTCAATCTGCTGTGATTACTTTTTAACACAGGGTGGTTACTTTTCCCACTTCTCATAACCAATTTCCATATATAAGAGGGTGTCAACCTGGCTTGTTGAGAACAGTGAGGGGTGGGGTGGGGTGGAAGGAAGGGAGTGGGGAAGAAGCAGAGAAAACCTCCATTTTTTCAGAAGTACCCCATCTTGTGTGAGTGGGACCCACGGTCAACTGCCACACACCATTTCTCTTCCTCTCCTTTCATGCTCCACCTCTTCCCCATTTCTCCTCTTCCAATTAAGCCTACTTGGGACCGATCTCTAACAAGGAGCTGTGTATGAGTGCTTCCTAATGATTTCATTTTCAACATGTCATGAGTCAGGAAGCAGCTGGGAGTGGAGCGGCTCAGATATGAGCAGCCCTGGCTAATTAGGTTTCCGACTTCCTTCTTCCTCTACCCACCCCCTGCCGGCCTGCTGCCCTGTCACGCCCTCTGTTGGATTGCATTCTGCTGGCTGTCTTGGTTAATTTGAAGATCTCATGCAGAACTATACCATCTTCTACATTTATTAAAGGTTTCTCTGCTGGGGCTGATAATGCAAGAAATAATTAGCAAGTTCTTCCTCCCCTGGGGTATCTCCTCAATGGGTGACCTCATAGTGATCAGGGAGGGTGGACCGCACCAAAGGGGCATTTGTCAACTTGTAGGGGCATTTTTGGCTGACAAAATGACTAGAGGAGGGGTGTTATTATTTAGTTGAGAAGGCCAAAAACGACAAGCTTCTTGCAAAGTCTGTCCTGCACAACAAAGGATTGTTGTTCTCCGTATGCCATTGGAGATCCGTTGAATACCATGGCAAAGTACGGAAAGCAGGGGGATAACTGCTCCCTTTTAAGAGGCAGGGATGTGGGAGAAAAGGGGTTCTTTTTCTTATCTAGGCAGGTAGGTGGGAGAAAAGGGGTTCAGCTCTGTCTTTGAAAGTAAAATATTTGGGGCACTTCTGGGACATTCTGTTTCTGTTTTACCTCTCAGTCTCCAGGACCGAGCACATCACAGATGCTCAGTTATCCAGCGTTAATGTGAGTTGTTCATGCCCTTGATGTGCCTGTAGATGCCAGTCACATTGTAGATGCTCAATCATCCAGTGCTGATGTGAGTTGTTCATGCCATTTTCTAACCCATCCGTGGCTTTAATGAAATTTTAGCTGAATGTCAATTATATAATCAGAATCTAGTGAAGAAGACAGAAACCACATTAGGTATTTCAACAGAGAGAATTTAATTTCAGGATTTGGAAGGACAGGTTATGAAGGATGGAAAAGTGAAAGCAGATCAATGAGATAGCCCAGATATAATAATCGAGGGAAGCAGCTACTGCCCCTATAGGTGGGGGAACAAAGAGAAGCGCATGTGTTTCTCAAAACCTAAAAACTGGGAGGAGGGATCATGGAGCTTGGACTTAAACCTCTGATAAAGGGACACCCCTGGTTTGTAGTGGTATCCATCAAAGGGCATAAACAGGCTGATTCTAGTAGTGCTGGAAGCAACTGGAGATGGGAACTACCTACCTAAGTGAGGTGGTGGAAGGAGGGAGAAATTAGGGTTGGGGTAGAAGGGAATAGAGGATTGGGAAAATTGCTTTGCTGGGGAGGTGCTTAAAGGGACAGGATGCAAACGGGTAGAAAGAGCAAATCCCTTCCCCCTCCTCCAGGTTTCACATCTCCTCCTAGTGACAAACCCAACAAAGAAATCCAGCTGGCAAAACAGAAACGCAGTTTGCAGACATAGCACCACTAGCACAAAGCAGAATAATAAAAGGTGAATTTAGAACTGAGAGACAAGAATTAAAAAGTAGTAAACCTATTTATGTATTGGGTTTAATCTAGATTATCTTGTCCTATTATGTACTAAATTAGGTCTTGGGAACCCAGAGGTGAGCAAAATAGATACAATCTAGACTCTCAGAGCTTACAGTCTATTTAGAGATTCCAGTCTGGAACATGACATGAATAATTACAAACACAATTAATTGTTATTATGATATGTATTTTAAAGCAGAAGTACAGGGCACAGTGAGAGCACGTGACAGAGGGGCATGAACTGGTCTGGGGTCTGAGAGGCTTCTCTTGAGGAAGAGAGATTTAAGATTTAAGATCTTAAGATTTAAAAAAGGTGAGGAGGAGAACATAGCAAAGCAAAGGGGAGAGAGACAGTGGAAACAGCAAAGGCTGGGAAGTAAGAGGATGGTGGAGCCCTTGGGGAACTGAGAGAAACAGTGTGTGGGTGGCACTTTCCAGTGGTTCAGGGCTCCAGTCCTGCCTTCTGCTCCCCAAAGTCTCTCTTTCAGCTCCAGGACCGACAGGAACTGAGCCCTTTCCTGCTAAACTCTGTTTTGACTTCCTCTGGCACTTACTTCTGTATCGGGTCATGCTGTTCCTGGGCTGCTGTCTTCTTCTGCTGTGTGGTTCTTGTGTTGATAAATAACTTTCTTTGTGTTACTACTCCTCCCAACTCCTCTTCTCTTTGCTGAACTTGGAGCAATTACTCAATAGATGATTGATTTAACCTCACTTGTAACAAAAATTGCAAATCAAACTATCCTTGAGACATCATTTCTCACCTCTAAAATGGAAAGATATGTAGAAAATGAGAGCACCCAGTGAGGGTGCCAACAGGAAGAAGTAGACACTCTGATACAGTGGCATGAGAAGGCAAATTCAGACACACTTTATAGACAGGAATTTGGTAAAATAAATCAAAAAGCCTTATACATATGCACAGCCCCTAATCCCATAATTTCACATCTAGGAATTTATCCTAAGGAAATTCTCACAAATGTGTCCAAAGAGACAGCTAAGATGTTCATGGCAGCATTCTTTACAACACTGAACCAGTTAAGTACTTAACAATTAGAGACTAGGTAAGTAAACTGTAGTGTACACATATAATGGATTTTGTTAGAGCCTTGAAAATGAAGTTTAGTGATGCCTCCAGAAACCCAGACCTGAGTCCAAATTCTGGTTCCCAAAATTCTCAGCCTTCCTTCTCTGGAAAAGCCATTCAATGTTTTGGAGGCTGGGTTCTCTTGCACAAAGGGAAAGACTACCTATGTCTTTCTCAGCTGGGTTGCTGTGAGGTTGAATGTGATAACGTGGTTGTGGATGAAGAGTGAAGCTTCAACCTCTGTGGGGTTTTTGAATCCTGAAATATCCGGGTTTGCTTGTCACCCTAGTCTCCATTCAAACCCAGGACTTGGCCTTTACTACCCTAAGGGAAAAAGGATTCCAGTGACATCTGTAGCTGTGGAAGTCCACAAGGCTGAGGTCTTCTTGACAGGAACAAGAGCTTAGAAAGATTTTCTGAAGAATTATTTATTACCCTAAACTCCCTAAATTCCAGACTGGAGGAAGAGTGCAAAGTTAAACACTTGGATTCAAGTGGAACTCTTAACAGTGCCTCTCTGGGGCAAAGCTCTGGAGGGGTGTTAGGGAGAAGGGCCACTTTAAGTTTTGGATTCTGTGGGTGTCTCACTGCTCTGGTGAGGCCTGGCTATCTGGGTTCAAATTCCAGCTCCATCTCTTAATGGCTGCGTGCATTATTCAGAGTTCTCCAGAGAACCAGAACCAATAGAATATAGATGTAGAAGAAGGGGTTTATTAGGGGAATTGGGACAGACAATTATGAAAGTGGACAAGTCCCACAAAATGCTATCTACAAGCTGGAGAACCAGGAAAGTATGTGGTTTAATTCATCCAAGTCCGAAGGCCTGAGAACCTGGACTTCTGATGTCTGAGGGCAGGAAAAGATGAATGTCCCAGCTCAAGCAGAGACAGCAAATTTGCCCTTCCTCCACTCTCTTGTTCTATTGAGGGCCTCACAGACTAGATGACGCCCACTCACGTTGGTGAGGGCTGATCTTCTTTACTCAGTTCACCAATTCAAATGCTAATCTTTTTCAGAAACACGTTCACAGACATGCTCAGAAATAATATTTGACCAGCTATCTGGGCATCCCTTAGCCCAGTCAAGTTGGCATATAAAAATCAATGATCACACGGTGTGACCTTAGGCCGGGGACTTAAGTGTTTGAACCTCAGTTTTCCCAGCTATGATAGGGGATAATAATGGATCTTACTGTAGAGAGTTGTTGGTGGGAATAAATGAAGCACATCTTGTAAAGTGCTAAGAATGGTGACTAAAAAAGACTCAGTAAGTTGGGTGAAAAAAGGCCAAGGGAGATTGCAGTCCTGGTGGGGAGGACACTAATGTCAACGTGGTGCACTAGGTAGAGGGAGCATGGGCATGGTGGGTGGTATGGTCGGGTATGTGAAATCCAGAGAGAGAGAGAGTATGTGTGGCTTTCCAGTGTCCCTGGAGTGTCATTGTCCCTGTCCCCTAAATAGGACTTGAAGATTAGGGGGAAGGGAGAGAGTGGGCTAGAAGTTCTACAAGCCTTCTTGTGGCCCAGACATAGGGACTGCAACAAAGGATGTGAGGATTAGAGAAGGTGTATTCCATGCCAGAGGGCAGCTGATGTTGGGGAGGGCATCATGGTACAGGCTACATCTTCATGGATGCCAGTAGAGGACATGGATAGGTGTATTAGTCCATTTTCACACTGATAGAAAGAACTACCTGAGACTTGATAATTTTTAAAGGTAAGAGGTTTAATTGGCTGACCATTCTGCATTGCTAGGGAGGCCTCAGGAAGCTTACAATCATGGCAAGGGGGAAGCAAGGCATGTCTTGCATGGTGGCAGAAGAGAGAGAGGGTGAGGGAGGAAGTGCCACACCTTTAAACCATCAGATCTCATGAGAACTCACTCGCTATCACAATAACAGGATGGGGGACACAACCTCCATGATTCAATTATCTCCACTGGGTCCCTCTCACAACACATGGGGATTATGGGAACTACAGTTCAAGATGAGATTTGGGTGGGGACACAGCCATACCATATCAATGGGCAAAAACAGACCTGGCCATCCCTCCCCACTAATGGCATGGCAAGATCCAAACACTCCTTGGTATCTTCCCTGTGGAGAGTAAAGGAGTGAGAAAAATCTAAAATCTGACTTGGTTTAACCTGAAGTCAATGAGAAGAATGAAAATCACTAAAGCAATTGAGTTTACCTGGAAGTGACAAGATTAAATGTTCTGCTTCAGAGAGTTTGGGAGACTCAAGACAGAAATTTAGTTCAGTGGGAACACGCGCACACACACACACATGCACACAAGAAGCTAATATGTTTTCACCCTTGAGAAGATGCTGGGAAATTAATAATTACTACATTGGCAAAGGGTTTAGCCTATGGTAAGTGCTCCCTAAAGGGGAAATAAATACATACTATATAATAAAAGCAGAAAAATCGAAAGCCACCCTTGGCAATGTCTCGTGTTTCAAGTTGATAGAGGGGGTGGTAGCTGAGAATCAGCCTAGGCTCCATTCTCTTCCTCCTTCCTCCTGACTGTATCCCTTTATTGGTCAACACTTTTTCCCTGCTGAGTCTCAAAAGCAGAGCACAGCAAAAGGCAGTGGACTCTGAGTGCCTGCCACACCATAAATACTTCCAGCGGGAACAGAGATTTATGGTGTTATAAATGTCAGTGGCCCAGTTTGTGTTAATAGCCTTGTTAGTTACATTGCTGTAAAATCCAGATCTCCACACTGTTTAACAGCTACAGTTCTGCTCAGCAGCATTAATTCAATGAATTGAGGCCCCTTGACATAAATCTTAAGGCTCCTGGAACTTGATTAGGAAATCCCTCCTGATAGGTTAGGGATAGACAGCTGGAGTGAGGCCGTTGAGCTTCTAGCAGGAACCATGATTCACATGATGCAGCTGTCTCTTGGGCTGTCACTGTGGGCCACTTCCTACCTATCATCCTGAGTGGGCTCAACCTTGCCCTTGAACATGATAGGGCCAAGAAGGTTAGCTGATTGTCCAGGGGTGGTGCTTTCAGGCCCCCATTAACCTCTCCTGTGCCTTTGTGCAGATTAGAAAATGGCCCCCTCTCCAGGTGCATGCAGCCTCCAAGGTGAATGGCTTCATGGGAGAATGGCATCTTTAAGGCAAGAGGAGCTGCAGGCTGATTTCAGTACCACTGCCACCCTCAGTTGGGGAGCCTCTTGCACTGAAGAACCCACACAGCCAAAATGTGATGGCCTGGGTGAACTTGTAAAATTTAACTCCAACAAAAGAAGTGAGAGCCTATAATGGAAAGACTTAGAAATTATAAAGTCAAAAACAAGAAAGGTGAAACAATTTCTTGTTAGGCATACATACGTAAAAAAAAAAAAAAAAATCAATGGAATGGTCAATCCAACATCTAGGACTGTGGCTACCAGGAAGTGAAAGGCAAGAAGCAGTAGGAGAGGAGCAGATAGGTAGATGAAATTATTGTTAATATTTAGGTTCTTGGTTTGCACAGTGGGTTCATGGTATTCATTATACTATTTATTTTATTTTTATTTGTATACATTTATGGGGTACAAGAATAGTTTTGTTACATGCGTAGATTGCGTAGTGGTAAAGTCAAGACTTATTAGGGTATCCATCAACTGAATAACACACATTATACCCATTAAGTAATTTCTCATCATCCACCCTCCTCCCATCCCATTGCCCCTCCCAGTCAGTGTCTACTGTTCATTACTCTACACTCTACATCCATGTGTACACATTATTTGGCTCCCACTTATAAGTGAGAACATGTAGTATTTGTCTTTCTGTGTCTGACTTGTTTCGCTTAAGATCATGGCCTTCCAGTTCTATCCATGGTGTTCATTATATTATTTGAAAAGTACAATAAATAAAATAAAAGGGCCAATCATTAGGTAATGATAGATCCAATTCTATGTATCTGGGGAGAGGGAACAGTCACAAGAAAGAAACTAGACAGGTGAGGTCTGCTGTTGCCTCTGTTTTTCTTCCCTCCCTCCCTTACTCCTAAGAACAGTCCACACATATTGAGCCCTGTGCCAAGCACTTGACAGTCATAATTCCACTTAGTTCTCTTAGAATTACCCTGTGTGCCTGAGATGACTGGGGTTGAATCCTGACTCCACCATTTACAAACTGTGTAATCTTGGGCAAGTTACTCAATTACTTTGTGCTTTGGTTTCCTCATCTGTGAAATGTGGTTTCAGAAAACAAACAAACAAAAAAAAACTGCAGAGATCAACACAAAACAAAGTGAGAGTGATTTGGAGCATAAAAATATACAACAAAAATCAGTGAATAAAATGTGAGTGGTAATGGTAGGGGTTTTGTAGGCTATGAGGACTAAATGAGATATTAGGTTTGAACCTGTGCTTGGCATATAGTAATTACATCTGCAGTAAACGTTAGATAACAGTACTATCATTATGTCCATCTTACAGATGAGGAAGGTAAATGATGGTTTGAAAAGGTAGGTAACTTGCCAAGGCTACACAGCTGATACCAAATGGCCATTCCTTTCCTCCCTTTCTATCCAACCCATTCTCATTCCTTTCTTTCTATATCATACAAACATTACTTGAGTATTTAATGTGAGCTAAGGAAGTGCTAGGTTCTGAGGTACAGAAATGAAAGGATGCTGTATATAATACTCACCCAGAGGGATCCCACATTCTTTGAGGGCTGGGTGGGGGTGGGCTTCTGAGGGTGTAGATTCCTCAAGAGACAGTAGAGGTGTACCCTGTCCTAGAGGCAGAGGTTGGCTTGCACTCATTGCAGTCACATTTCTCTTATGCTAGTGAAAATCTGTCCTTGCTTTATCTCATGACTAAGTGGCAGACCTGGGAGAAAAACGGGGTCTCCAAGGCCCCTGGGGACAGAAGGATTTTGATTTCTTCTGCCACCTGTGCATGGTTTACGGGCATATGAATGGGGACCTGGTCTTCCAGGTGTTTCAACCAAGCTTAATTGTGTTGAGAGCTCTCCAATGTCACTTCCAACTTTGCACATCACATATGGTGATGGACAGCCCGGGCTGCTTTACACAGAGGCTGTGTTCCTCTCTGAATGAAAGCAGAAGAGGCTTTGTAGTCTGTTAAGGTCTGGACTCTGAAGCCCCAGAACATCACTGCTGCCTCATTCTATTGCTCAAAGCAAGTCACATGGTAAGCCCAATTCAAGGAATGAAGAAACACACTCCATTTCAGGTTGGGAAGAGCAGCATGGGTGCATACAGAGATGGAGAATTGTTGGTGCCATCTTTGTAGACAATCCAACACAGGCATCTCATCCAAGGAAGGCTTCCTGGAATAGGCAACATCTAACTCAACATCTGCAGTTTACATATGAATAGGCAAGAGACCATGGACTATTGGGCACAGAGAAACAGGATATGTGAAGGCCCAGAGTCAAAAGGGAACATGGAACTTTCAGAGAATTGAAGGAAGAGCAGCCAGGAAACGATGGAGGAGTGGTAAGAAGTGAGGCTGGGGAGGTGGCCAGGTGGTGGATAATGGAGAGCCTTGTAGACATAGTACTTTATACTGAGGACAATAAGAAATAATTGAAGGAATTCGAGCCTTAGAGTGACAGGACCTGATTTAAGTTTTAAAAACATCCCTTCACCTGCTCTAAGGAGAATAGAGTGTAGCAAGGTAGAATGGATGTTCTGAAATCAGTATGAAGGCTGGTGGAGTTTCTGAGCAAAATATGGCATTGGTGTTAGTGGAAATGGAGGGATATGGGTAAATGTGGAGGATTTTTAGGAGGTCAGTATCATGGTGGGATAGGGCCTGAGCATCTACCCTTGTGTTTGACCCAAAATGAGTCACCTTCTCCTTTTATGCAGGTCTAATTCACCTCCAGATGCACTAAAACTGCCCTGCCCTCCCCTCCCTTCCCCTCCCCTCCCTTCCCCTCCCCTCCTCCTCCTCCCCTTCTCCTCCTCCCCCCCCCCCCCCCCCTCCCCTCCCCTCCCCTTCCCTTCCCTTCTATAGCAAGCACCTACTATCCCTACCCCATGCCTAGGTGGCTTCCATAACCTACTGATTAGTCTCCCTGTCTTCTGGGTCTTCCCTTTTTGGTCCAACTTGCATACTGTCCCTAGAGTTAAGTATTCTAGTATGTAGCTTTACATTGTGTCAGTTTTCTGTGCAAAACAACAAAACAATGCTGGGGTCCCCTGATCCTTACAAGAGAAAATGAAAAGTCTTTCCCATGGCGTTTTAGGTATTCCTCAGTGTGGTCTTCTAAAATTTATCTCTTATTGTTGTTCAATGGGATCCCATCTGCCAGATATAAAAATGTTACTGGTGGGTGAGGAATTCTTGAATGACAATAACAGGAACAATAGTGTAGTGTGGTCATATCTATCAAAATTAATTAAATTTCCTTTTAGAATTGGTGAGGTAGACATGGAGATGCGCTTCTCAGATCCCCCTTTAAGGGAGGATTTGCTGCCCAGCCATGGGGAGTGTGGTCAGCAGATGGCCTCCAGCTGTCAGCCCCTTTGACAGCTGCAGGGAGCTCCCTCCCCCAAGGTCATGCCCTTCCGGGGCAGTTGACATGCAGTAACTGAATGAGACAGGGGTATAAAGACTTGGCTGTTTTGGTTCTGCCTGGTTGGCTGGCTTTGTTGGGCCTGCATTGTCATTTTGACTTTTTTCTCTGACCAATTCTGCTTTCTCTCCCTTCCTTTTTATTGGAACATAATGCATACACCATGTAAGTCATCCATTTATAGTGTACAATTAAATACGTTTTTAGTGTATTCACAGAACTGTGCAACTGTCATCACAATCGATTTTAGAACATTTTCATCACCCCCTAAAGAAACCCCATACCCATTAGCATTCACTTTTCATTTCCCTCAAATGCCCAGTCCTAGGCAACCACTAATCTACCTTCATCTCTAAAGATTTGCCTGTTCTGGACATTTCATACAAATGGAATCATATAATATGTGGTCCTTTGCATCTGGCTTATTTTTCTTAGTGTTTTCCATGTTCATCCATGTTATTGCATGTATCAATGGTTAATTTCTTTTTATTGTTGAATACTATTTGATTGTATGAAAATATCACATTTCATTCATCCATTCATAAGTGATGGACATTTGCGTTGTTTCCACTCTTTTTGATTATTATGAATAATGTTGCTATGAACATTTATATACAAGTTCATGCATGGACATATGTTCCTAATAAACATTTTGCAACCCAAACTCCATCTCAGCATCTGTTCTGGAGAATCCAATCCGTGACACTTGGCAGTTTCCTCTTTAGGAATTTATCCTGCAGAGAAACATAGAATACACGTGACATCTGTGCAACAATATGTACAGTGGCATTATTTGTACTGGAAAAATATTGGAAACAATAGAATGATTATCTCGGGGTGATCAGAGAGGTTAGGTGACCTTTAGGGTAGCACGGTAAGGAAGTGGAAGACCAAGATTTGAATCTAGGTCTATGACTCCATTGCATATCCTCTTTCTTCGCCCCTCCCTGCGTCCTCCACATCTGGATTCTAAATGGGCTTTGTACACATAGCTCACAAACTAGCTGCCCTCAGTTTAAAAAGGAGCTCATACATGTGTTTAGTTTGGACCACACAAGTTTGCAATGTTTAAAATCTGGGAATTTCATATGAAAATGCAGATTATGAGCTTCTTTTTTTTAAAGAAAGGGCACAATCTGCTAACACTTGATGTGAATGTCTACATGGCAAGGCTGGCTGCTGCTGAGTGGTGGCTTGCATATTTGCAATCCCTACCTCTCCCCTTTTGTGCACATCTAGTGCACTTCACTCGCTTTTGTTCCCTGTCTGGCTCTTCTAGGCATTTGAGGCATCGACCTTTACACTTTCAGTGTTTCATTCATTTGGGGTATGTGAGGTTCTGGGAGGCCATCTTCATCTGGTGACCTAATCTTCATGCTAAGGAAACACGGTTTCTAAGTTTTCCCTTTGTTGATTTTCTTTCTTCATCTGGAGGGAAAGAAAGAGGGTGTCTCAGCCTGCTTAAGCTGCCATAACAAAACACCATAGACTGTTGGCGTAAACAACAGAAATTTATTTTCTCACAGCTCTGGAGGCTGGAAAATCTAAGGTCAAATTGCTGGCAGGGTTTAGTTTCTGGTGAGGGCTCTCTTCCTGGTGTGCAGATGGCTGCCTTCTCATTGTGTCTTCACATGGTGGAGAGAGAAGTCTGTGTCTTTTCCACTTTTTATAAAGGTAGCAGCTCGGTAGTAAGATTAGAACCTCACAGGTATGGCCTCATTTATCCTTTATCACCTCTTCACAGGCCCTATCTCCAAACACAGTCACAGTGGGGGTTAGGCCTTCAATGTTTGAATTTTGGGGAGACACAAACATTTAGTTCATAACAGAGAGATTGCTTTTTGTTTTTGGTTCCTATGGCAAACCAATGTCTACGTCCCAGGTGATTCCTCCAATTCAGCTAATTCCTTGCTTATAGATTCTGTAGTACACCCTAATCTCCTTCCTTATAATAAACCCCTTTTGTACTTAAGGTAGCATCAGTAGGTTCCTGTTACTTGGTAGGAAGGGTGACAACAGCAACTATGAATAACCAGACATGAATGCACAGTGGATGTGAGCATGGATCTAGGAGGCAGCTGCCTTCTGCCACTCAGTTGCTTGGTATCCACAAGTAAGGAACTTAAACTCTGGGATTCTCGGTTGTCTCATCTGTAGAGTAGGGATGACATGGTATGTAATAGGCTGGGTTATTGTAAAATTTTAGTGACATGATGAATGTAAAGTCTCAGCAGAGTGGTTAGTACATAATAAACACATAATATGTGATTGTTTTTAATAATGATGATTATTATCATTATTATTCAGTAGACCAACTAGGCCAGATAATTTCGATTTCCTCCAGTTCTGACATTCTTATCCCTGGATTTTAACCTAATCTCAGAATTTTTGGAGTGTCTACCATGCTCCTGAAATTGTGTCTAACATTTTGTGCAAGAGGCATTTTTTTGAGGGGTGGGGGTGCGTAGAGGATCCCAGAGCTTTCATCAGATTCCTAAAAGAGTCTGTGACCCTTGTCCCAACCAGTTATGGATCCCTTTTCTGTACTATAAGGATTCCACAATATTTCAGGGTGACCCTGAAGAAGTATAAACTGACCTTTCTGAGATTAGGTCAGTGCTAAGACAGATTTCAGTTAAAAGCTTTATCGTAACTTCCAGGAAAGCTTAGGGATCTAAGGCCCATAATCAACTTTATCAAAGCAATTTAGCAGGAATCTATCTCCCAGCAGCATGTGGCCCCATGGGGAAATAAAATTTGATGCAAGCAGCAAGGACTCTTGTGTCCTTGGGAAAAGTCAACTTTATATGTGAAGGATCCTTGCAATATGAATGACTGGAGCAACTGGAAAATTCCAGAACAAGGTAACAGGCTTGACCTCTTGTCAAGGTTCACGTGGGATTGTAGGAACATCTGCTGCAACCCTGACCCTGGAAATTATGGACACGATATATCAAGGCCCAGAGTTATCTTCCAATGTACAGTTAAGATTAGGCTACATTACCCACCCCCCCAAATTTCCATGTCTGCCTCTTATTTAAAGCCATATATCTCAAAGTGGAGTACCTATAGCCCTGAAGATACATGACAATAAACTAGGAGAGTCAGAAAGCCACAGGTGAAACAGGGAGAACTTCCTGGGACTAATAACTTTAAAATTTTTTTAAAGGGCAGAATATTTTAAATATTAAAACTTTTTTTTTTTTTTTTGAGATGGAGTCTCGGTCTGTCACCCCGTCTGGAGTGCAGTGGCGTGATCTTGGCTCACTGCAACCCCCACCTCCCAGGTTCAAGCGATTCTGCCTCAGCCTCCCAAGTAGCTGGGACTATAGGTGCGTGCCACCACGCCCAGCTAATTTTTGTATTTTTTAAGTAGAGATGAGGTTTCACCATGTTGGCCAGACTGGTCTCGAACTCCTGACCTTAGATGATCCACCCGCCTCGGCCTCCCAAAGTGTTGGGATTACAGGCGTGAGCCACTGTGCCCGGCCTAAAACAAGTAATCAAAGTATGCATGCGTGTATAGAAACTGAGACAACAAGAGTTCTTGATGATATTTTGCAGTTGAAGTCATGAGTTCAGCACTTCAGAATGAACAGTTACATAATTTGTCCTTCTCTTCTGTTTATAGATACTCTGGCAAAAAAAAAATATATATATATATTGGACATTCCCTGCCCTCAACTTCAGGGCAAAGCCTTCATACTTTTTAGCATAACATAAAGGCTTCTTTACAATTTGACCCAAATCTTCTGAAGCAAGATGTCCCCAAGCAGCCATAGCCTAAAGTCTACTAGCTGATCCAACCAGTGAAAAGGAAAATCTTTTCCCAGTGGTTTGAACAAAAGTTCTACGGTTGATGCCCATGGACATGAATTAGGTCACTGCACATCCCAAAACAAATTATTGTGATTCTGATTGGACAATCTAGGGGGTGAGTCATCAACTCCATCTGAACCTTAAGGGCTGAAGGTGTGTGGTGTAGCGGGGGATGTCTCTTAAAGAAAATCAGAGAACTTTTATCAGAAGAGTGTATGGATTCTGGGCACGTGAAACCACATATGTTCATTTTCTATATAAAGTGTGCTTGATTCCAAAGCCCACACTTTCTTTATCTGCACTCTTCTCATCGCTTTTATAGAGCCAGGTGCTGAGATCAGAGAAGGGCAGGGTCATCCTGAAAGTCACACATTACATCAGCGGCAGAGGTGGGTTTGGGACTGGATCTCCCGAGTTCAGCCAAGGCTGCGCTGTAAGTTGTGCTGGAGACCGAGGAGTGAATTAGCTTGTTAAGCAAAGGGGAATGGTCACGGGGCATGCTGTCATAATTCCATTGAATACTTTGCAGATGTTAAGAATAACAAGAGGATAAACAGCAGTGAAAGTGGATCCGATGGCTAATGCTGGCAGTAGCCTTAAACTTCAAAATTGGGGCTGCCAATGCCTCTCTGTGGGTGGGTGTTGGGATGTCTGCTTGTGAGTGGGTGAGAGGCTCCTGGAAAATTGGTGAGTTTGGCACATTACAGCCCCTTCTGTGGATATCCTCTTTCCCTGTTGCTGTAATGTGGCTTCCCCTAGAGCCCTCTTGGGGGATGTTTTTTCTTGCACATGCCTCATACTCTTGGCCCCGGAAGTGAGGTCAGTGTTCTCCTTGCTCCTGCTAGCCACTTCCCAATCCTTCCTCGCCTCCAGCTCTGAATTTCTTGTTATCCCTTCCCTACCTTGTTGCAGTCACCTCTCCCTCTCATTGTTACTCTCCCTTATTGCCTGATGACTTAACGGCCTACTCACCATCAACACTTGGGTGTCTAAAGAGCAAGTCAAACTTAACCATATCCCAAAGTGAGCTCCTGATCATTATTTTCTGCCCACCTCATAGCTACTCCTCCCACAACGCTACCATATCAGCTAACGGCAACTCCATCCTTCCAGAGGCTTGAAACAGAGACCCTGATTCCTCTCTTTCCCTCACACCCAATTAGCAAATCCTGTAGATTCCATCTGGAGACAGTAGAACATGAGACAGCAATAAAAAAGAACAGGCTACAAATACATGCAACAACATAAATGAATCTCAGAGTCATAGTGATGAGTGAAAGAAATCAGGTACAAAAGAACTTTTATATCAGCCAGGAGTGGTGGCTCACGCCTGTAATCCCAGCACTTTGGGAGGCCGAGGTGGGCGGATCACCTGAGGCCAGAAGTTCAAACCAGCCTGGCCAACATGGTGAGACCCTGTCTCTACTAGAAATGCAAAAATTAGCTGGGCGTGGTGGTGCACACCTGTAATTTCACCACTTGGGAGGCTTAGACAGGCGAATTGCTTGAACCCAGGAGGCAGAAGTTGCAGTGAGCTGAGATCATGCCACTGCACTCTAGCCTCGGTGACAGAGCAAGACTCTGTCTCAAAAAAAAAAAAAAAAAAAAGAACTTTTACATGAAATTTAAGAACATCTAACACTTAGAGAAGTCAGAATACTGGTTACCTCTGCATGGGTGGGTGATTTTGATTCAGAAGGAGTCCAAAGGAATTTTATGGGCTGCTAAAAATGTTACATAAATGATGCTCTGTATGGTTGTTACATGGGTAAATACAAATGAAAAAATTTATTGACTGAAAGAAGTTGATTCATGGGTACAAATATGCAGTTTGATGGAAGAAATAAGACATAGTGTTTGATAGATCAGTAGGGTGACTGTAATTTACAATAATCTATGGTATATTTCAAAATAGGTAGAAGAGAATAATTCAAATGTTTCTAGCATAAAGACAAGACAAATATTTAAGATGATGGATATCTCAATTACACTGATACAATCTTTACAAATTATATGAATGTATTAAATTTTCACATGTACCCCCAAAATATGTACATCTATTTTGTATCAATAAAAATTATTTTAAAAATTCATTGGGCTATACACTGAAGGTTTGTGTATTTTGCTGTCTGTATTTCATGCTTCGATAAGAAATAAAGTATGTATATATCCAGATTCTAGGCCTAGCCCTGAAATCATCCTGTATGATCATCTAGGTCTCTTTCCCCTGCTGCAGCAATGGGAGAAGGATTCTTCTCCTTTCTTCATCCTCCACATTCAAAATATAAGTAAGTCTTCTCAGCTCCACTGTCAGAAACATCTAGAATTTGCTCCCTATCTCCATCTTCCCTTCTCTACCCTAGTGCAAGTTATTACCATTGGTCACCTGGACACTGAAATAGCCTTATTCTTTTTGATGACTGCATAGCATTCCATCCCATACAGTATGTAGTGAGCTGAATGGTGGCCCCAAAGATATGTCCATGTTCTAATCCCTGGAACACTATCTGAGCCTCCTCAGACTGCCATAATAAAATATCATAGATGGGGTGGCTTAAACAACAGGAACTTATTTCTCACAGTTCTAGAGGCTAAGAAGTCCAAGATCAAGGTGCAAACAATGTAGGTTTCATTCTGAGGGATCTTCTCTTGGCTTGTAGGTGGCTACAGTCTTGCTATGTGCTCACATGACTTTTGTGTGCACGAAGGGGTGAAAGAGAGAGCAAGCTCTAGGGTGTCTCTTTCTATCAGGGCAGTGATCCAGTCACAAGAACCCTACCTCATGACCTCATCTAATCCTAATTACCTCCCAAAGGCCTCACCTCTAAATACAATCACACTGGGGGGTTAGGGCTTCAACTTAGGAGTTTTGGGGGGACACATTCAGTTCATAACAAACCTGTACAAGTTACTTTAATTTAAAAAAGGATCTTGCAGATGTGATTAAAGATCTTGAGATGAAAAGATCATCCTGGATTACTCCATGGGCCCTAAATGTCATCACATGTATCCTTATGGGAGGGATGCAGAGGGAGATTTTACTCACAGACAAAAGCACACATAGGAGAAGGTGCATATGAAGACAAAGCAGAGGGATGTAGCCACAAGCCAAGGATGACAACAGTCACCAGAAGCTGGAAGAGGCGAGGAATGGATTCTCCCCTAGAGCCCTTGGAGGCATCATGGCGCTGCTGACACATTGATTTCAGACTTCTCCAGAACTGTGAGAGAATAAATATCTGCTGTTTGCAGCCACCCGGTTGGTGGTAATTTGTAACAGCAGCTCTAGGAGCTAATACACTATATCATAATTTATGTGGCCATTGGACACTTAGGTTGCTGTCAGTTTTTCATTTCAAATCATGTTGCAATGAACATTCTTGCACATTGTCTTTTCACAGCTGCACAAACTTTTCTATTGGAGAAGCTCCTAAAAATTAAATTGCTGGATTAGTAGACATGAGCAGTTAAAATTTTGATAAGTACTGGGGACTGGGTTCTTTTAAAACATTGCTCCTATGCTACACTCTTTACATGGATATGAGTTTGGTATTATTATTGCTAACCTCTTACAAATTAGGAAACTGAGGCTCAGAGAGCTTAAATCACTTGCCCAAAGGTATGCATTTGGGAAATGGCTGAGTCAGGATATAAATCTTTCCTCTCTGACTTTTTTTGTTTAAGATAATGGATGTAAGCTGTTTAGCACTCTATTGGTTGACTTAATATTATTATTACCATACTTTTGTTTTGTTCCTCAAGCAATATCATGTATGATGAAATTAACATATATTTATTGAGTAATTACTATGTGCCATATACTGGGTTTGATGCTGGGGGTAGAGCCGTGAATATGTCAGATATGACCCCTGTCCTCCAAGAGCTAATATTCCATCAGAGAAGACAGATTTTAGTATAATAATCCTAAATGTGATTAGTACTATGGAGGGACAAGTGCCAAGATGAGGAGGCATTTGGGGGTTGGGGACCCCCGTGGCTTTTTGAATCTGTGCCTAGTAGGTGAGGCAAGTCTGATTCCTTTCACTGGTTTCTGGCACTCTTTAAACTCCCATGTTAAGTAGAACAGTCCTGGGAAATGGTGATTTGTCAGTACCAGGCCTTAGGGGCCTTAACTGTGGTCTAAATCAAATGCAGAAGCTGAAGAGTCAGCACTGAGTTTAGTGTGGATTATACAAGTCAGTGAGGCTGAACAGTGGCTCCCAGGCTGGTAATAAATGTGTTGGAATCTCTTGTTAGATCTTCCAAGGCCACTGTCAACTCAGTGTCTTCATTTCCCTAGACTGTTAAGGAGAGGTTGGAAATAGTCATCCAGATTAGAATCCCACCCTCCAGCAGGGGTCTTCAGGAGAACTTTCTTGGGGGGATTGAGCATCTGCACTTGGCCTGGGTCCTGGATGATCTGGAGCATCCTCCATCCTAGGAGGTGGATAAAGATGGAAGGAGATGAGGGCAACCTCCTAAAAGCAGAGACCATGTATCATCATCCCCACATCCCTGTGCCAAGAATTGTGCCGGCACAAATAAATACTTGCGGAGTGATCACGTTAGCAAAAGAAAGGCGCCTTACATAAAAAGCAGTCAGAATTTATGAATGTATTCCTATCTGTGACATTTTGCCTACTTCTCATTCTCTTGTGATGATTTCTGGCATTGTCCATTTAGTATTATTTCCATTCTCGCTTACCGCAGACTCAAATGCAGAAAATGCTAATCAGTGGATGAAGAACCAGGGGAGGGAAGGTGGGATTTTCTTCTGAAACAACATAGACTGACTTGTCAGGGAGAAAAAGAGAACAGAATTATATGAGAGGGAGAGATTGTATGAGAAATTCATGAGTAGGGGGATTTGGAGGTTCGGAGGGAGAGTTGGGAGTGAGGAATGTGCTGAAGAGGTGTAGGGGGAGTTGGTGAAAGAAAGGGGTCCTTTAAAGAAGTGTTTCTGTAGAATGTGAATTTGATCCCCCTTTAAAGCTGACCAAGAGATGCAAAAGACTGGACTAGCATACGTTTGGTTGCTGGGCTGAGTTTCTTTAAATTCTACAGTGTTCCAGACTGGGCAACATGGGAGCCTGAATTTGATTCACGTTATGTGTGTACTTTTGAATCAGTTCTGGCTTTAGTAACTCCTGTTCTTGACTGTTCTGAGATCCCACCGTAATTATTGGTGGTATTGATGGTTTTGCACAATAATACTCATAGCTAGCAAACAGCAAGAACTTACTAGGCACCAGGCACTGTGCTAAGCTCTTTAGATGTTACCCTATTTAATGTTCATGACAATATTTTAAGGTATGTGTTATTATTATTTCCATTTTACAGAGGAAGAAACTCATGAAAGAGAAGTCAAGCAACTTGCCCAAGGTTGTACAGCTAGCAGCTGGTAGAGGTGGGATGTGCGCTCATATATTTTAAATCATAGAAAGCGTTCAAAAGGATGTCAATGGCGCTTATTTATGGACTTTTTTACTTACCCACTAAAAGTTTTTAAAATGAGCATTTATTGTCAAGAAGAAAGAATAAGAAATCACTTCTATATTGGCTTGGATTGCTTTTGGCTGCAAATAAGAAAAAATCTAACAGTGGCTTAGACAGAAAATGGAAATGGGGGTTGTTTTTATCTCTTAGCAAGATGTCTAGAAGTGCATGGCTGCTGTCAGTCATGAGGGACCCAGGGACATTTGCCATTCTAGATTCTACATTGATTCTAGAACCTGTGCTCTCAACCTCTTTTCTAAGCAGCTGTCCAGGCTTTCAATTCCCACAGTGCCATGGTAGGTCAGTATTGTGTTGTGAAGTGTGAAAATACATTATCTGTCCTTGCTACATTTAATTTGAGGAGGTCTCACCTCAGTATTTATTAGAATCCCTTTTCTCCCCAGGACACAAATACTCACACACATGTAGCCCATCATTTGGCTTATGTCAAGATCCAGCTGTTGCATCTTAACCTAGACCTCCCACTTCCCTCTTCCCTGCAGATTCTGTAATTGGGTCTCCTCAGTGCCAGTCTCCTTTTCATTTTATGATGAAATTTCCCTTAGGACCTGAGCCATCCCTCCATGCAACTAGGCTTCCACTGCCTACTCCATCTCCTCTTAGAAGATGTTCAAACATGTATACATCCCAACTGTGGATAGGATTCAAGGTTTTTCCTCTGTCTTATGTTTCACTGGGATGTATATAACTACTCGGAGGAAGAACCATTACTCATCTCCACAGTTGGAAGTCTGTCAATCCCAGTTCTGATCCTGCTGGTTCCCCATGAGATTTCAAATAAGTGATGTTTTCAGACTGAAAGCAGCCTTATAAGTGGAGTTATTAATAAGGCCTAAATTGTTGTAGATAATAACTAGGATAAATGGTGGATACTTGGGGTGGAGATTTAGGCTCCATAATTGGAAGCTGTGATAGACATGTGTGTACCCAGTATGTAAACCCCCTTGTTGCTTGACAGCAGAACCCCACTTTTGGTTACAGGCAGTGGTTTACCCAGTCCTAGGCTATGAGTCCTGACTAGTCAAAGTCAATGATGACAAACCTGTTCCTCACATTGCCAGACTCTCTTGCAGCTAGAAATGACACAAATCAGGTCAACAGGAACTAAATGAAGTCTGTTGTGAGTGCTTCTGGGAAAATGGTGTTTCCCAAGAAAAGGGAAAAGATAGTTGACACTATCTTTCCTCTCTTTTTCTGCTCGAAAAGTTTGTCTGCAGATGAAGTGATCATCTTGAAGCCATGAAGTGACAAGGATGAGGAAGAACATCAATATGCTAAGAATGACAAATGTCCCTGGGTTCCTGATGACTGAACTAATGACCACAGCCACCTACTTCTGGATGTCTTTCTAAGAGATAAAAACAACCCCCTAAACTTTCCTTTTTTTTTGTTTTTGTCTAGGCCACTGCTAGTTAGGTTTTTCTGTTATTTGCAGCCAAATGCAATCCAAGCTAATATACAAGTGATCTCTTATTCCTTCCACTTGAAAGTTAATGCTCATTTTAGAAAAAAATTTAAATGAGCAAGTAAAAAATCCATAATCACCATTGACATCTTTTTGAAACTTTTCCACAATTAAAAAAATTTAGTTAACATTTATTGAGCATTTAGTGTAACATAAGAAGTCCATGTTAAATATTTTACTTGCTTTATTTCATCTCACCCTTGCAACAACTTAGGAGGTATGTATCATTACAATTCAGAAAAATATGCACTTAATCCCTCTGAATTTCCCTCTTCCTAGTAAAGTTGACCATTGCTACTGATTTGTGATTGCAGATTCTTTTCCTATGCAATTGCATATGCACTTAGAAAGTTTGCATACTAATTAGATAATACTAGGCATATAGTCCATCAACTTGCTTTTTGCCCTTAAGAATGCATCTTGGAGATTTTTCTGTTTCAGTTCAAATAGATCTATCTCAAAATTTTCAACAGCCATGTAGTAAGGAAGAAAACCCTTTTAAAGAGTCAGGGCAGTTCAAAGATGTCATGGGCTGCTTAAGAGCTAATGTTTTCCTTGTCCTGGGGGAACCAAGCAGAAGGAAGATGACAATTTGGAAAGGGAGGTTAGCATCAGATGATAGGCTGGACTATGGTGGCCTTGAAGGACCGTACTTACCCTGGGATCCTATCATTCTCTGGCTTGACAGGAAGTTATCTAGTTTTCTTCTCCTTGGAATATGGTTGCTTGACTACCTGACAGTGATTGACTAAGCTGTGTTAAACATCATGACTTGGCCAATAATGTCACATGGATGACTAAATATGGAAAATTAGGTCCATGGCTGAGCACGGTGGCTCATGCCTGTAATCCTAGCACTTTGGGAGGCCAAAGTGGGTGGATCACCTGAGGTCAGGAGTTTGAGACCAGCCTGGCCAACATGGTGAAATCCTATCTCTACCAAAAATACAAAAATTAGCTGGGCATGGTGGCACATGCCTGTAATCACAGCTACTCTGGAGGCTGAAGGAGGAGAACTGCTTGAACTTGGGAGGTGGAGGTTGCAGTGACTGAAATTGCACCACTGCACTTCAGCCTGGGCGACAGCCAGACTGTCTCAAAACAACAACAACAACAAAAAAAAACAGACCGAGAGAAAGAAAATTAGATCCATGTGATGCCAAACAATTTTGTAAACTATCACCCTACTTAATGGGCTGTTCCCTTGAATGCTCGCAGTCAAAGCAAGACACACTGCTCCTGTGGACTGGGGTTGCCTGATTCCTTGGCTGTGAGTGAAATAGCCTCCATGATGAGAAAGCAGGTGTGGCAGGCAGAATAATGGCCTCCCAAAGATTTCCACATTCCTAATTTCCAGAACCCGTGAATATGTAATTTTACAAGGCAAAGAGGAATTAAGGTAGCAGTCAGAATTACGTTTGCTAATTAGCTGACATTAAGACTGGAATTGCCAGGTGGGCCCAATATAACCACAGGGTCCTTAGACGTGGAAGAAAGAGGAAGAAGGGCCAGTGTCAGAGTGATGCAGCATGAGAAATACTTGACCACCATTGCTGGCTTTGAAGATGGAGGACGGGGCCATGAACCAAGGAAAATAGCCTCTGGAAGCAGGAAAAGGCAAGAAAATGGATTCTCCTCTAAAGTCTCCAGAATGGAATGCAGCTCTGCAAGACACCTTGATTTTAGCCCACTGAGACCATTTAGCACAAACAACCTTCATAACAGTAAGATAATAAATGTGTGTTTTTAAGCCACCAAGTTTGTGATTGTTACAGCAGCAACAGAACTTCCATCAGGCAAAGAACTTGGAGGATCTAGCAGCAACCTGTATTTAGTGGAAGAGAAAGCCATTTTCCAGTTTTCAACATATCTTAAAATAGTGGTTAAAGACACAGTTTACTAGATATGTGACCTTGAGAAAGTCACTTCACCTCTATGAACCTCAGTTACCTCATAAGCAAAATAGGGCATTGCTTATACCTGGCTCAGTGGTTTGCAAACTTGGCTGCATACTAGAATCACCAGGGATGCTTTTTAATCTGCATCAGTGAGTAGGCCCCTTCCTATACCAGCTGAAAATAAATCTTTTGGGTGGGGTCTGGGCATCTGTAACCAGAAAAAAAAAAAATGCCCCCAGGTGCTTCCAGCACATTGTTGGAGTCGAGAACCATTGACCAGGCCCAGGTAGTTGGAGGTGTGGGGAGAGAGGGATGTTAGGCCAATGATTAGAATCACCTGGAGGAACTTTTACAAATCCTGGTACCCAGGTCATATCTCAGACCAAGGAAATGAGACTTTCTGGGAGTGAACCGAGGCACCAAGATTGTCTAATCACCCAGGCGATCTTAATGAGTCATCAAGGTTGACCATCTCTGGTGCAGACACAGTGGAAAAAGCACTTGTGATAGAAGGGGTTTGCTCACTATTATTATTGCCTTTTTTTTTCTCTTAGAGGGCAATATAGCAATTGTGGTTGATCATATGAGTGTTGGGATCAGCCTGGCAGGGATGACTGAGGTCACTCTGGCACCTTCTGGCTGTAAGACCTGAGGAAGTGCTTCTCTCTGAGCTTCACCTTCATGTCTAGGAAGTGGGGATAAAAATATGTGCCTCAAAACATGGTGATTGTAATGATTGGACAAGAGAATTTTTGTAATGTACTGTGCATTGGGTCAGGCAAACAGTGGGCACTAAAATGTGTTTTTGGGGGCAGTAATTACTATGATTAATAATAAGACCCTAGAGTTGGTTGACAACCTTGGCTTCACTTGCTAAGCTAAGTGGCTTCACCTCTCCAAGCCTCAGTTTTCCCATGTGTGACATTGACACTACTTACCTTAAAGGCTTCTTATGAAAGCAGGATAATGGGTATAAACTCCACAATGTACTGTATACACTTAATAAATGGCAACTTGAATGATTACACACACACTAAAGAGAGGTTGCACACCTCCCCTAGTTGCTCTGTCAAACACACCTAGTTTTAGAGCTGACATCACAGTCTGGCTACATGTATCCAAAATATGTAATTATTTGGTCTGAATCATGTTAGTATATATTTTGAGACTACTCTCCATTTCTTTAAAAATCAAAAGCTTGTGTATACATATATGGATGCTCGGTTTCTCTTGAAATATGAGGAGTTTTGGCAGCTGTTCCCAAGTTCACGGGTCATACTTTACTTTCCAGAGCTTAATAGCAGCATTTAGATGATGTCAGTCCTTAGTCAGACTCAATGCCCCTTTTTATAATAGAAAAATTTTATAACACCCTCTTTACTCTCCGGAAATGAATTTTACAGATGATATAATCTATATATACATATAACTTCAAAAAATCAGTATTATGTCCTAACAGTATTATAATAGAGAATAAAGTGAAAACATTTACAATAAGATAGTACCTATATACAGTATTTCAATATATCAGTGTTGCATAGGACTCTACCATAAAACATAATGATAAAACCAGATAATTACTTCTATATATAATCTCTGAGACAGCCACAACTACAAACACAAACTTGTACAGATGTGTTGTGTCACCTATCATGCACGGGGCTGCTATCCATGACCCAATTTTCTGAAACAGCACACAACTTTTATTAACGCTCTTAACAAAACAAAGATTAACCCTTGATCAATTGACCTAGTAGTTGTATCCCTTTACAACTCAATGTCTACTTAAACCATGCAGAAATTTTTAAGAGGGTTTATATGTACAAGGGAGTTAGAGTTAGGCTCAGACGATTATGATGAATTCGTTTTTTACAGATGTACATGTTTGGGAGGATATTCACGTGAAGGCATTGCACATCCCCAGTCCTGGTGATAATCTAAACAAGCTCCACAATGTTCCAGGTCTCCCCCAGGGGGCAACACCATCCCCATTGAGAGCTTTTGCTTTAGGACAAGAAACTCGTGGACACTGTTGGGCTCAAGGGCTTTTATGGAACTTGATCGTGGAAACGATTTAGCCACATCTCATATTTCCACTTATCAAGTGCGTGCAGCAGGAGATTGTTTTTGTTTTGCTTTTGCTTTTGTTTTTCATGGTGAAAGGCATTTCTGTGGGTGAGAAGAATCTCTTGTTGTCATTATTGAGTCATCCAAGGAAGCACAGATTTATTATCCCAAGCCAGGAAAGCCATAAAAATATGAGATCTGTCAAAAAGAGCAATTATTTACTCAAAATGTAATAATTATGATAACAGCAATGGCTGTCTTTACTGAGCACCTACCAGGAACTATGCTGAGTGCTTTCTAAGGGCATTCTTATTTAAAATCAAGACGCACTTTTATTTAAATCCGAGACATGCTATCAAGATCAAGATTAGTCTCTCTCTCTCTCTTCTTTCCCCCCATCTCCCCCCCACCCCCTTTCTGTTTCTCTCTCACACACAGATGTGGTCCTTGGATATAGCCACACAGGGAGTGACAATGCAACATTTATTGAGCACCTACTGTGTGGTGGCTCTCAGGTATTTTATATTTTATCTCCCTTTAAATTGCTCAAGTCAAAAACCTTGGAGCTACCCTTGATGTTTCTCCTTTTTCAGACCTCTGCATCTAATCTGTGGGCGGTTCTGTTGGTGCTACCTGCAGAACATTTCCAGGGCTGGATGTCATCCTCATACCCTCGCTGCCAGCAGCTTGGTCCTGCCCCCTGTTACTATGAACCCCGATTATTCCACCCATTTCCTACCTGCTTCTACCCTTCCTTGTCTTCCCTCTCCTCTCATTACAGTTGCCCAGTTCTATGCCAAGCTATATGGGAGCCTGAGGCAAAAGGAAAAATCAGAACGCTAATCTTATATTTTATTTTAAAATGTTGATATTTTGTTCTTGATGGATTTTTTTGCATACATTTTGAGATTTTAAAAAAGATTGTATTAAAATATTATTTATCTTGATTACTGGGGAGATTTTTAGCTCAAAGCAAGTGTCTCACTTGCCACACTCTAGTTTTTAAAACATAAGCCTGGTAGTATCACACCATGGCTCAAAAGCAACAGCTTACTCAGGAAAACTCCAAGTCCTTACTGCAGCCCACACAGCCACGCATGGTCTGTGAGAGCACAAGCACTGAGGTCAAACCAATAGAGTTCCTCAAATCTCCTTCACTGCAACTCTCTGGTTTGGTCACTCCATTCCAGCCACCCTGGCTTCCTTGCTGTTCCTTGGACACTGCAGGTCAACTCCTGCCCAGGGCTTTGCTTCAGTTTTCTAGAATGTTCCTTCCCTACATATCTGCTTGGCACATTCCCTCACCTCCTTCAAGCCTTTGCTCAGAGCTCACCATTGCAAGAAAGACCATCCCAACCATCTTCATCACCCAACCTGCTGCAACTTCAGCCCACACCCCTCCCCTGCTCTGCCCTGGCACCCCTGGCCCTCTAGAACCTGATCTGTATTATTGGTTTTTGGTAACACTTATCACTTTGTAAATCCTAGATAATCTACTCATTTATTAGGATTGTTGTTTGTCTCCTTCCTAGTGTGTAAGCAACTCAGGAGGAGGAATCTTGAACTCTTTTGCTCATTGATGTATCCCACATGCCTAGAACAGTGCCTAGCACGTGGTAGATGCTCCATAAATATTTATTGCATGAATAAATAAATTTCATATAGTTCTTATATTCTTCTCCTGGACACTATTATTATTCCCATCATACACTTCAGCAAACTGATGCTCAGACGTAAATGGGTTTGCCTGAGTCACACAGTGACTGAGCAGAGTTTCAACCTGGTTTCTTGATTCCCACATCCTCATTGTTTAATTGTGGCAGCACTGGGGGTGGTGGTTAAGAGCACAAGCACTCAGGTCAAACCACTAGAATTCAAAGGCTGGGTCAGACTGGTCCTAGCTGTGTGATAATTTACTCTGCACGACTTATATGATCTCTCTAGGTATCCTTCCACACTTGTAAAAATAAGCAAAACAAAAAGACTAATGCAGTAAGGTCATAAATCCAGCAGTCACATGAAATAAATCCTTTCTTTTTCTCAGCTCAACATCAAATACAAGGTCAAATCTTGACTGTTTTATCTTCAGAGTATGTCTCTTAAATCTGTCCCCTTCTCTCCATCTTCACTCTACCACCCTAATCCAAGCTGTGAGCATTTTTTGCTTGGATCATTGCAGTAGCCTGCTAGCTGGTCTCCCTGCTTCCTCCCTTGCCTATACATCATCCTTTACATGCCAGCTACAGTCATCTTTTATATAAATCAGATCATGTTTCTCACATGCCTAAAACCCTTCATTATCTTCCCATCAACCTTAGAACAAACCTGGCCTCCTTACCTAACCTTTCCGGCGCTGCATGGCCTGGCCCCTGCCTCTCTTTCTTGTTATGCACCAGTCCCTCTGTCCTTCTGTCACTGCCTAGGACCTGCCAGACTTTCTGCCACAGGACCTTTAAACTGCTGCTCCTTCTGCTTGGAAGGCTCTTTCCTTGTCATGTAAAGCTTAACTCAAATGCAACCTCCTCAGAGGGCTAATGCAGAGCTTGGGGATGGGGATGGTGATGGGGATGGTGATGGTGGTGATGGTGATGGTGTTGATGGTAGTGATGGTGTTGGTTGTGGCGATGGTGATAGCAGTGGTGATGATGGTGGCGATGGCAGTGGCAGTGGCGATGGTGATGGTGGTGGTGGTGATGGCGATGGTGGTGATGGTGACGGTGGTGGTGGTGATGGTGATGGTGGTGGTGGTGGTGGTGATGGTGATGGCGGCGGTGATGGTGATGGTGGTGGTGGTGGTGATGGTGATGGTGATGGTGGTGGTGATAGCGATGGTGGTGGTGGTGGTGGTGATGGTGATGGTGATGGTGATGGTGGTGGTGGTGGTGATGGTGATGGCGGCAGTGATGGTGATGGTGGTGGTGATGGTGATGGTGATGGTGGTGGTGATGGTGATGGTGATGGTGGTGGTGATGGTGATGGTGATGGTGGTGGTGGTGGTGGTGATGGTGATGGCGGTGGTGATGGTGATGGTGGTGGTGGTGGTGATGGTGATGGTGATGGTGGTGGATGGTGATGGTGATGATGGTGGTGGTGGTGATGGTGGTTGATGGTGGTGGTGATGGTTGAAAGGTGGTGGTGGTGATGGTGGTGGTGATGGTGGTGGTGATGGTGATGGTGATGGTGGTAGGCATTGCAGCAGGAGATAGGACTCACCTTCCTTTGCTCCTGTTTTCATATCTCATGTTCGCCCTGTGTCTCCTCACCATGTGTACAGCCCCATTTATCCGGGGCCCCAACCTTGGGCAAGTGACAGTTTTAACTCTACATGTGTCTACAGCTGAAACTTCTCCCCTTTTCCCCCAGAGACTTTGTCTTGTTTTGCTGATGTTCTGCTATGCAGTTGTCATTTAGTACCTGTTTAAATGGAAGGCAACTGAGCATGGCACTTCCCTTCTCAGTGAGTCCAGTGTAGGGCAGGCAAGAAGGAGCTTGGTGCTCCTTATAGTGGGCTCTGGTGCATATTCAAGGGATGGGGGTCACCTGGAGCAAGGGATCACCAAGGAACTGATGAAGCCCAAATGAACCCCCTGGGGCTCTCTGCTGTGGATCACATCTTCTGGACCAAGGGAGCCTGCCTTGCTGCTTCATTTCCAGCTGCTCCCCTAGGTGTGTCCTGGCCCTTGGCTGTTTATCATTCAATGCTGTGTATTTTGCCTTGAGGCTTCTCTTTCACCTGTCCACCTGAAAAATGTCATTGCAGCCTCCAAGACTCAATTTGAAAGTCACTTCCTCCTGGAAGCCTTCCCAGGTCTGCGATCACATTCCTACATGCACTTCTGTAGTTCTTTCCATGTGCCTTGTTAGGATGGCATTTAATCTCATTACATTATAGGTTGTTTCCTGTCAATGACTGAGTCCATTCTATTCACTCATCAACTTTATACAAAGCTCTTGTGTGCTGAGCAGTATTCTAGAAAAGTGTTTATTTTATTTTCTCTTTCTTTCTTTCTTTCTTTCTTTCTTTCTTTCTTTCTTTCTTTCTTTCTTTTTCCTTTCTTTCTTTCTTTCTTCTTTTTCCTTTCTTTCTTTCTTTCTCTCTCTCTCTCCTTCCTTCCTTCCTTCCTTTCTTTTTTTTTTTTAGATGGAGTCTTACTCTGTTTCCCAGGCTGGAGTGCAGTGGTGCAATCTCGGCTCACTGCAACCTCCGCCTCCCGGGTGAAGTGATTCTCCTGCCTCAGCCTCCCAAGTAGCTGGAATTACAGGTGTGCACCACCATACCCAGCTAATTTTTGTATTTTTAGTAGAGAAGGGGTTTCACCATGTTGGCCAGGCTGGCCTTGAATTCCTGACCTCAGGTGATCCACCTGCCTCGACCTCCCAAGGTGCTGGGATTACAGGCATGAGCCACTGCGCCCGGCCAAAAACAGTGTCTCTTAAGAGTGTTTTTGGAGAACTTTCTGCTACAGAATCAACAGGAGCCCTTCTTAAAATGCAGTCCCAGGCCCCACACATGCGCTGTCAAGTTAGATTGTCTGAGACTAGGGCCCAGGGATCTGCACAATTAAGATGGAGAAGATCTACTTGCTATACTTGCCTTTAGATCAAAAGATCTAAAGATCGACTTGCTCTTGTAGAGGGTGCAGAGTTGACAAAGACATGGTCCCTATTGCCATACTCTTAGTCTGGTGCACTGTCTGTCTTCCTCACTAGCTGTGAATTACTCAAGGGCAGGGACCATCAGAACCTAGACCAGGGTTTTGTATGAAGCAGTGCATGTTTGTGAATGAATAAATAACACACTAATTCAAAAATGTTTATAGAGTACCTACCGTGTTCTGTATACCATTCTAGAAAGGATACAACAATATCTGTATCTGTTTCTGTATTTGATACTGCAAGAGCAGTATCATGTCTAAACCAAATAGACAACATCTCTGCTGTCTTAGTTCATTTGTGTGTTGCTACAAAAGAGTACCTGAGGCTGGGTAATTTACAAGGAAAAGAGATTTATTTGGCTCACAGTTCTGCAGGCTGTTCAAGAAGCATGGTGGCAGCATTTGCTTCTGGTGAGGGCTTCAGGCTGCTTCCATTCATAGCAGAAGGCAAAGTGGAGCCAGCATGTGAGGATTTCACATGGCAGCAGAGGTGAGAGAGAGAGAGAGAGAGAGAGAGAGAGAGCGAGCGCCAGGCTCTTTTTAACAACCAGCTCTTGGGGGAAACTAACAGAGCAAGAACTCACTAATTACTTCAAGGATAGCACCAAGCCATTAGTGAAGGATCTGCTCCCATAAACCAAACACCTCCCATTAAGCCCCACCTCCAACATTGGGGATAAAACTTCCACATGAGGTTTTGGAGGACAAATATCCAACCTATAGCACCTGCCCTCATGGAACTCACAAAAATGAAGAAGTAAATAAAGGGAATCCTAATTTTGCTTTGTAACATTGGTCTGAGCCTTTTGCTCAAGTCCCAAGTCCCCTATGGTCTGATTCCCAGTGGTGTCTCCAGCTTCACCCCATAACATGCTCCTTTCTCTCTCTGCTGCACCCACTCAAGTCTCCTTTCAATCTCTCCTACTTCCATTCTCCCTCCTGCCACAGGGCCTTTGCCTATGCAGTTTCTTCTACTTGAACTGGCTTTCTCTCCCTCCTTCATGTGGATAATGACTTTAATCGGTCATACCCTATGTTGGCCATTGTCTTGGCAGAGAAGCCTTCTCCAACCCTCTTCTTGGGTCACTTCCTCCATTGTAGATCCTCTGAGCACCAACAGCACTCTTTCTAGGCACAGCCACAAATAGATATTTGCATGATTTTTAGATGAATGTCTGCATCCCCTGCAAAACTGAGCTCCATGAGGTTCAGAAGCCAAACCTGTCTTGCCCATCACTTTGTTCCCCACACCTAGTTTAGTGCATGGCACCATAAATATGTAATGAGTGAAAAAATGCATAGTGGAAACCTTGAGTCTTGACTTCTGTGTCAACAGCATGCAGTTATGTATGACTGTGACAAAAACAAGCCATTGGAAGTGCAACAGAGGGTCTGCAGAGGACAGAAGGCTTGACCTTTTCTCCTTCCCAGGGTGAAGGCACAACGAACAGTTACCCATGATAATGGGATACTATGAATGGTAAAGGGCACAGCACTAGGATATGAACAGCTGAAGTTCCAATCTTGTCTCTGCACTCATTAGCCATGTGGTATTTGGCAACTCACTGCACACATAAGGGCCTCAGTATTCTCATCTGCAAAATGGGTTGATGACCTACTTCACAGGGTCATTGGGAGAATCAACACTTGCTGACATTTATAGAACACTAACCATGTGCTCATCTCATGCTCACAATAACCCAGTAGAGACAGTAGCATTAATAACATCATCCCATTTTAGAGATGGAAACATTGAGGCCCAAGGTCACGTAGTGACTGGTGGATCCAGAGTTTAAGGCAGTCTGGCTCCAGAGCCTGTGTGTCTAATTGCTGTGCTATATTGTCAAATGACCTCTGCTGTCTCATCGTGGTTCAGGAGAGCCCCTAGCATGGTGCCTGGCACATATAAGCACTCACTAAACATGGCCTGACTTTCTTATCGTCCCCATGGCTTGAGTTGGGGGTCAGAGAGGACTTCTCTGGCATCTATTTATGGCTTGACACAGTCAGGGAGAGAAGGAAAAGGACTGAAGAGGGAACTTCACACTTTGAGATGCTAAACATACATCTGGAAGTCACTCAGCCCCTCATGAAAAGGCATTTTGACAAACATCTTTATCATCAACATGTAAGAGATCCTTTTGTGCTGGGGGAATGGTGGTGCTCAGACCCTGGATTTCCAGCTATTTCTAAAGGTGACCTGAAGCAGGGAAATTTAACCCTTTTTCTTTTGGCACTTCTGAAATCCTTCCCATATTGTTCATCATCTCAGCAGATACTTATTCAGCAACTACTGCACGTATGGCACAGTGCCAGGCATCATGGGGCATACAAAAGAAACAGGAGATGCAGCCCCTGTCCTCCAGGAGAGTGTAGTCTTACAGGGTAGGCTTGGGATTCAGACAAACTTGGTTTGAATCCCAGCTCTACATGCAAAGTGACTTCAGATGAGTGACTTAACTTCGCAAAACCTGTTTCCTCACCTGTAAAATAGAGATGGTAACACCACTTTCTTCAAAGGTGTGTTATGAGGTAATGAGCGTAAAATACTCAATACAAAGACTATTTGAATAGTCTAACAATATAGAATAACAATAAATGATATCCATTAGGATGGTGATGGCAATGATGATGGTGGTGATTCTGGTGATGAGTAATGATTATGGGAATAATAGTGATGGAGATGATGATGATGACACTGAGTTAAGCCCCAGTTTGTGATGGCCAGATTTATGAGATATACTTACATGGATTCAGAAGGATCTGGGTTCAGATCTGAGCTCTGCCATATCTTAAGTTGTGTGACCTTGGGCCAGTTCCTCAACCTCTCTGAGTTTTAAGTTCATCATGTTTAAAATGGTGATGAGTGTCCCAATCTTGTACAGTTGTCTCACATTCAGGAGTGCACTCACAGAGGAGTTGCTACCCAATAAGGGCCCATTAAGTGGTATTTTTCCTCCCTTTCCTTTCCTCTCTCGTAGAATCCCTTATTAAATCCCAAGGAATTGCATATACTCAAGAAAAGGGCCTGGGCCCTGAAGTCTCTGCTTTGGTCTCAGCACTCTTCTCCAAGTAAGAGGATCTCCTTAGACTAGCTTAAGGAAAAAGTGGGGCTTGTTAAAAGCCCCCGGGTCTGTATCAGGAAGTGTATGGGGAGCAGGTGCATCCAGGCCTTCCATGACCCTGGAACTGTGAGCTGGAAAAGGTCTAGAATTAGGACGAATACCTAAATTCTTTCTTTCTCTCTCTCTCGGTGGCCACAGACTCACTCTTTCTCTTCTTTTGTGGTTACATGGTGGGAAATGTCATCCTCCTGACTCCTGAATTTCCATGTCTTCAGTTTAAACAGCCAGCAGAGCCTGAATAGCCCCTTTAATTCTATCCCAGGGATTCTTGGGAGGGAGAATCTGATTGGTCCAGTTTTAGGGAGGTGTCCTCCACTGTCCAACCACCATTGGCTGGGAAGGTGGGATAAGGGGGTGGGGCTCAGAGGGTATAAATATAGCTGCCAAGGGTTTCAGTGGAGCGTGGAGTGAGGGATATTCTTAGAGAAAGATGAACACCAAACTGCTTATTATAGCTTGGCTAAGATTTGCTGCACATTTCCCATGAACAAGGCACTGTGCTAAGATCTCTGTATGTATTATTATTGAATCCTCCCAATAGCCCTGTTAATGAGGTTCTGCTTTTATCCTCATTTCAAAAATGGGTAAACTGAGGCTCAGAGGAAGATAGCAATGTGCCCAAAGTCACACAGTTGGAAGTGACAGAGCCTTCACCCAGCCTCCCCTCATGTTGCTGTTTCCTTGGGGAGCTGCTGCCAGATTGATGTGCTCTTGCTCTTTGAATCTTGGAGAACAAGAGGCTCCACGCTTTGGTGAAACTCCAGCTGCATGATGACGATTGTTATAAAGTTAGAGCACCTCAGGTTTGATCACTTAGCATTAGCTATGCTGGTCATACCCTGTATTCCAGAACTGTGTTGAGAAATGCAATTTGTAGCATCCCAGGTGGAAAATTTCTGATTCTCTCTGATGGAGGATGCCAAGGAGAATTGGTCTCTATCCTGGTGGAAACATAAACATCAATTCTGAGCATGAAGAGGGGAAAATAAGGTCCTGGAAATTGATGGAAAGCCGTCTGTTTGGCATCTTGAAATTAACCAGGACTCCCCTTTTTGCTGCCTTCTTGGGCTCTGTCTATGGATTTCTGAGATACATTTTTAATCCTCCTGTTATTTCTTTGACCTGGAAAATAATATAGATTGTTAGGTGCTTGGGCCATAGAATTTACACATAGGGAGAATTGACCTCATGGGGGATGATGAGGTTGTTCACTCACAAACCACACAATTTCATGTGCAGATGATGGACGTGTCCAGGACATTGTCTGGCACACAGCGAGTGCTCAGTACATGTCTGTTTTCTTCCTTTCTGTTTCTTCACAGCAAATGTCATGCTGAGTTTGGGCGGTTATTTGTTGTTATTGACAAATATCTGTTGCTAGCCAACAGAGGGCGCTATGAATGCAATTGGTGCAAAAGGGAGAGAGGGCTTTCTAGGAAGAAGTAGTATGCTACAATGCGATATCACACTCTGCAGCAAGTCTATTGATAGTTAATGCCTCCAGGGACACACTCTTGCAGATATTCAGCAACAAGATGTGAAACACTCATTATGTGCTTGATCCTGGGTTAATGCTAGTAGGGATGTAACAAACCACATTGTTCTCTACCTCCATCAGATATGGTAAAGCAGAGCCCTCAATTTACAAGGTTAAGGGGGACAAGGGTAACAAAAGATATAAAGTGATAGCTACCATTTATTAAGCACTCACAAAGTGCCAATCATTGTGCCAAATGCATTTCTTATGTTATCTCACTTCAGCTGCCCAACAACCCCTGCAAATAGGTAGACATTTTACAGAAGAGGAAAGTAGGCTTATGAAAAGAGGTTAAGTAAACACAGTTTTGAAGGGTAGAACGGGGATTTAAACACAGGACTATATGACTTCAAAGTCCACAGATTTAACTTCAAAGCATAGTGGCCTCCACAAGTAGTTTAGACAATAGACAACTGTGACTGTGGGGGATGATGACAGTAACTGTTCTTTCATCTTGCCACTTTAGGTATCCCTGGGCATTTGGTATTTACAGTTAAACTGTGTGCCTTTTGGCAAGCGGATTTAGGATGCTGTATTGTGATCTCATGTCTGTAACAGCATATATAAAGCAGAGAAGCAGGTATACCCTCTCCCTTCCATACACCTTTCTTAGAGTCTTCAGAGTAAGTGGAAAAAGAATAAATGCTGAAAGTGAGAGAAATATGGTCTTACGCATTCCCCCTCTGAATAAATAAAGTCTGGTGCACCCTCACCCTTAACATTTGCACGCGAATTTGATATTAAAGAGCTTGAATAATGTTTCACATTCATTAGGATATTAGTTATCTGTTTATACCAAGGTTATTTTCCAAAATATTCAAGGTAGCTTACAAGGATGCATGAAAAACAACAGAATAAGATAAATAAAAATTAAGATAAATAAGACAAAGAAGGGAAATTATCTGGAAAAATAAGATGAACTCAGGAAAGAAGTTAATGCATGAATTACATGGCAAATAGTATGATCCTGGTCTGTAAGCATCCTGAACCCAGCGCAGAGAGAGAAATGTGTCAGTCAAAGAATGCGTAGAGCTTATAAGGCAAAAATCTGGTGGCTCAGGAGAGACACATCTATTCCTGATTCTAAGACCAGAAAGTCATTGATATTTTCTCCTGTAGCCTGATAGAGAAGACAGTATGTAAAGTAATGAACAGTATCCTCAGTGATGCCCTTATAGAAAACATGGATTTCATTTGACTGTCTTGTAATATGTCCCACCAAAGTGCAATTTAGAAAAGTAAAAGAGTTCTCACGAAAGGAGGCAATATAAGATGCAAGTAATCTGCTCCACGATGACATAGGATGCTATTTAGATCACATTGTTAGAGACATAAAGAGAAAATAGCTAAGGAGATTGCTAGAATCATGAAGATTACACAAGTAGTGTGAACATCCAGGTCAAGTTTGGAAAGTGGGTTTAATATTGCATGGCATCCCCAATAAATTACAATGGAGAAGCATTTGAGGCTGTGTCTGTGGTGAAAGTGTGCTGCAATTGATTAGTGATGTCTGCCATGGGTGAATGGTATCATTTATGGTAAGAATTTGCCATCTCAGGTTTGGACTGCTGTTGATGCTTGTTAAGGACCCTAGCTCTGAATGAGGTCATGGGTCACCTCAGTCACTCGAGCCCTTTGTTTCATGAGAGTTTTGTTCCTAACCAATCTCATGTGGATGAGTATCTCTTATTTTGATATACTTCCTAAATTAGCCAAATGTAATGTTTCATGAAGAGCTAAAGGAGAGTCAATAAATCTTCATCTTTGTGTCTACATCCCACTTTGCCTCCAACTGTCTGGGGCCACCAGAGGAATCCCAGGTCACTGTACTTCATCCTCTCACAACACACAGTTGGAAGACGGGTGGCCAGTAGAGTGCTTTGGGCAAGGGAAGTGGCTTGAGGAGAGCTGGTTTTCTTGTGTGTTTCTGGAGCTCAAATGTTTCCCAACTAGGAGGAGCTCTTCATTCTCCAGGGTGCTCATCCCAGCCACAGCAGCTTCCTGTTGTGGGAACTGCGTCTGGAGTTCTTCACCATCCCAGATAATCAGGATCGTGTAGTGAGCATGACTGATAGGAAGGACCCTTGGTTTTCTCAAGTCATTTTCCACAGCAACAGCCAGGAGGGAAACCAGGGTAGCCACCCAAAGCCGGCAGAGTGGAATGCAGAATCTTGATTATACACTCATTCATTCATTTACTCATTCGACAAACACTTCTTGAGCATTTCCCAGTGCCAGGATATTTATGTTTGTTAAAAATAAAAATATATATATATATTTTTCTATCCCCAGTCACTTAGAGCCCATCTGGATAGACAGTCATGTATATAATTCCAATGCAGAATGACAGGACGTATATAGTAAGAATATGTTCAGAGTACAAATTGGAGAAATAGTGAAAAAGAATAATGGCAGCCATTTACTGAAAGCCACTTGCTATGTGTCAGGCACTGTGTGGAGTGCTTATATACATTATTTCACTGAGTGTTCACAACAGTCTATTCAATAGAAAGGCAATATTATTGTCCCCATTTCACAAAGAGATTGAGGCTTATGGTAAGGGGTGCTCAAGGTACCAGGTAGCAGAGCCAAGATTTGAAGACAAACTGTCTTTAGATACAATGAGGGGACAGGCGTAGGATAACTGCTATAGATATTCCTATTCACAAAGGGGAAATTGTGAGGCATACAGAAATCACTGGTCCGTAGCAATCCTAAACTCTAGCTAGGCTCAGATTTGCAGTTTTTTGGTTTGGCTCCACTCTCTGGGCTCTTGGTTCCACCATTTAATTTATCCTTCTTTTTTTTTTTTTTGAGACCAAGTCTCACTCTGTCAACCAGGCTGGAGTGCACTGGCATGATTTCAGCTCACTGCAACCTCTGCCTCCTGGGTTCAAGCGATTCTCCTGCCTCAGCCTCCTGAATAGCTGGGATTACAGGTGTGTGCCACCACGCCCAGCTAATTTTTTGTGTTTTTAGTAGAGACGGAGTTTCACCATGTTGGCCAGACTGGTCTTGAACTAAATTATCCTTCCTTAAAAAAAAAAAAAAAAAAAAAAAAAGGTTGTGTGTGTCATTGCTGAGTAATTTTTGCAGCCTGACTCCCGCTTATAGAAATTTTATGGTCTGAAGGTCTCTTTTAGTTTTGTCCTCTCTCTGTCCTTATCAGTTTAAGATCACAGTTTTTTTTTCCAAATATAATTCTCTTAAAAATTTTGTGTGTTCCCAGTGAATAGTGTCTAATTTCCCAGTCCATGTGCATAAACCACTATTCTATACACTGCAAAGTGAGCAACTTTAGAAGGGTGAAAGTGTCAGAGAAGAAGTCATAGAAAAAGATGAGACCCTTATGCTGTCCTTCTGTGATGTCTGGAGCAGCTGCAGTCATATTACATCTGTGAGGGGAGGGACAAAATAATTACAGAGAAGCTGATACAGGACTCTTCTGTAGCTGAGCCACTGAAACAACTCTAGAGCTATCTGCCCTTAAACTTTTTTTTTATGAGAAAAAATGTTTTTTAAAAGCCCAAACAGTGTGCAGCTGAAAGCATCCTGACTACCTACATTCTCCTTTTATTTTGGCTTGGCATGCCTTGTCTACCTGACCTTTTCTTGTCCAGCTAATTTGTATTTGCCCTGTATGACTCAGATCCATTCCTTTCCTGACACCTCCTCCCCTTTCTCACCCCGGGCTGGGGCCCCTTTCTCTGGGCTCCAGCAACTCCTGTGCTTACCGTTCTTCTAATACCTATCACGATACATTAGTACCTCAGATTCTTTCTGTAGAAAGCCAGGGTTGAAATGAATAGTAGTCAATGCGTGGTATTACAATTGAGAGATTACTTGTCTGTGTAAGTTAATCTGACCCACATACTAAGTGGTGTCTTTTTCTTCTTTGTCCCAAAGCCCGTCGTTTGGTATATGAGAGACGTTTGGTGTATGCCTTTCAAATGAAAGGGTGAATGCAGAAGGTGCTCGTACCAACTTCTCTGAGAACTGAGGCATGCGTGTCCTCTGTTCAGGACACCTAAAAAGAAAGAAAAGACCTGGGTCCCTGGTAGCTGAACTAGTGTCCCTAACCTCTGGACTTCTTGTAATGTGGTAGGAACAAACACTCATTTGTCGGCTGTTACTTGCAGCCAGATGCATCCTGAGCTGAAACAGAACTGTCTTCAGGAATGCAAAAAAGTACCTAGACTAAAACTGATTGCAGTCAAAGACCTGCCCTCATTAAGACTGGCCTCTCAGCCAGAACTTATGGCAAAAGGAAGGGCTCTGGGCCCAGGCTTAGAGATCAAGTGAGGTGGCTAAAAAGGAGTACCCCGGAGTCAGACTGAAGCAGTTCAAGTCTTGACTCTACACACATACTTGGGCAAATGGCTTAACCTCTCTAAGCTTGCATTTCCTCCCCTAAAATGGGGATCCCCATGGTGCTTACCTTATAGGGTTGAGTGGAATAATTAAATAAGATGATGCATGTAACTCCTTGGCCCATGGTAAGGATGCAATAAATATTTACTCTGTTGTGTGTCTGTGAATGAGATCAATGCTGTAGGTCAGTGCCCAGATGAAAGGTTTCTATTCGGAGATGCTGCACACCACAGCTCTCCCTCTCTTGGAGATTCACAATATCATGCAATGTTCTGAGAAGTCCTGGAGTAAACTTTGTTTCTCTACCTTTTAAAAATATGTAGCACATTAAAAGCTTGAGAGAAAACATTGTTATATAAAACGCTCTAGATTCTTGCTACTCAAAGTAGCATCAACATCACCTGGGAGCTTGTTAAAAATACAGAATCTCAGGCCCTCCCCAAGACATACAGAATCAGAATCTGTACATTCTAACAAGAATCTCCAGTGGAATCACGTGCACATTATGGTGTGAGAAGAGCTGGACTAGGAAAGATTGCTAAGGGGGATATTGAGGCATGTGAGTCAGTCTCAATGTTCAAGGGGGCTCCAAGATCTCACATACCTGAAACCAGTAAGGCATAATGTAAAAAAATAAAAGTGGTAGGGGGAGGAGTTAAAATGTTTAATGCCAACGGTGCCATAGGGATAAAGAGATGGGAAACAGAGTATGTAGCTTGCAAAAGCCTAGGAAGGCTGCCTGGATGAGGTGAGCCTAAAACTGAGACTCAGGAGACAGGGATGTGGGAAGGGATGGGGAGTTTGAAAGCTGTAAGTTTGAAGAGGGAGACAAGAATAGGCCCTTCTGGGCCAGTTAGACTCACAGGCTTTGGGATGTTCACCCTGATGTGAGCTCCCTGCTCCAGTTTCTCAGCCAGTCAGCTATCTTTGGCCTATCTTAAATCAGCCCTTTTAGTCTTAGAAGACCTTAAAAGCAAAACTGGAGCTGTGAAACTCATAGCTTCAAAGCCTCCACTTTAGTTGTGTGCAGAAAGTCTGTTGGTGCCAACATACCAAAGTCCTGGGTTGAGAAGCCTTTCTCTCCAGGCCCCTGCCTGTTCTAGGCACTAATGTGTGATTTGCATCATAACAATATTTACCACTTAGTGAGCACCTACTGTATACTGGCTGATATGGTTTGGATCTGCATCCCTACCTAAATCTCATGCTGAAATGTAATCCCCAGTGTTGGAGGTGGGGCCTGGTGAGAGGTGATTGGATCATGAGGGCGGATTTCTCATGAATGGTTTAGTACCATCCCTCTTGCTATCTGTCCTCCTGATCGTGAGTTCCCATGAGATCTGGTCGTTTAAAAGTGTGTAGCATTGCCCCCTCCCTCCCTCTTGCTCTTACTTTTACCATGTGACATGCCTGCTCCAACTGTGCCTTTTGCCATGATTGTGAGTTTCCTGAGGCCTCCCCAGAAGCTGAGCAGATGCCAGCATCGTGCTTCCTGTACAACCTGAAGAACCAGGAGCCAATTAAACCTCTTTTCTTTATAAATTACGCAGTCTCAGGTATTTCATTATAGCAATGCAAAAAACAGACCAATACACTGGCTCTTGTCACGTTATCTCTGATCTTTACAAGACCCTGCACGTGTTATTTATTCACAAGTATAGCTCATCCCAGGTTCATACTTTAAGCTTCCCAGACTCTCTGACCAATGCTGAGGAAGATAATACAAAGCCTGCCTTTCTCTCTTTCTTTCTTTCTTTCTTTCTTTCTTTCTTTCTTTCTTTCTTTCTTTCTTTCTTTCTTTCTTTCTTTCTCTTTCTCTCTTTCTTTCTCTCTCTCCTGCCATTCCTTCTTTCTTTTCTTTTCTTTCTTTCTTTCCCTCCCTCCCTTCCTTCCTTCCTTCCTTTTCTTTCTTTCTTTCCCTTCCTTCCTTCCTTCCTTCCTTCCTTCCTTCCTTCCTTCCTTCTTTCCTTCCTTCCTTCCTTCCTTCCTTTCTTCCTTCCTTTCTTTTTCTTTCTTTCTTTCTTTCTTTCTTTCTTTCTTTCTTTCTTTCTTTCTTTCTTTCTTTCTTCTTTCTCTCTTTCTTTCTCTTTCTTCTGTTTCCTTCTTTCTTTTTCCCTTCCCTTCCCTTCCCTTCCCTTCCCTTTTTGACAGGGTCTCTGTTGCTCAGGCTGGAGTGTAGTGGCACCATCTTGGCTCACTGCAGCCTCCGCCTCCCAGGCTCAAACAATCCTCTCACCTCAGCCTCCCCAATAGCTAGGACTACAGATGCACACCACCACACCTGCCTAATTTTTTGTAGAGGCAAGGTTTTGCCATCTTGCCCAGGTTGGTCTTGAACTCCTGGGCTCCAGTGATCCTCCTGCCTGGGCCTCCCAAAGTGCTGGAATTACAGGCGTAAGCCACCGTGCCTGGCCAATAAAGTCCTTTTATTTGGGGCTTCCCTATCTATCTCTCCTGGCAATGCTGGGGTCTTTGTTCTTCAAAGCTCTCCAGGGCACTGTTGCCTTCTAACATGGTGTCAAGCTCAGCAGTGATGAAACTTGACTTTCCTGGAGGGACCGATTTGTCTTGGTACTTCCAATAGTCCATGGCCTCATTCCCTACCCCATTCTGGGTGAAAATATTGGGAGGCCAGAGATATTGTGATGTTTAGAAGCCTCCAAAAGGTTGTTAATTTGCATCAGTTTATTAGGCACTGGGAACTTAGAATCTCTTTAAAGGATTATTTGTAAGAGCTGTTTTTATTAGCATGCTGGGTTTAGGTTTCTGTTTAATAATGCCCTGGTGGGTGAGTTGGAGGGAGAGTTGATTGTGTATGGGAAAATGCATTAATCAAGAGTACTGATGCAGACAGAGTTGGATTAAGAAGCATGTAATCAGGGCAGTGGTCCCATTTCAAGAAGGGCTAAAACATCACTGGAAATAAAATCAGACAGAAAAAAAAGTATGTTGTCCAGAATGTCTCTCAGGAAGATTCCAGGATGGGATAACTTGTGTAAGATGCTTTGATGGAGATAGGGGGGACATGCTGTCACAATAACTGAAGCTCAATCAATTTCTTTCTAGGTAAGAGGGGTCCTGTTACTGTGGGGGGCTTTGCTCAGTGGGCTATGCAGGCTTGGGGCTGGAGCTGAGTTCCCTGGGCAATGGAGGAGAAGCTCTGGTGAATTAGATAGGGCTTTCTATAAACTCATTAAGTTTGTTCATTCACTAATTTATTCACTATATCAATCAATCATTCAATCATTTGTCTAGTAACTATTTATCTGGCTCCTACCTGGAGCCATGACTATTCTAGATGCTAGGGATATGGCAATGACCATGACAGACAGGGTTTATGTCCTTCAGGAACGTTCTAGTAGGGATGGCAGCAGACAATAAACAGATACATGAACAGGATAATTTCAGGTTGCACTAAGGTGTGGGCTGGCCAATGGCCTATGAGTCGACTTTTCATGGAAACTGCTCAAACAGGGATGAAGGTGAATCCCTGCACCAACTGGATCCTCTCCTTTGAGAATTTGAACTAGAGAGATGGCAAAGTGGGTCAGTTAATAGCTGTAAGAGAAAAAAAAATTGATCTCATTCCTGCCTAATCTATCATGGTTCATTAAAATATCTACTTCTTTATTTTATGTTATTTTCAATTCTGGGGCACATGTGCAGGTTTGTTACGTAGGTAAACATGTGTCACGGTGGTTTGCTGCATATATAATACCTACTTCTGCTTTCTCAGAAATACTGGGGAAGGCATCAGTCTACCCTTCCTCCTTTCTTCCTCATTCTACCCAATGGGAGTAAATAGATGATCTGTTGGTGACACTGGGAGCAACACCTGAGCATGACCAGCTCAATCTTTTCTTCAAGCTCTGGTTTCAGAGTTGCCCTGCTATAAGGAATGCCCATGCCTGGCTCTTGCTTCTGTGTCTCAGGATGAGATGCTCTCCATACCCCCTCAGGTCTCTCCTGGCTCGGCAGGTGTGAAGCAGGCTGTGCTGGGAGCCTCTACTCTTGGGTCAGACGTCTGCTCCAAGTTCTATTCTCAAAGAGAAAGAGTAGAGTTCTTGCCACTAGTCGCAGGTCTACATTGCATTTGTAGCCCAACTTAACCTCTCTGAAGCTGATATCTTCATTTTTATTTGACTCCTATGACTATTTATCAGTTGGGTCAGAACGCACAAGGGGAAAAGATGTAATTGGAAACTCGGAGAACTCAATGGAACTAGAAGCTTGTACAAAGAGAGGCAAGACGGAACTAGTGAATTGTGTCAGCAATAGATCTCTAGAAGGAAAAACATTCTGCAGCTCAGGGGGTGACAAGATAACCCAACCACTAGAGCTGTTCTTAGGTTTTGAGCCTTCATATTTCCCAATTATGCTCCTGCCTTGGTATGGTCTGTGGTCTGGCTGGCTGATTGTTCTATGGTTCCCTAGAGATGCGTGTCTTTATTCCTGTAGTCACAGCCTTACAACAAGCTTCCTTGCTTGTTGTGTTAGCTTGAGTGAATTCTTGGCAACCAGAAGAACCAAACTAACATGGAATGAAAAGGCTTAATAGAAAGCCTTTCTCCATCCCCAGAGATTCAACATGATTTAATCGGCAAACTTTTTTTTATTTTTGAAGCTGCAGCATATGTTCATTTCTAGACCCTGAGAATAATAACAGCTACTATTTAGAGTGTTTTCTTTTTTTTTTTTTTATTATACTTTAGGTTTTAGGGTACATGTGCACAATGTGCAGGTTTGTTACATATGTATCCATGTGCCATGTTGATTTCCTGCACCCATTAGCTCGTCATTTAGCATTAGGTATATCTCCTAATGCTGTCCCTCCCCCCTCCCCCAACCCCACAACAGTCCCCGGAGTGTGATGTTCCCCTTCCTGTGTCCATGAGTTCTCATTGTTCAATTCCCACCTATGAGTGAGAACATGCGGTGTTTGGTTTTTTGTCCTTGTGATAGTTTACTGAGAATGATGTTTTCCAGTTTCATCCATGTCCCTACAAAGGACACGAACTCATCATTTTTTATGGCTGCATAGTATTCCATGGTGTATATGTGCCACATTTTCTTAATCCAGTCTATCGTTGTTGGACATTTGGGTTGGTTCCAACTCTTTGCTATTGTGAATAGTGCTGCAATAAACATACGTGTGCATGTGTCTTTATAGCAGCATGATTTATAGTCCTTTGGGTATATACCCAGTAATGGGATGGCTGGGTCAAATGGTATTTCTAGTTCGAGATCCCTGAGGAATCGCCACACTGACTTCCACAATGGTTGAACTAGTTTACAGTCCCACCAACAGTGTAAAAGTGTTCCTATTTCTCCACATCCTCTCCAGCACCTGTTGTTTCCTGATTTTTTAATGATGGCCATTCTAACTGGTGTGAGATGGTATCTCACTGTGGTTTTGATTTGCATTTCTCTGATGGCCAGTGATGATGAGCATTTCTTCATGTGTTTTCTGGCTGCATAAATGTCTTCTTTTGAGAAGTGTCTGTTCATGTCCTCTGCCCACTTTTTGATGGGGTTGTTTGTTTTTTTCTTGTCAATTTGTTTGAGTTCATTGTAGATTCTGGATATTAGCCCTTTGTCAGATGAGTAGGTTGCAAAAATGTTCTCCCATTCTGTAGGTTGCCTGTTCACTCTGATGGTAGTTTCTTTTGCTGTGCAGAAGCTCTTTAGTTTAATGAGATCCCATTTGTCAATTTTGGCTTTTGTTGCCATTGCTTTTGGTGTTTTAGACATGAAGTCCTTGCCCACGCCTATGGCCTGAATGGTATTGCCTAGGTTTTCTTGTAGGATTTTGATGGTTTTAGGTCTAACATTTAAGTCTTTAATCCATCTTGAATTAATTTTTGTATAAGGTGTAAGGAAGGGATCCAGTTTCAGCTTTCTACATATGGCTAGCCAGTTTTCCCAGCACCATTTATTAAATAGGGAATCCTTTCCCCATTTCTTGTTTTTGTCAGGTTTGTCAAAGATCAAATAGTTGTAGATATGCGGCATCATTTCTGAGGGCTCTGTTCTGTTCCATTGGTCTATATCTCTGTTGTGGTACCAGTACCATGCTGTTTTGATTACTGTAGCCTTGTAGTATAGTTTGGAGTCAGGTAGCGTGATGCCTCCAGCTTTGTTCTTTTGGCTTAGGATTGACTTGGCAATGCGGGCTCTTTTTTGGTTCCATATGAACTTTAAAGTAGTTTTTTCCAATTCTGTGAAGAAAGTCATTGGTAGCTTGATGGGGATGGCATTGAATCTATAAATTACTTTGGGCAGTATGGCCATTTTCACGATATTGATTCTTCCAACCCATGAGCATGGAATGTTCTTCCATTTGTTTGTATCCTCTTTGATTTCATTGAGCAGTGGTTTGTAGTTCTCCTTGAAGAGGTCCTTCACATCCCTTGTAAGTTGGATTCCTGGGTATTTTATTCTCTTTGAAGCAACTGTGAATGGGAGTTCACTCATGATTTGGCTCTCTGTTTGTCTGTGATTGGTGTACAAGAATGCTTGTGATTTTTGTACATTGATTTTGTATCCTGAGACTTTGCTGAAGTTGCTAATTAGCTTAAGGAGATTTTGGGCTGAGACAATGGGATTTTCTAGATATACAATCATGTCATCTGCAAACAGGGACAGTTTGACTTCCTCTTTTCCTAATTGAATACCCTTTATTTCCTTCTCCTGCCTGATTGCTCTGGCCAGAACTTCCAGCACTATGTTGAATAGGAGCGGTGAGAGAGGGCATCCCTGTCTTGTGCCAGTTTTCAGAGGGAATGCTTCCAGTTTTTGCCCATTCAGTATGATATTGGCTGTGGGTTTGTCATAGATAGCTCTTATTATTTTGAGATACGTCCCTTCAATACCTAATTTATTGAGAGTTTTTAGCATGAAGGGTTGTTGAATTTTGTCAAAAGCCTTTTCTGCATCTATTGAGATAATCATGTGGTTTTTGTCTTTGGTTCTGTTTATATGCTGGATTACATTTATTGATTTGCGTATGTTGAACCAGCCTTGCATCCCAGGGATGAAGCCCACTTGATCATGGTGTATAAGCTTTTTGATGTGCTGCTGGATTCGGTTTGCCAGTATTTTATTGAGGATTTTTGCATCAATGTTCATCAAGGATATTGGTCTGAAATTCTCTTTTTTGGTTGTGTCTCTGCCTGGCTTTGGTATCAGGATGATGCTGGCTTCATAAAATGTGTTAGGGAGGATTCCCTCTTTTTCTATCGATTGGAATAGTTTCAGAAGGAATGGTACCAGTTCCTCCTTGTACCTCTGGTAGAATTCAGCTGTGAATCCATCAGGTCCTGGACTCTTTTTGGTTGGTAAGCTATTGATTATTGCCACAATTTCAGAACCTGTTATTGGTCTATTCAGAGATTCGACTTCTTCCTGATTTAGTCTTGGGAGGGTGTATTTGTCGAGGAATTTATCCATTTCTTCTAGATTTTCTAGTTTATTTGCATAGAGGTGTTTGTAGTATTCTCTGATGGTAGATTGTATTTCTGTGGGATCGGTGGTGATATCCCCTTTTTCATTTTTTATTGCATCTATTTGATTCTTCTCTCTTTTCTTCTTTATTAGTCTTGCTAGCGGTCTATCAATTTTGTTGATCTTCTCAAAAAACCAGCTCCTGGATTCATTAATTTTTTGAAGGGTTTTTTGTGTCTCTATTTCCTTCAGTTCTGCTCTGATTTTAGTTATTTCTAGCCTTCTGCTAGCTTTTGAATGTGTTTGCTCTTGCTTTTCTAGTTCTTTTAATTGTGATGTTAGGGTGTCAATTTTGGATCTTTCCTGTTTTCTCTTGTGGGCATTTAGTGCTATAAATTTCCCTCTACACACTGCTTTGAATGTGTCCCAGAGATTCTGGTAGGTTGTGTCTTTGTTCTCGTTGGTTTCAAAGAACATCTTTATTTCTGCCTTCATTTCATTATGTACCCAATAGTCATTCAGGAGCAGGTTGTTCAGTTTCCATGTAGTTGAGCAGTTTTGAGTGAGTTTCTTAATCCTGAGTTCTAGTTTGATTGCACTGTGGTCTGAGAGACAGTTTGTTATAATTTCTGTTCTTTTACATTTGCTGAGGAGAGCTTTACTTCCAACTATGTGGTCAATTTTGGAATAGGTGTGGTGTGGTGCTGAAAAAAATGTATATTCTGTTGATTTGGGGTGGAGAGTTCTGTAGATGTCTATTAGGTCCACTTTGTTTAGAGCTGAGTTCAATTCCTGGATATCCTTGTTAACTTTCTGTCTAGATGATCTGTCTAATGTTGACAGTGGGGTGTTAAAATCTCCCATTATTATTGTGTGGGAGTTTAAGTCCCTTCGTAGGTCACTCAGGACTTGCTTTATGAATCTGGGTGCTCCTGTGTTGGGTGCATATATATTTAGGATAGTTAGCTCTTCTTGTTGAATTGATCCCTTCACCATTATGTAATGGCCTTCTTTGTCTCTTTTGATCTTTGTTGGTTTAAAGTCTATTTTGTCAGAGACTAGGATTGCAACCCCTGCCTTTTTTTGTTTTCCATTTGCTTGATAGATCTTCCTCCATCCCTTTATTTTGAGTCTATGTGTGTCTCTGCACGTGAGATGGGTTTCCTGAATACAGCACACTGATGGGTCCTGACTCCTTATCCAGTTTGCCAGTCTGTGTCTTTTAATTGGAGCATTTAGCCCATTTACATTTAACGTTAATATTGTTATGTGTGAATCTGATCCTGTCATTATGATGTTAGTTGGTTATTTTGCTCGTTAGTTGCTATTGTTTCTTCCTAGCCTCGCTGGTCTTTACAATTTGGCATGTTTTTGCAGTGGCTGGTACCGGTTGTTCCTTTCCATGTTTAGTGCTTCCTTAAGGAGCTCTTTTAGGGCAGGCCTGGTGGTGACAAAATCACTCAGCGTTTGCTTGTCTGTAAAGTATTTTATTTCTCCTTCACTTATGAAGCTTAGTTTGGCTGGATAGGAAATTCTGGTTTGAAAATTATTTTCTTTAAGAATGTTGAATATCGGCCCCCACTCTCTTCTGGCTTGTAGAGTTTCTGCCGAGAGATCAGCTGTTAGCCTGATGGGCTTCCCTTTGTGGGTAACCCGACCTTTCTCTCTGGCTGCCCTTAACATTTTTTCCTTCATTTCAACTTTGGTGAATCTGACAATTATGTGTCTTGGAGTTGCTCTTCTCGAGGAGTATCTTTGTGGCGTTCTCTGTATTTCCTGAATCTGAATGTTGGCCTGCCTTGCTAGATTGGGGAAGTTCTCCTGGATAATATCTTGCAGAGTGTTTTCCAACTTGGTTCCATTCTCCCCGTCATTTTCAGGTACACCAATCAGACGTAGGTTTGGTCGTTTCACGTAGTCCCAAATTTCTTGGAGGCTTTGTTCATTTCTTTTTATTCTTTTTTCTCTAGACTTCCCTTCTCGCTTCATTTCATTCATTTCATCTTCCATCTGCGATACCCTTTCTTCCAGTTGATCGCATCTGCTACTGAGGCTTCTGCAATCTTCACGTAGTTCTCGAAACTTGGCTTTCAGCTCCTCCATCTCCTTTAAGCCCTTCTCTCCATTGGTTATTCTAGTTATCCATTCTTCTAATTTTTTTTCAAAGTTTTTAACTTCTTTGCTATTGTTTTGAATTTCCTCCCGTAGCTCAGAGTAGTTTGATCGTCTGAAGCCTTCTTCTCTCAACTCGTCAAAGTCATCCTCCATCCAGCTTTGTTCCATTGCTGGTGAGGAACTGCGTTCCTTTGGAGGAGGAGAGGTGCTCTGCTTTTTAGAGTTTCGAGTTTTTCTGCTCTGTTTTTTCCCCATCTTTGCGGTTTTATCTACTTTTGGGCTTTGATGATGGTGATGTACAGATGGGTTTTTGGTGTGGATGTCCTTTCTGTTTGTTAGTTTTCCTTCTACCAGACAGGACCCTCAGCTGCAGGTCTGTTGGAGTTTACTAGAGGTCCACTCCAGACCCTGTTTGGCTGGGTGTCAGCAGCGGTGGCTGCAGAACAGCGGATTTTCGTGAGACCACCAATTCAGCTGTCTGATAGTTCCTCTGGAAGTTTTGTCTCAGAGGAGTACCTGGCCCAGTGAGGTGTCAGTCTTTCCCTTCTGGGGGGGTGCCTCCCAGTTAGGCTGCTCAGGGGTGAGGGACCCACTTTAGGAGGCAGTCTGTCCGTTCTCAGATCTCCAGCTGCGTGCTGGGAGAACCACTACTCTCTTCAAAGCTGTCAGTCAGACAGGGACATTTAAGTCTCTGGAGATTCCTGCTGACTTTTTGTTTGTCTGTGCCCTGTCCCCAGAGGTGGAGCCTACAGAGGCAGACAGGCCTCCTTGAGCTGTGGTGGGCTCCACCCAGCTCGAGCTTCCTGGCTGCTTTGTTTACCTAAGCAAGCCTGGGTAATGGCGGGCGCCCCTCCCCCAGCCTCGCTGCCGCCTTGCAGCTTGATCTCAGACTGCTGTGCTAGCAATCAGCGAGACTCCGTGGGCATAGGACCCTCCGAGCCAGGTGCGGGATACAATCTCCTAGTGTGCCGTTTTCCAGGCCCGTTGGGAAAGCGCAGTACGAGGGTGGGACTGACCCGATTTTCCAGGTGCCCTCTGTTACCCCTTTCTTTGACTAGGAAAGGGAACTCCCTGACCCCTTGCGCTTCCCGAGTGAGGCAATGCCTCGCCCTGCTTCGGCTCGCGCACAGTGCGCTTCACCGACTGTCCTACACCCACTGTTTGGCACTCCCTAGTGAGATGAAACCGGTACCTCAAGCAGAAATGCAGAAATCACCAGTCTTCTGTGTCGCTCGGGCTGGGAGCTGGAGACCGGAGCTGTTCCTATTCAGCCATCTTGGCTCCCCCCTCCAGAGTGTTTTCTATATATCAGGCACTTTCCAAGCTCGTATTAGTTCATCTTATCCTCACAACACAATTCCACAGGTAAAATTATTTCCACTTACAGATGAGAAAACTGAGACACGGAGCATTTACGTAATGCGCTCAAGATTTCATAGCTGGTAGGGGTTATGGTCATAGCTAGTAGAAGTTTGGTTTCCTCTAGAAGTAGCTACTCATTCAAGGATTTGAGAGCAAGTGGGGAGCAAAAGGGAGTGAGGGAGTGAGACAAGAAAAGGAAGACAGATACTCAAGGGAGAATTGTCCAGCTAGCGACCACTGTGGGCATCTGGAACTTAATTATACTGGAGAAACACTGGGAGCCAGGTAGACAATGTGCCTTAGATGTATCCCACCTGAGGGATGAGGGAACTGTGGATCTATACAGTTGACCTTTGAACAACACAGGCTTGAACTTTGCAGGTCTACTTGTATGCAGATTTTCTTCCCCCTCTGTCACTCCTGAGACAGCAAGATCAACCCCTCCTCTTCCTCATCCTCCTCAGCCCACTCAACGTGGCAAGGATCAAGACCCTTACGATGATCCACTTCCACTTAATAAGTAGTAAATATATTTTCTATTCTTTTTTTTATTATTATACTTTAAGTTCTGGGGTACAATTCTTTATTACTTTCTTAATAACATTTTCTTTTCTCTAGCTTACTTTATTGTAAGAAAGCCGTATATAACGCATATAAAAATATGTGTTAATGGACTATGTTATTAGTAAGGCTTCCAGTCAAAACTAGACTATTAGTAATTAAGTTTTGAGGGGAGTAAAAAATTACATGCAGATTTTCAATTGTGTGAGGATAGGTGCCCCTAACTTCCTCATTGTTCGAGGGTCAGCTGTATACAGTACTTACTTCTATCAGGCATTGGCTGAGCACTGTTCCTGAATTAGAGGGCAGGTATTAATTCTCTGGCACTTCTGCCTGGCCATACAGGCAGCAAAGTGGAATCCATCATCAGGCAAAGGCCTTCAGGTAAAGAAATGCAGTTGAAAGAACATGAGCTCAAAAGTCAGACTGCCTGGGTTCAAATTGTGGCACTGCCACTTGCAGCTATGTGACCTCAGAAAATCACTCAGTCTCCTACTGAGCCTCACCTTCCTCATCTGCAAAGTGGGAATTAAAAGATGACTGGCAGCTGGGGATTGCTGAAAGCAGTAAATGAGATTACATATTGGAAATCCTAGCACAGAGTAAGTCATCAGTCAAAATACCCAATACTGCTGCTGCTGTTGATGTTACTCTGGTGCTAACCCGTAATTATTCTCACTTCTCTGTTCTTCCCAAGTTCAGCCATATGCGGCTCCTCAGATATCCCCATGCTCCTTCATAGGTCTCTGCTGTGGCTGGGATATTTTTCCCTGCACCTCACCCACTTCCCAGGCTGTCCTGTTCATTCTGCTAGGCCCAGCCCCATAGTCACCTCCTTCGAGAAGCCGCCTAGAGCTCCTACCCCAATCCCAGCAGAATTGAGGGGTGGGGGTTGAGGCATGGGAAAGATGGCAGCTGCTTACAGGTGGATCTGGAATTTGAACCCAGGTGGTCAGGCACCAGATCTGCACCCTTGGTCACTTTGGTGTATGAATAAGGCCCTGCACCTCCCTCGAGGAGCTCACCATTGGGGAGCCAGGTAGGGACCTGGCTTCTTTCTTATGAGACAGCATGCTCAGATTTTGACAGAGTGAGAGTGAGCACTGGGCATACAGAGCTGGATTCTGCTGGGATTGGGGTAGGGGCTCTAGGCGGCTTCTCTAAGGAGGTGACTATGGGGCTGGGCCTAGCAGAATGAACGGGACAGGCTGGGAAGTGGGTGAGGTGTAGAAAAAAATATCCCAGCCACAGCAGAGACATATGGAGAAGCATGGGGGTGTCTGGTGACCTGGGTATGGCTGGAGTTGGGAAGAACAGAGAAGTGAGGTTAATTACAGGTTAGCACCAGAGTAACATCAACAGCAGCAGCAGTATTGGGTATTTTGACTGATGACTTATGCTGCGTTAGGATTTCCAACATATAATCTCATTTACTGCTTTCAGCAATCCCCAATTGCCGGTCATATTTTAATTCCCACTTTGCAGATGAGAAAGGTGAGGCTCAGTAGGGAGATTAAGTGATTTTCTGAGGTCCTGTAGCTAACAAGTGGCAGTGCCACAATTTGAACCCAAGCAGTCTGACTGTTGCTCTCATGTTCTGACACTTAACCATAATGATCTCTCAAAAGGCCTTGTAGTTTGTGAGAGAGATCTGAACTTGACTTTTTAGAGCAGGAGACTGATTTAAGAGACTTTTCAGAGATTGCACCAACAGGAGATGGTGACCAAGTGAATATGGGCTGAGGACGGTTGACCCCAAGGACTATAGATATTTGCAGCACAGAAGAAGAGAAAAGGGATGTAGGATTTGGAATTAGACCTGCCTGTAACATATATTTTTAAATGCTGTCTTGTCTGGGCACAGTGGCTCATGCCTGTAATCCCAGCATTTTGGGAGCCCAAAGCAGGTGGATCAGTTGAGGTCAGGAGTTTGAGACCAGCCTGGCCAACATGGTGAAACCCCATCTCTACTAAAAATACAAAAATTAGCTGGGCGTGCTGATGGGCTCCTGTAACCCCAGCTACCTAGGAGACTGAGACAGGAGAATCACTTGAATCCGGGAGGTGGAGGCTGCAGTAAGCCAAGATTGCACCACTACACTCCAGCCTGGGCGACAGAGCGAGACTCCATCTTAAAAAAAAAAAATGCTGTCTTAACCCCATTTTCAGGCCCTGGCTAGTGGTCAGTCAGTTCCCCTTCGTGAACACCTGATTAAGTCACACTCCAAGCAATTCCCTTCTGGGGCTCTCACACTTGAGGCCACTCTGCACTGCCCTAATTGCCCCAGTGCCAGGTACCAGACAACTAGGGTTAGCCCGTTGTGCTAGAACCCACACAATTATTCAATTTGGCAAATCCACAAGAAGTCAGTGAAACCTAACTAATTCCACCCTGCTTGTCATATATAAGCTGTCCCTTATGGTCCAGCTTGCTGCCATCCTGTCCCCAGGTGCAGTCCCTTGTGTGGCCCTGCATGGCAAACTTCTCTGTTTCAGAGCTGGAAGTAACAACGTGTTCTGTCTTTCATCTGTCTGAGTGTCACTGGATTGTATCCCACCATCCAAAGAATCCTTAAATCTCACACACCACCACCTGGGCTTGAGTTCCTGGCTCTGCCACTTAATCACTGAGTGATGCTGGGAAATTTATTCATGTGTCTGAGTCTAAGTTTTCTTTTGTTTTTTGAGCATTTTTGAGACAGAGCATTTTTTTTGAGACAGAGTCTCACTCTGTCACCCAGGCTGAAGTGCAGTGGTGCTATCTTGGCTCACTGCAACCTCTGCCTCCTGGGTTCAAGTGATTCTCATGCCTCAGCCTCCCGGGTTCAAGTGATTCTCATGCCTCAGCCTCCCAAGTAGCTGAGATTATAGGCTTGCACCACCACACCTCGCTAATTTTTGAATTTTTAGTAGAGATGGGGTTTCACCATGTGGGCCAGGCTGGTCTCAAACTCCTGACCTCAGGTGATCTGCCCACCTCAACCTCCCAAAGTGCTGGGATTACAGGCGTGAGACACTGCGCCCAGCCTTGAGTCTCAGTTTTTTCATCCATAAAGCAGAGTCAATAATCAATGCCTTGAATGGACCAAGGAGAGGAGAAAATTAAATAATGTAGACGGAGTCTCTGGCATGATGCCCCCTGGCATGATGCCCCCTCTTCCTCTCATTTTCACAAAGAGCCAGTTTGAGCATTAGAGAGCAGAGTTGAGGCTTCCCAATGGTACCTGGAAATCCCAGAAAAAAAATATCATCTATTTAGTCCACTAGGAAGACCCTGGTCAAGTCCTGCCTTGTAAACATCAGCAAAAGATATTTGGGGGGCAGTATTGAGAGGCTCAGGGGAGACCCTTGGATGAACAAATAAACTATTTGTGCTGTGTGTGTACCTTGCTTTCTTGGCACCTGTACACCTATTTCCTCTTGGCCTACAAATGCCAGAACACCACTGAGCGTGCCCGTTCAACTTCGGAGATGTTTATGCTACAGGGCAGGAAACACAATTCCTCCAAATAACTGTGGAGTGGGAAGAAGGTCTGCAAATCACAGCATGCAGCCCCCCCAGCTTCCATCACAGTGTTTCCTTCTACCCCGCAAGCAGTAGAGGAAGAGTCCCCTGAGACCATCAAAACAAAAAACACCAGCCTGTTTTCCACGCATGGAGGAATGTCGATGCATCCGGAATCAGCTATTTCACAACCTGTTTGTCCAGAATCTTGTATCTAAATTATGTTCCTAGAAATTTAATAAATTAGGTTTAATAGAATGCACTCAGGTGGTTCTGATGAAATCTGTCGTGGAAAATATTACGATTTCGTTGTTTTTCTATAACCTCCTTGGGACCTGTTTCTTCTTATTTTCACACCTCCTCCTTTCCCTCCCATTTTCAGGTTTTTAAGTTTTTAGCTTAGCTTTGGAGTCTGGTGAGGCCGCTGGAGAGTGATTCGCTCTCTCTCTCCTCCATTACCCACAGCAGAGAAGGGCTGGATGCCTTGGTCTCACCCTTGCTGGGAGTAAACAAAGTTATAAACAGTTGTTTTAAAAAATAGTTGGTTTCAGATGAAAAATTTCTGTATTCAATTTGTCTTGTGTACCTAGAATGCCACAGCAGCACTTCTCCCCCAGGGAAATATGTTGGACATTTCAGCTTCGGTGTACTGCCTGTCACTAATGCCATGGAAACCCAGAGCTGCATGGAACAGATAAGATCATTGCAGCCGCAGAGAACTGCCTGGTCCATGCTGGGCACTGCACTTAATAACTTTACATGATGTTTAATCCCTAGGACAACCATATGAAATAGGTCCGTTTATCACCACCAGTTACTACAAAGGAAATTGGGACTCAGAAAGGTTTAATAACTTGCTCAAGTCACACAGCACCAAGCGGTGAAGGCAGAATTTGAACTGAAGTCCATCTGGATTAAAGGCTCATAGCTTCAGCTTCTTTACAATACTGCTTTCTGATGTCTTACTTTCCAGATAGGAAAACTGAGGCACAGGGAATGTGAAAAATGAGTCGTGGTTAAGAGACTGGGTTCTAGAGGACAAATTCTGTTTGACAGGGTCTCGCTCTGTCACCCAGGCTGGAATGCAGTGGTGCAATCTCGGCTCAGTGCAACCCCCACCTCCCAATCTCAAGTGAACCGCCCACCTCAGCCTCCTGAGTAGCTGGGACCACAGCTGTGCACCACCACACCTAGTTATTTTTTTTGTAGTTTTTGTAGAGACAGGGTTTGGCAGTCTTTACAGCCTGTTGCTCAGGCTGGTCTCAAACTCCTGAGCTCAAACAACCCATTTGCCTCGTCCTCCCAAGGTGCTGGGATTACAGGTGTGAGCCACCATGCCCAGCCACTAGCGATCAAATTCATTTGTGGTATCACCTTGAGCAAATTACTTACCCTCTTCGAGCCTTCGTTTGTACATTTGTAAAATAGATTAGTGTGAGGATTAGGAGAGAATAGACGTGATGTGTTTAGCACATGCTTGTCATGGAGTAAATGCTCAATGAATTTTAAGTGAAAAAGAAAAGACTGCTTCAAGGTTAGTTAGAATTGTGTGTGGCTGTGAGTAGCTGAAAACCTGGCAAACTTGTCAGGAATTGTATTTGATTCATAAAACAAGAGGCTTGCGATCAGATGCTCAGGATTACATCTGCAAGAACATCCTTAGGGACCCAGGCCCCTTCTATTTGCCTACTGTACCATTCTCATAGTGTGACTCTCTTACTCATGGTGTCAGAATGGCTGCTGTTGCACCTTCAAGCATTCTGTCCACGATCCAGGCAATAGAAAGTGGGTGTGACAAACCTCTTTTTCCGCAGCAGCTTTGTCTTTCTGTCCTGGAAGACACTCTCCCTAGATTTGTGTCTCCTCATTGGTCATAACCACCCCTAGCTGCAAAAGCCTCTGGGAAGGTGAAGGTGTTGGCCACATGGGCTGAGTGTGTCTGAGTTATAATTGAACTTGGATGTTATTAAGGCCAAAGCCTCAGGCCTTGCTACAATGTTACCCTTCCCCTTACTGTCTCTGGTGTGGCCCAGTTGTACACGGGAAAACCAAGGCCCCAAGAGGAGAGGTGGATGACCATTGCCACCAGAACACAAGTTAAAGCTGGAGCCGGTTTCCTGAGTTCCAGTCCAGCCTTTCCACTGTGCCAAGCAGTCTTACCAATGATAATTTTATGTTTACATAAATTGAAGGCCTCTGGTTTTAAACCCCAGACCTTATCTTCAAAGAAATAGGCCAGAGGATGTGACAGGGGCTGGAAGACAAAGTCAGCTCAGGGGCAGTGCTGGCCTTGGGCAAAAATCACTCAATAACCCTTCTCTAGCTTCCAGTGTTTCATAGCAAGAGCCCTTTGATGTTTCCTCAATGGCTCAGACCATTCCTCATCCCCCACCCTCACTTTAGGGATCCAAGTGTCATCTATTCCCATCCTGTGCCCTTACTCCATGGAACCCTGCCTGCTGCTCTGTAAGGGACACTCTTGTCACACAGGTGCATCCACAGTCGGACAACCCAATAGGCATCAGTGACATTGAATGAATCAGTAAATGAGCTCATTCTCTGGGTGGACTTTGCACATCCACATGAGGGATGCTCCTCTGAAAGAGCATTTTATCTTTGTTTTTTTGAGACAGGGTCTCACTCTGTCACCCAGGCTGGAGTGCAGTGGTGCGATCACAGCTCACTGCAGCCTTGACCTCCCCAGGCTCAAGTGATCCTCCCACCTCAGCCTCCCTAGTAGCTGGGACTACAGGCATGTGCCACCACACCCAGATAATTTTTATATTTTTTGTAGAGGCAGGGTCTCTCTATGTTGCCCAGGCTGGCCTTTTGCTCATAGCACCTTGGCAGATCACTTGTAATCCCAAAGTGCTGAGATTACAGGTGTGAGACACTGCACCTGGCCTGAAAGAACATTTTAACAGGGGCCTTCTGGAGACAATTTCCTCATCCAAGGATGACTCCACTAGGGAAGGTCCTAATTCAGCAAGTGCTTAGGTGGGTGATATTTTGAGAAGCTTCTAAGGGCCTCTTGAATTCTCCTATCTCCTAGTTATCTGTTGACTTGCTACAGTCTGGATGAAAGATTGGAACAGGATGTGTACGGGGCGACCCCAAGGGACACTCGATCTAAAATGAGATCTGGGGACAGAGTTGAGTTGGAGTTATCACCTTGAATGGTCTCCGGGGCTGTGTGGTGAGAAGCTAGGAGACAGGAATGCAAGCAGCCAGGCTGAGTGCCCAGGTGGGATGAGGGACTGAGAGGTGGACTGATGGGATGGTATATCCTTGGACACTAGCACACTTTTCCTTAATATGTGTGCCTGCCACTAGCACATAGGAGGCACCCTTCAGCTGGCTCAGATACTTCTGGTGGGAGTCCTATTGGGATGATCTGGGATGTTTTGTGGAGTAGAATCTTAAAAAATGACAACTTTGACTGTACATTTCTTAGGGTGGGAATTAATAGCCAGTTCTCTAGAATCTCCTGCCTTGGCTAAAATCTCACACTATTTACTGTGATGCCTTTGGGACAATTATAAAAATGACCTTGGACAACTGTTAAGAGTATGGAATGAGATAACATATATTTTGAAACATTTCATGCATCCTAGGTGCTTGTATTACACAGGTTCTCCAGAGAACCGATAGGATATCCATTTATTTATTGAATTGGCTCGGGCTGTTATGGAGGGTGACAAGTCTCAAGACCTGCAGTTGGACAGCTAGAGACTCAGGCTAGCTGATGGCATAGTTCCAGTCCAAAGGCAGCTTGTCTTGAAACCCAGGAAGAGCTTATGTCTCAAGTTCAAGTCCAAAGGGAGGGAAGAAAACCTGATATTCCAGCTTGACCGCAGTTAAGCAGGAGGAATTCCTTCTTTCTCAGCCTTCCTGTTCTATTCAGGCCTTCAACTGATTTGACATGGCCCATCCATGTCAAGTAGGAGGGGCGGGCATCAGCTTTACACAGTCTTCTGATTCAAATGTTAATCTCATCCCTCCAAAACCCTCACAGACACAACCAGAATAATGCTTGACCAAATGTCTGGACACCCTGTGGCCCAATCCAGTTGATGCCTAAAATTAACCATCACAGTGGTCAGCAATTGTTAGTCCATATTATTATTTTTATTGTTTAGACTGTCCTTCAGTTTCTTTATCTCCTACAGGGGGATAACAATTCCAATCCTGTCTGCCCTCTTGGGGATGTTATGAGGCATAAATGAGATAATGCTTATGAATATGTTTGGTATCTTTTAAAGCAATATGTGGGTCCAGACTTATTCAGGAATTGAAGGCAGATAATTGGCCCAAATTACCTCTGGAGATGTCCTTGGTTTCTAGAAGTCTGTGGCCATGGATGGACATTCAGTGTATACTAAACCAGCAGTCCCCGGTCTCTAGACCATGGACTGGTACCAGTCTGTGGCCTGTTAGGAACTGGCTGCACAGCAGGAGGTGAGCATTGGGTGAGCGAGCATTACCACCTGGGCTCTGCCTCCTGTCAGATCAGAGGCAGCGTTAGATTCTCATAGGAGTGTGAATCCTATTGTGAACTGTGCATGCGAGGGATCCAGGTTGCATGCTCCTTAGGAGAATCTAATGCCTGATGATCTGAGGTGGAACAGTTTCATCTCCAAACCACCACTTCTACCATCCACAGAAAAATTGTCTTCCATGAAAACTGTCCCTGGTGCCAGAAACATCGGGGACCACTGTACTAAGCACTGCTTATGGGTTTGGGGATACTCAAGAGAATAATAATTTCTATGCTTAGGGAATGTATAATCTCATTAGGAGAACAAAATCTTTAAGAATCCACATGTGCTTGGATTCCTGGTTGAGTTTAAATGGAGACTGGTATGTGGCAGAGACAAACTACATGCTCAATAATCTCATACCCTCCTCTTAGCCATGCAGGAAAATCAAATTTCCCAGGTTTCTTTGCAATTAGGTTGGAACCACATGACGGGGTTTTAGCCAGTGGAATGTAGGTGTCTCATTGAAGGTTCCTTAATGCTCCCTTTGTTATAGTGGGTAGCTAGTATGGCATGAGCAGGGCAGGAGAAGGCTCCCCCTACACACACACACACACACACACACACACACACATATGCCAGGAGTGTCGGGAGATCATCAGGTGATGGTCAGGCTGTTGTTAACTGTCTCTGTAAAGTAATAATTGGTCACAGCTGGTGCCAGGGAAAGGCAGGCTCCCAATAGATAGAAAACATCTGAAACTGGTGAGCAGCAGCTTCCCAGTAAGATCCTCAGGAGTTGGAAAAGTGGGCTTAAACATGTACATGTGGACAGCCCACCCCAAGGGAAAAATCAGGGGAGATGTAACTCAAGACCTTGGAATTGGCCAGGCTCAGTGACTCATATCTGTAATCCCAGCACTTTGGGAGGCTGAGGCGGGCAGATCACGAGGTCAGGAGATCGAGACCATCCTGGCTAACAGGGTGAAACCCCATCTCTACTAAAAGTACAAAAAATTAGCCGGGCATCGTGGCGGGCACCTGTAGCCCCAGCTACTCAGGAGGCTGAGGCAGGAGAATGTCGTGAACCCGAGAGGCAGAGCTTGCAGTGAGCTGAGATCACGCCACTGCACTCCAGCCTGGGCGACAGAGTGAGACTCTGTCTCGAAACAAAACAAAACAAAACATAAACCTTGGAATTATGCCAACATATAAAACTCTAAGTCAAAAGGTCAAACCATACACTTGATCTCTCAAGTGGCCTGCTTGGCCCTCTTCCAAGTGTACCTTCCTTTCCTTCCTGTTCTAAAGCTTTTTAATAAACTTTCACTCCTGTTCTAAAACTGGCCTTGGCCTCTCTTTCTGTCTTCTGCCCCCTATTGAGTTCTTTCTTCTGAGGAGGCAATAATTGAGGTTGCCGCAGACCTGTACGGATTCACCACTGGTACCATACTTTGGTGCCATGTCACAGATATCTTCCACCACTAACCCCTTTCTCTCCTCTTCTGCAGTGACAGTGGAGGTCATACATTGCAGATTGCAGCAACACATGATGAATGGAGCCTGGATCATTGAGTCACTGCTTGGAAGAGAGCCATCAGGAAGGCCTCCTGAGCTGTATCAGACTGTGAGGTTAGTGAGAAATAATCCTTGCTTGTCTTAGGCCATTGAGATGTTAAGTTGGTTTGTTATGGCAGCCAGCAATGTCTTCTTATATCACACAGGGTCTATTATGCCAGAAATTGCTATCTATTTGCATCTACTGATTTGCACTGGAGCCTTCTGGGGGAAAAATGCCACTAGCCTCAGTGGCTTGGTGTTCAGACAACACCATGGATGATAGCTTGGGTAGGGGGAGATGGGGCTGAATAACAAAAAGTTGTAAAGTGGCCAAATGATCCATTCAGGTGAATCCACTGGGAGAGGAAAATTTCAATGGGCATTGTGACTCAGTTTCAGCAACAAGTCCTGGGGGCTCAAGGAAAAGGGCAGTTCTGAAAACAAAAACAAAAACAAAAACGGATTCTTACTTTTATCATCATAGATTTACCGCTGTTGGAGAAAAGGATTGTATGGGTAAAAATACAAAGTGCTGCAACACTGTGGTCCCCAGCACCAGTGCAGTGTGGTCCTCCTGTGGGCCAGGTGATGGATAAACTATGTACACCGCTAGAAAAAGCAGTGCCAATTGGAGGGAGCGCTGAGTGCCATAGGTGGAAAACAGTGCTGTGGCAGTGGTGGTATAAAAACAGCAGATTCCAGGAGTACGAAACACTAATGTGACATCATCCCCTAGGGACTTCTAGATTGGAATGAGAAACTTGACAGGAATAAGGGATTTTGCCAGTTATGCCAGTGGGAAGGGGCTATGGAGCTGGAGAACTCAAGTCTGTCCCTGCATGTGAACTGCATTTGTGTGCATACCAGCCATAGAGTCCTGGCAATGCCCAGGGTACTGTCCACAACAGGCAGCATATCCATAAATGCAAAGTGAACCCAGAGCAGCTGGGCAGAGAAATATTGAGGGGATTTAAAGCAAAGGAAACAGTAGGACAGACACTAGTGGACTTATCCTTGTTGCCTGAGCACACCAGAAGATAGACTGTGGCTCTAAAATATCTCAACAACGCCCAGCGGGTGGGGGCCCCAACTCCTCTTCCTTTCTTCCTTCGAACTGTTTGTCTTTTCAGACTTAGCTGTCAACTCCCTTCCCCTGCCATCTTTCTATAGGAAATCACAGCCCTTACCCAGCACGGATGTTCTCTCTCTCACCAATTTTTAGCTGCTTAGAATGTGAACACAAAGGAGAAATGCAATTTTTAAAAAATACATGACTGTAACTGATTTATTAATAGCCCATAATGTTGGTAATGGGCAATCTATAAGTCTGTTCTTAAGAATTTATAGGGCAAATATTCCAGAACCATATTAAAGACACCACTCATAAATGCCTGCAAGCCTCAATCTATTAACTTAGGTGGTGGGAGAGTATCATTATCTGTAGGAAAACAAACAGAGATCCAGCCCCCAGCTCTGATTTCCTTAGATGCTCCAAAAGGTGCACAGTAAGTAAGCAAATTGTATGACATGCCATAGGCAAAAGGGTCCTGTGCATAGATATCAGCCGTTGGCTTTCTTAACATGCGCGCGTGCATTTCAGAAAGGCTTGAGCTTCGGGAAGCATGGGGATGGGGTCGAGGAGTCTTAGCCAGGCTGGGCTCGGTGGCTCACGCCTGTAATCCCAGCACTTTGGGAGGCCAAGGTGGGTGGATCATGTGAGATCAGGAGTTCGAGACCAGCCTGGCCAACATGGTGAAACCCCATCTCTACCAAAAATACAAAAAATTAGGCAGGCATGGTGGTGGGCACCTGTAATCCCAGCTACTCGGGAGGATGAGGCAGGAGAATCGCTTGAACCCAGCAGGTGGAGGTTGCAGTGAGCCGAGATGACGCCATTGCACTCCAGCCTGGGTGACAAAGTAAGACTCCGTCTAAGAAGTCTTAGCCGGTGAGAGTAGGGCTGGGGAGAGGAAGAATCAGACCAGGCATTAGAATTCTTTCCCTTTTTTCTTTATTTGTTAACATCCAGAATAATTCTGAATATAAAAGTAAATCATGCTCCCTATTGAATATTTAACAAATATTGGCAAATGTTAAAGAACAGGAAAAAAATGTCCCGGCATGCAAGCCACCATGGATAACCTGCTTTTAAATCACTGTGTCTTACAGAGTGGTGTGTAGGCCGCTTGCATTAGAATTGTATCAGGGATGAGGGGCGGGGGCCTCATTATGAATGAAGATTCCCAGGTCCCACCCAGATCTACTGAATCAGGGTATCTTTGGGAAGTGGCTCTAGCAAACTCTTCAGGTGATTCTGAGGGAAGCATGCTGAAGTTCAAGAAGTTTGGTTTTTTTTTTAAGTGATTGTAATTTTTTTTTTTAAGTACTGGTTCCCAAATGCCAACTCTCAACTTGGTAAAATCAAAATCACTTGGGGACAGTATTATGCACAATTGCCAAAAGGTGAAAACAACCCAAATATCCATTAACCGATGAATAAATTAACAAATTGTGGTATATCCAGGCTGGGTGCTGTGGCTCACACCTGTAATCCCAGAGCTTTGGGAGGTCGAGGCAGGCAGATCACTTGAGCCCAGGAGTTTGAGACCAACCTGAGCAACATGGTGAAAACCTGTCGCTACAAAAAGTACAAAAATTAGCCCGCATGGTGGCATGTGCCTGTGGTCCCAGCTACTCAGGAGGCCGAGGTGGAAGGATTGCTTGAGCTTAGGTGGTGGAGGTTGCAGTGAGCCGTGATTGTGCCACTGCACTCCAGCCTGGGTGACAGAGTGAGACAAAAATTAATAATAAAAAATAAATGAAGTGATACATGCTTCAGTATGGATGAACCTTGAAAACATTATGCTAAGTGAAAAAAGCCAGTCACAAAGAACAAATATTCTATGATTCCACTTGTATAAAATGTCCTAAATAGGCAAATCTATAGATACAGAAAGCAGGTTAGTGGTTGCCAGTTGCTGAGAGGAGAGAGTGACATATGGGCTTTCCTTTTGGGTTGATAAATATGTTTTGGGATTGGATAAGAAATGAGGGTTGCTCAACATTGTGAATGTACTAAATACCACTGAATTGCACATTTTAAAATGCTGAATTTTACCCTGCAAATTTCACCTCAATAAAAAATTAATTTTAAAAAATTAAATTACTCGAGGAAAGAAAAAAAATCCAGATTCCCTGGCCCTGTACTTGGAGATTTTGCTTTAGTGTGTCTGGCGCAGAGCCCAGGACTTTGAATTGTAGAAGGAAACCTTAGCAGCTGCTTCTTATGCGAGGCCAGGTTTGAGAGCACCGCGCCCCCCGCCCCCCCACCCCGCCCCCGTCTGAGCTAGAACTAAAGCCATAAAGATCCAGAAGGTGATTGGGCACGGTGGCTCATGCTTGTAATCCCAGCACTTTGGGAGGCCAAGGCAGGAGGATTGCTTGAGTTCAGGAGTTTGAGACCAGCCTGGGCAATGAAGCAGGACCTCGTCTCTACTAAAAGAAAAAACAAACGAGGTGGGCATGGTGGTGTGTACCTATAGTTCCAGCTACTCTGAAGGCTGAGGCAGGAGAATCGCTTGAGCCCAGAAGGTTGAGGCTACAGTGAGCTATGATTGCGCCAATGCCCTCCAGCCTGGGCAACAAAGTGAGACCCTGTCTGAAAAAAAAAAAAAAGATTCAGAGAGACAGTATCTGTCAAAAATTTAAGCCACATGCAAAATGATAGTTTCCCTTTTTGTTTCCCCTAAGTCCCTGTATGGACCAAATGTTTGTGGCCCTCACCCTGCCCCAAATTCATATGTTGAAGCCCTAACCCCACTGTAATTTATGTAGAGGTGGTACCCTTGGGAGGTAATTGGGTCATGAGGCTGGGACCCCCATAATGAGATTAGTGTCCTCATGAGAAGAGGAAGAGTCCAGAGCTGTCTATCATGTGAAGGTACAGTGAGAAGGCAGCCATCTGCAACCCTGCAACAGGGTCCTTACCAGGAACTGAATCTGCCCTCACCTTGATCTTGAACTTCTCAGTCTCCAAAAGCGTGAGAAGTGTTTCTTGTTTAAGCCACCCAGTCTATGGTATTTTGTTATAGCACCCTGGGCTAAGACAGCCTTCTAAGACTTCCATGCCTTTGCTTGTGCAGCACCTCTGCCCAGAATTCTCTCCTTCTTGACCTCTGCAAGCTTATCCTAAACCCCAGCTCAAGTTCTGACTTTGGAAGGCTTGTTGAGTGAGTCCTCTCTCCTTCCAAGGGCTTAGGCATTTCATCATTAATCAAGGCATTTAGTGAGTTGACTTAATTCAGTCTTTGACTTCATTTGATTGCCTTCATCTTGCATCTGGTTCTACCAGCTGCATAATTTTTTCTTCTACTTTCATTTGCATTTATTTTCTGTTGAATTTATTCCCATGCCATCAGTTTTGGTTTCTTCAGTTTCTTCTGGGATATCTTTTTCTTCTGTGCAACCTCCTCTTCTGGTTTAGTAACAATCTGTTCCTATTCCATAATGATCAGCTCAGTGTGGCAGGGAGAGCTCATGTATGGGTTAATCCAACCATGAGCTCTTTAAATCTGGCAGTGCATTTTTAGGTGCTTTGTTTACCTGCATAAGCTCAATGACCAGAGAGTCTACATCTAAATCCCTCAGTTCAGCATGACTCTGCATTTTTATGCACACGCAACAAAAATTCAGTACTCTTTTTGGGCTACTGTCCCTGTGTCCAACCTCACTGTTTGGCCTGGGCATACCCACAATGCTACCCTTGTAACATTGCAATGGTACACATTGTTTCTGTAAAGTGACATCTTTCAGATACTTGGTGACTTTTTGTATTTGAATACCTTGATGGCCCAGGCAGTTCCATGCTGTTCTTAAAGTGAACATGAAGATTTGAACCCCTTGATTTGTATGGTTTTGCACGGTTTTCCGGGTCAGGTAAATTGCAAACCATTTTCACGGGTCACCTCAGGATGCTTGGGCTGTGTAATTTTTTCATCATGTGTTTGTTTCATTTTTCTTCAATGTTTTAAAAATATGAGGTTCACACTTTTTCTTGGGTGAGAATTCATCTGTCTCCCTCACTCAGCTCTGAGCTTCAATAGGGCAGGGTTCCCATCTTGTTCATCTACGGGACACCCATCACAATGACCCCTTCTCCATCAGGCTCTGCATCCTCAAGTCAGCCGATTCCCTTCTCTCCCCACACTTCCCATAGTAATAACAACACTGATCAAAACAATAGAATATTAACAGTGTGTCTTATTGAGCACTTATATCCCAGGCATTGCAGAAATTAATTACATAAGTCTTTTTCTTTGATACAACAACCTTACAAAGATACTGTTATAATTATCACCCCTTTACAAATAAGCAAACTGAAGTCCAGTGAGAAATTTGGCCCATGTCAAAGACAGCAGAGTCAAAGGTGAAAGCGAAGCTGGAGTTGAATTCACCTGCGTCTGACTCCTAAGTCTATGCTTTTGAACACTACCTCCCACTTGCCTCCCATTCTTTATGCCTCAGTTGGTGCTCTTAGCACTATTTGCCTTGTAGGCTGTGGTTTCCCCATCATTCATTCACTCAGCAAACTTTATGAGACACTGCATGAAGTGGTGGAGACTCAGATGAGTGAATGAAATGAAATCCCTTCTTATATTTGAGATTTCTGTTGTTTGTTCACTGACCAGCACCCACTTCCTTTTCACAGATCATTGCCTTTATTGAGGCAACCTCTCCCCACTGGAGAGAGTATGATGGGGCCATAACTGGGGGCTCTGCTCTACTCTGGCCAAGGAGTGGGCCTTTGCTCTTAACAAGGCCAGTCCACCATCCCCTCCCTGGGACTTGATGCTGAGCAGAGGGACAAGGGGCTGGAGAGGTCTGAGGTTCTATTTCCATCCCAGCTTCCTGGAGCATTCTTGGTTCATTCCCAAGGCCCATTCTCCAAACTCACATTGACTTTTTGAGCCCTGACATTCTTCCAATAAACTCCCTTTCTGTTTTAAGTTAGCCATGGCAGTCTCTGTCACTTACAACCAAGGAGCCCTGAATTATACAGGTAAGTAGTGTGTGCAGTAGGGATGCACTGCAAGGGCACCCAATTGAGCCTGAAGAGGTCAGGGAAGGCATCCTGGAGGAAGAAACATCTGAACTGAATCTTGGAGGAGTAATAAGATATAGAAAGGGATGGGGGAAGGGTACATAGGCTGAGGGAGAAGGATGCTCATAAAAAATCATCAGTAGCTTCTATTGTGCACTTTTCTCACTTAGCTCCTATAATAAGCCCTTGAGGTTGGTGCTTTCACTGCTCCTATTTTATAGACAAGGCTCAGAGAGGCAGTGTGATTTGCCCAAGGCCACACAGCTAATGAATGGTAAAGATGGGGTTTGCACCTAGTTCCATCAGCCTCCAGAGGCCTTGATTTCACATTAAGGGGATTAATATTTAGTCTCTAGACACCAGTCCAGGGGCCATTGTGGTCAGCTGACTACATCCCTCCTGGGGCAGTGGTGGCTTTTTTGGTAGTGTGATTCCCATTTCTGGGCATTCCTCAAGGAGGCCTCTCTGCAGGCATGTGGGGCTAATGGCTGAGTCATTTCTATTTTCTCAGAAAGAGCCATTGTTTCTTTCTTTTTAGGGGTTTAGGCAATTAGAGGAGCCAGGTGGCAGGCCCTTGTGAATTGCCTTTGTTTGTGGATCTGATGCAGCCTCCACTGTGGCTGGAGTAGCAGGGAGCTGCTGTGCATCTAGCTTCTGGGAGGGCATGAGGAGCTGTCAAGAGCAGAGAGAGCCTGGAAGGCAGCCAAGGGCAAGGCCAAGTCCGGGCGGGGGTGCTTCCAGATGTGTGTGTGTGTGTGTGTGTGTGTGTGTGTGTGTTTATGTATGAAAGAGATAGAGGATGGAGGTTGGGGGACATGGGCTGAATTTCCATAGCCTAAATTAATTTCTCCTTTTCTTAGCCTCCTCCTTTCTTCCTTCCTATTCCTTCATTCAATTTATGCATTTATTTTTCTCCTTTCAAATATTACAGCTCATTTTAAATAAAAATTCAATTATATAAACAGAAAACAAATGGAACCCAAGTTCATGACCCCAAGTCAATCTCTGTTAACAGTCTGTCACTTTGGGAGGCTGAGGCTGGCAGAAAACTTGAGGTCAGGAGTTCCAGACCAGCCTGGCCAACATGGTGAAATCCCATCTCTACTGAAAATACAAAAATTAGCTGGGCGTGGTGGCGGGCACCTGTAGTCCCAGCTACTCAGGAGGCTAAGGCACGAGAATCACTTGAACCTAGGAGGTGGAAGTTGCAGTGAGCACAGACTGTGCCACTGCACTCCAGTCTGGGTGACAGAGCAAGAGATTCTATCTGGAAAAAAAAAAGTCTGTAATTACCCACTTTTATCCTCTTCTGTAATCTGTCTTTTTTAAAAAAACAACGAAGTGGGTAATGGGTGCACCAAAATCTCAGAAATCATCACTAAAAACTTATTCACGTAATCAAATACCGACTATTCCCCCAAAACTTACTGAAATTAAAAAAAACTAAACTAAACCCAACTGAGTGGTATATTATATATATTTTTATGGCAGAAATTTTTGTTGACTGCATAATTGGTTTGTTTTAACTACTGTTTATTGGGTGCCTACTGTGTGTCAGGCACTATTGTAGGTGTTGAGGATACATCAGTGAACAAAAAGACAAACATCCCTGTCCTCCAAGTACAAGCAAAGTCCTCACTGTGACTTACGAGACTCTATGTGATCTGCCCTCCATGTTGTTTCCCTGACATCATCTCCTGCCACACTCCTTTATCTGCTCTGATGCAGCCACAATAGTCTCTTCTCTGTTCTTTGAACAAGGAAAAGAGGGAAATTCCTGCCTCAGACTCTTTGTACTTGGTCTCTTTGTTTCAAAACCTTCCCTTAGATATTACATGGATCACTCTCATTTCCTTCAAGTCTTTACTTCTTAGCAATGCCTTCCCTGGCCACCGTCTTTAAAATTTCTAATTCTATCCAACTAATTCATACCCTTACCTGCTTTAAAATTTCACGTTAGTAGGTATCACTAACAGACTATCTTATTTCCTTTTCTTTGTTATTATTATGTTCAGTATAGTATACACTCCCTAAGGGCAGGGATTTTTGTCTGTTTTGCTCACTGCTGCATCTCCAGTGCTCAGAATTGGCACATACCAGTTATTTAATAATGTTTGCTGAACTAATTGAATGAATGAATGAAAACAAGTCAACTTATGTATGTTTCCCAAAATGATGGGCATGAATATTATCTTGTTTTAGTTTTTATTTTCTTGAGTATAGATGAGGCTATGCATCTTTCCATATATTTATTGGCCATTTGTGTTTCCTTTCCTGTGAACTGCCAATTTTTCTCCTGAGTTGCTTATTTTATTCTTATGGTTTAAAGGAACTCTCTATATACTGTTGCTTTTAACTCTTTGTTGGTTTTGTGCATTGCAAATATTTTCTCTGGTCTGTGGCTTTTAAAAAAATTATGATTTGCTTTTACTTATGATTTGTTTTGTTGTGTATAATTTTAAAAAAAAATCTCTGTTGCAGAGCTTACATTTTAGTGGGATGAGACAATAAACAGAATAAAAAATAGTTATATAGTGCACACATATATTTTAATATATATACAAATATTAGAAGGACATAAGTACTAGGAAGAAAAAAAGAGGGAAGGGGATAAAGAGTATGTGTAATTTTAAATGGAATGTTCAAGAAAGGACTCACGGAGAGAGACATTTGAGCAAGGTGTGTACATTTGTTAGTACTGCTTCAGTTGTAAGTTGCAGAAACTTCCTTGATCTTGTTAATTTAAAAGGACATTTATTAGAAGAATGATGCTGGACAGACCCATGGACTCACAGGGCAGGTATGTGCCTGGGACATGAAAATGTTGACACAGAAAACTGGAGATCAAACTAGAACACGGCAGTCCATCTCTACTTTTTTCTGCACACTTGTTTCAGCTTTCTTAGCAGACGGAATTTCTCTGCCACTTAGTCCACATGGGGTGAAAAAGATGGCTTCCGACCAAGTTCATGCATTACAGGTGCAATTACCCAGAGAGACTGATTTTCTTCACTCCAATTCTGTATTCCCATGGAATGGAATCTGATTGGCTGAGCTTGGATGAGGTGTTCATCCCTGGTCCAATCAGCAGCAGAAATAGTCCCGTTGTACAAACATGGCTGCTGTAGTGGTTAAGCGTATGGCGATTGTAAGATTCCATTTAAATACTGATCATGCATGCATGTGCATGGGCAAGGCACACACACATATGTACACACAGACACATACACACATACACATAATGAGGCTTCTCATCTGCTATTCTAAATGCTCGGTGTGGGATTTCCACCTTGACTTTATAATCAGAAAAATCTTTGTTTTTAATTAAAGAGATAATTGGACTTTTTTTTTTTTTTTTTTTTTTTAGTGAAATAGAGAACAGGGAGGTATCTCCCCCCTGAAAACACAATGTTCTTTGGTAACAAATTCCTGCTTGTTATGACTATTCATGATGCCAACCAATGGTGCCAATTACAGCAGTCAATCTTAGATTTTTCAACAGCTTGACATTTATCTAGTGGTCCACTTTGCCTCTCAGTTTTGCTGATAGCAATTGGAAGAAGGATTATAGTTCTTATTTGGAAAGGCCAATAAGCAAAGCCCTGGGAGCCATTTGAATCCTCCTCTCTCCTTTCTAGTTCTGACTCAACTCTGACTCATGTGATATGGTTTGGCTGTGTCCCCACCCAAATCTCACCTTGAATAGTAAATCCCCATGTGTCAAGGGCAGGGCTAGGTGGGGATAATTGAATCATGGGGGCGGTTTCCCCCATACTGTTCTCGTGGTAGTGAATAAATCTCACAAGATCTTAAGGTTTTATAAATGGGAGTTCCTCTGCACAAGCTTTCTTGCCTGCTGCCATGTGTGATGTGACTTTGCTCCTCATTCGCCTTCCCCTATGATTGTGAGGGCTCCCCAGCCTTGTGGAACTGGGAGTCAATTAAACCTCTTTCCGTTATAAATTACCCAGTCTCAGGTATGTCTTTATTAGCAGCATCAAGACAGACTAATACATCATGCAAATAAGTTAGGGATACAAAATGGGGATTACAAAATGGACCAGGTTTTGTCTTAAAAGAGCTTACAGCTTTAGTGGAGAGATAGACTAAATAATCACACCAATCAATCTGTGATTATAAACGGAAATAATGCTGTGAAGGAAGGAAACACATCCATGAAAATGCACAGTAACGAAATGAAACTAGGTTGGGGAGTTAGGAAGGAAGCGACATCCGAGTTGATATATAAAGGTAGAAAATTAACCAGGTGAGGGAGGGGCCTAGGGTGTTAGGAGACAGCAGCCTGTGTGAAAGTCCTATGGTAGGACATTTGAGGTCCGAATCTGTCTTGCCTAAGGGCCTCCTATTCCTCATTTGGAAAATCTCATTGCTTCCAAATATGGTGGGACATCTGAGAAACCATGAGGAGGCCAGTGTGGCAAGTGGACAGAGAGTGATCAGGTGGGTAATTGGAGAAGAGGGGAGGCAGGGCACAGCCTGTATGCGTGGCCTTCTGAGCCATGATGAATATATTGGTCTTTATCTGAAGGACAATGGGAAGCCATTTAATGGGCTTGAAGTGGGGACCACATGATTATGTCTGTGTTTTGAAAAGGTTCTCTGCCTAAAGATTAGATTAGATTAGAAGCTAGAGTGACTACAGCAAAGTCAGAAAGGCAGTACTTGCAGTTGTCCAGGCAAGAGATGGAAGTGGGTTAGACTAGTGTGGCTTAGATTGAAACAGTGAAAAGAAGATGGATTTGACATATTCAAAAGCTGTTTAATAGACAGAATAGACAGGGCCCAGCGATAGGCTAGAAAAGGAGAGAGAGAAAAGAGAAAGAGGAAGGGAGGGGAAGGAAGGGAGAGGGCGACGGGGACAGGGAAGGGTGAAGAAGAGGAGCAGTGCGGAGGGGGAAAGAGGGGAAACCATGAATGATGCCAAGTGACTTAGGGAACTACGTGGATGGCGCTGCTGTTCACGAAGATAGGGTGTGTTGGAATAGAAGAAGATCACGAATTTGACCTTGGACATGCTGAGCATGGAATGCGTTTTAGACAACAAATAAGATGTATTATATTCAACAAAAGATGTTGAATACCAAGTATTTTATATGAGTCTGCAGCTGAGAAGAGCAATCTCACCTGAAGATAGATATTTGGAAGTTGTTTGTCAATAAGTGGCAGTTTAATTTTGGGCATGGATAAAACAACCTAGGGAGAGAATAGAGTAAGCCTTGGTGTTCCTCGCTAAAACTCAGTGAAAAGGCAAAGTCTTAATGTGCCTCCTTTTTTTCAACACTCACTATAAATACAACAAAATAGCCTCTCTTTTTTTCTCCTTGGGGCAGAAAATAGGGTGTAGTGAAACAAAGTGAATTTTAAGCAACGAGAAGCATTCTATATATGAAGTGAGGGCAGCAGCTCCTACTTCCTGGGGTAGGATCATGTGGCTGGCATTTATTGGCCTGCATAAGTGGCTTAATGAACAGGGGCAAGGGGCAAGGGGCTTAGAAGCCCCTCCTGATCATGGCGAAAGCATGACTACATCACTGCAGAGTGATGACAGTTGGGGTCCCCATCTCTCTTGCCTCCTATAGGTCTTCCTACTCCATAGGTCCTATTCCGTAGGTCTTGCCTCCTATAGGTTCTTCTATTCCATAGGTCTTGCCTCCTATAGGTCCTCCTATTCCATAGGTCCTCCTATTCCATAGGTCTTGCCTCCTATAGGTTCTTCTATTCCGTAGGTCTTGCCTCCTATAGATCCTCCTATTCTACATTTGGAAAAGGCTATTGCTTCTCTTAGCAGGAGCAACACATGGATCACTGCATCAGAGTATAGAAGCCTCATCCCAGGATCTCTAGTTTGGCCTGAGAGCGAAGTCTCTAGTCACTTAGAGAGCTGGGGTGGCTGCATAGGCAGCAATAATGGAAGAACAATAGTAACGAGCATCAGGAAAAACAGCTTCTGGGATATCAACTAGGGAGCCCTCTGGCCTTGGGAGAACGCATATGAATTGATACCTGACACCTAGCCTGATATTAGGACGTATTAGTGTTAAAAGACCAAAGAGGGACTATTTTTTTTTCCTGCACATTTGGGCAGATAAAGTCTCCCTGTGGAGGCGCTCGCAAGTATCAGTAAGAGGATGGCATTACATGCCCCCAACCTAGTGGAAACTGAAGATACTGCTCACAGACATTTAGATAATGTGCAAGATTTCCTGCGATTAATTAACAGCAATGAGCCCTAGAGGATCATGTTGGTGGAAAGTGGGAGAAGATGTTGCTCTTGGTCTGCAGAGATGTGGGAAGAAGGATCACATGCCATTCTGGGCTAGGGAAGTAGCAGTGGAACATTATTCTAAGAGTAAAGAAAGCTGGGCTTTGCTGCTTGTTCAGCCCCTAATCTTTGAAGTCCTGGGAGATCTTGAGCAGAGAATTCTACCTTTGTGAGAGCTTCCAAAGACTTTTCAGAAAATGGGAGTGATTACCTGAGGCTTCCTTATCAGAATAATTTTTTCCAAAAGGGATGAATTTTTTTCTCTGGATGACTGCTTCTCATTTATCAAGACTTCGTGCCTTTTCCTCACCATCTGGTTTGTACTAGTTACCATTTTCTGAGCACCTACTATGCACCAGGCATTGTCCCAGGCACTTTACATGTGCTTCCTCACTCAATCCTATGTGGTAGAAGTGATGATTATTATGTCTCCATTTAAAGAGGCAGAATCCAAACCTTAGAGAGGTTAAACAAGTGACCCAAGGTCACAAAGCCAGGAAGGGGCAAGGCTGCCCTACCCACACAGGTCTGCTGAGGGCAAAGCAGGTGTGCTTTCTCTTTTGCTAGACAGACTAGAATAACTGACAGTTCCTTTTATTCTCTAACTCTCTCAGGATGAAGTACAAAACTCTTCAGAAAAAGCTTAGCATTGCAAAACCAAGCATCCTGGAATGAAACAGTAATGAAACTGTAAAAAATACATTTCAAAAGAACATAACAAGGTTTTATTTTTTTAAATGTCTTTTCATTGTTTTTCTTTTTTCCTTATTATGAAAGCAATTCATGTTCACTATGAAAATTTGGAAAATACAGAAAAATATAAAGAAGAAAATAAAAATCACTCTAACCTTATTACACAAAGAAAATTGCTGTTAACATTTATCTCTCAACAGTCTTTTTTGTATGCCTAAATGTACATACATATGTATTTTTAACATAATTAGGATTGTCCAGCCAAATTGCCTTCCAGAAAGGATGAACTAATTTATATTCATTCCCACCAGAGGTGTTGGAGCACATATCCCTCACCCTGGCCAGTAGAGAGGTTTTTTGTTGTTTTTTCCCTTTTTGTCTTTGCAAGTGTAATATGTTTAAAAGGCAGTCTTATTGTTTCCATTTGCATTTTTTTGATACTGAAAGCCTGACTTAATACAAATTTTCAAAGTTTATTAGACATGTATATTTATTCTACTGAGAATTATGTCTTTTGATAATCTTTTGTTGGAGTTTTAGTTTTCTTTTATATGTCTTATTGATTTGTAAGAGCTCTTTACATATGACAGAGGTTTTTATTTGTCTGAGCTAGATGGGGAAATGAACACTTTCTCCTTCATCCTTTATCTTTATTAAAATTTCTTCTTCAGAAGTTGGTGTTTGGCTTTCTAATTTAGCTTATGATTTTTGGAGGAGCAAAAAAGTTTTAAGTTTTTAAAACAATCTTGATCAAATAGATAGATATTTTGTTTATGCTAAAAGTTAAAAATGTGGATTTAAGGACAGGTGTGGTGGCTCATGCCTGTAATCCCAGCACTTTGGGAGGTCGAGGTGGGCGGATCACGAGATCAGGAGTTCGAGACCAGCCTGGCCAACATAGTGAAACTCCGTCTCTAGTAAAAATACAAAAAAATTAGCTGTGTGTGGTGGTGGGTGCCTGTAATCCCAGCTACTTGGGAGACAGAGGTTGCAGTGAGCCGAGATCACACCACTGCACTACAGCCCAGGCCACAGTGTGAAACTCGGTCTCAAAAAAAAAAAAAAAAAAAAAAAAAAGTGGATTTAAGACTTTATCACTCTAGGTTATTCATTAGCTAGTCAATGCCTCCTAGTTTCCCTAGCTTCGGGGGAACGTAGGTATACTCTATAGAAAGGGAGAAGGGATGGGCCCTGATCTAAGTCATATGGAAAAGAAAAAGGAAATGCAGAGGAAAGAGAAAGCAGTGGAGAAGCCTACTTTTATTGTGTCCATTTTTACTCACAAATAAACTCAGGCCTAGAAAAATAGAGCTAGTTGCCCAAGGTCACTCAGCAATCTGTAGACTGAGTCACATGTTCAGATTTTTAAGGAGTGGGGAGAAACATTCACTGGGCCTTCTGCCATCCATCCATCCATCCATCCGTCCGTCCGTCCGTCCGTCCGTCCATCCATCCATCCATCCATCCTAGTGAGTGCTTCATGGGGGTTCTTCCTTCAGGGTCTTGTCTGTCTTTTGAACAACTGAGAACGATAGAGAAGTGAATACCATATTTCTCATTCTCTGGGTATGGTGGAAGTTCATGAAAACAGTTAAAATTAATTACAATTGACCTTTGAAGAACATGGAAGTTAGAGCCACTTGATTTGACCCCCTGCTCAGTCAAAAATCTGCATATCTTTTGGTTCCCCCAAAAGTTAACTACTAATAACCTACTGTTGACAGGAAGCATTACCAATAATATAAAAGTTGATTAACACATATCTTGTATGTTACATGTACTTTATACTTATAATAAAGTTAGCTAAAGAAAATATTTAAGAAAATCATAAGAAATAGAAAATATATTTACTATTCATTAAGTGGGAATGGATCATCATAAAGTTCTTCATTCTCATCATCTTCATGTTGATAAAGCAGAGGAGGAGAAGAAAGAGGAGGGGTGAGTCTTGCTGTCTCAGAGGTGGCAGAGGCAGAAGAAAATCCAAGTATAAATGGACTTGTGCAGTCTAAACCCAGTTGTTAACGGGTCAACTGTACATTCAAGGGTCAAAAGTAATTTTTGGTTAGTTGTATCTAGGATTGCCCAAGTCACAATTCCTTTCTGGTGACAAAAGTAGTTGGAAGTTAATCATTGACTAGGCTATTACTTTTATTAAGGATGTGGGTCTACAGTCCTGTTGGCAGAGACCAGGTAGATTTCCTAAGGTCTTGTAGTGTGTTAAGCACAATATCCTGTCAATTGGGGGCCAAATTGGAGTTGTTTGGATGCAGGTACTCTAATAAGACTCTATTCAATCTTCACAACAGCTCTAAAAAGCAGGCACTGTTACAGGAAAGGGATCCTGATCCAGACCCCAAGAGAGGGTTCTTGGATCTCACGCAAGAAAGAATTCAGAGCGAGTCCATAGAGTAAAGTGAAAGCAGGTTTATTAGGAAAGTAAAGGAACAAAAGAATGGATACTCCATAGATAGCAGCCCCAAGGGCTGCTAGTTGCTCATTTTTATGGGTATTTCTTGATTATATGCTAAACAAGGGGTGGATTATTCATGCATCACCTTTTTAGACCATATAGGGTAAGTTCCTGATGTTGCCATGGCATTTGTAAACTCTCATGGTGCTGATGGGAATGTAGCAGTGAGGACGACCAGAGGTCACTCTCGTAGCCATCTTGGTTTTGGTGGGTTTTAGGCAGCTTCTTTACTGCAAACTGTTTTATCAGCAAGGTCTTTATAACCTGTATTTTGTGCAGACCTCCCATCCGATCCTGTGACTTAGAATGCCTAACCATCTGGGAATGCAGCCAGTAGGTTGCAGCCTTATTTTACTCAGCTTCTGTTCGAGATAGAGTTTCTCTGGTTCACATGTCTCTGACAGTACCAGCTTTATTCCCATTTTACAGATAAACTGAGGCACAGAGTTTAAGCCACGAAACTCAAGATTACTCATGCTGACAAGTGGAGAAGTAGTAATGCTGGTGAAGGATACAATAATCTGCTGACCTGTACCCCAGCCCAACTAGCAGCAGGTACCCCAGTTGTATATCTATTATCACCTTCCTCTACTCCTCATCATCTTCCTACCCCAACCTCCACCTGGAAGAACTGCCTTATCAAATTTCTTCCTCATCAGAGGGAGACAGTGTTTCTCTCCAGAGCAGCTCTTGGCGTGTAATTACTAATCAGATGCAGGCAATCAAGAAGCATTTCCATCCCCCCATTTCCCTTCTCTCCTCCCCTCAAGGGACACCTTTCTGGGGGAAGGTGACTCCTTCAGGAGTTCAGATTAGCATCAACAACAGGGGTGGGGAGGCAGAGAGAGGATGAAGAAAGGCATCAAACTCGTTTGCAAATTGCAAATGACAAGGCATCTTTTGCTGCTGGTTTGCTCTCTGCTATTTTAAGGGGCCTCATTTAGCATAATATTTGCATCATTTGTGTCTTACCGGATAATTAGGAGTGGAGACAAATTCTTCTTGTTCCCAGACTAAGGGCACTGGGGTGGAGAAGAAAGGAATCTCTGGAGATGTCTCTCAGGCTGGAAAGCTATTAAAAGTTACTCCCTCCAGCCCCCCTCTCTTGCTAAAATTCCCAGAACATCAGACATTCTGAACTGGGGTCATTGCTCATTGTTTGGCTTCAGGGACCCCTCTAAAACTCTAAGCAGAATTCTGTGTTTATAAAATTGCTTGCAATTTTTTTTTCCCTTGGAGAGAAGGTCCATAGCTTTCATCAGCCTCAGAAGTCTGCAACTCTTAAATTAAATGACGTACAATGGGCATCTGTTTTGCTTCACCAACATCCATTTGCCCTTTTTCAGGTCCCAGCATCTTGATTTTCCTTTGGGGAAACCAACCCTCTTCCATCCTCGTTCCATTTTAGGGTTGTCCTACAGGACTTTCTGTGATGATGGAAATGTGCTCTAGAATCCACTTCTCCAAGGAGGGCCAGAGAGCTGCCTGTGCTTGATGCAGCAGCCATGAGGGTCCGTGGTAGTGGTCTACATTTTAGCCTGGTTTCTCTCAAAGCCTGACAAATTCTTCCTTCCCTCTCATTTACTTGTGTTTCCAGTGGCTACTGCAGTAATGAGTCAATGGCTGAATATATTTAAATGCAAAATACCATTACCTTTCATTAAAAGGCTTGTCACCACTGGCCTCTGTAGAAGAAAGTGATTATGCTATTAAAGTCTCCTTGACACACGGCCCAGGAGTGACCAGACCTTATTCCCAGGGTTTCTGCCACTGTTCCTAGGACAATCTTCTTCTGACTCAGCTGTTTATGCTGATGAGGGCAAGTCAAATCCCTGTGAAGCCAAATTTGTAGTTGGGGGAGGGTGCCAAGGGCTTAGGACAATGCTGCCTTTTTTGCACCATCCTCCCAGATGTCTAAGCAGAGCCCTATTCCCTGCTAGAGATCCACTTCCCATCTCTCTGACCACCGGATCCTCAAGCTTGACTTGAAATCCTTCTTCTCTTTCAATACCCTTTAGAAAACAGTCCACCATTCGACTTTTAAAATCTAATCATTGCCTAGGACAGGATTTGACAGTAGTTAATAACAGCATAGGCTGTGGAGCTGGGCATAACCATGTTTATAATTCTGCCACTTATTCACTGTGTGACCTTGAATAAGGGCAGATAATTTTCTTTAAGACTGTTTTCTTAATTTCAAATAGAGATAAATACTGTGGCAGACATTGTTGGTCCCTACTCCTTAGCCATGCCATATTTCTTCCTCTCATGCCTATCTCTCACTATAGAGGTTGAAAAAGCCAGATACATTCCCAGCCTTTCTTGTAGCCAAGGGTAACCATGCGACTAAGTCTTGGCCAATGAGATAAAAGGGAAGTTGGCTTAGAGGATTCTGGAATAATTTTTCTCCAATAAAAAACAGAGCAGTGCTCAATAAGAGATATTTTGCTCCCTTTCCTCCTTTCTGCTTTGAATGCTGTGGTGTGAGGTTGTGATGTCCGGAGCCATAGTAGCCATCTTGTAACCATGAGGCAACATACTTGTGAATCTACAACTAGCAATCTGAGGATGATGGAACAGCAGGATATAAGAACCTGGATCTTTGATGATGTTATTGAGATGCTGAACCAATAGTGAGGCATTCTATTTCTTTGTTCAGGATGTCTTTATTGCTTAAGCCATTGGCGGTCATGTTTCCTGTTATGGGCAGAGAAATATCATTTCTAAATGATATATCAATCCCAGGCTCACAGGTTGTTGTGAGAAATAAATAACATAATGTATGAAGAGTTTCCCACATAGTCCCAGAAGCATGATAGCATACAATAAAGAGCAGCATTTATTATTGGTAGGAATAGCTGTACCAAGAGATTCACAGGTGAGATTTGAGGAAGCATTGGGAAATTTGTAATGTGTAAAATTTGACCCTCTTCTGCCTTCCCCTCTTACCTGGATAGATATCGGAATCTGAACATGTTAGCATCAGAAGGGAATCTTTGATCTTAGATTAGCTTAACCCTTGTCTTTCTATAGACAAGGAAACTGGCCCTCAGAGTAGGAAAGAGACTATCTGAAAGTCATATAACTTCATGACACATAGTGGCAAAACCAGGGCTGAAGATTTACATCTCTTGGATTTAGAGGTGAAAGTTCTTCCTCCCACACTCAGTTGCCTCCATTCCCATTCCAACAAGCTCGAACATTGTTGGCAGGGAGAGGTTAATGAGACATCATATAGGGAATCATTTTGAAAATTTTGGGAAGCACTTCACACAAGGAGGGTTATAATTCTTGGTGCGTGTGGTTTAGCTCCTCTGTCCAATGGGCAGGGGATGTCCTGGAAGGGGAAGGGTCTTAGCTGGAGGCTCTGTGCCTAGCTGGGTGGTACATCTATATTCACTGACTCATCAATCCATTCACCAATTGATTCATTTATTCAAGAACTATTTACAACGTGCCTACTCTAAGCTAAACACTGGGTAGATTTTATTTAAAATTTGTGAGAATGGGCCGGGTGCGGTGGCTCATGCCTGTAATCCCAGCATTTTGGGAGGCCAAGGTGGGCAGATCGCTTGAGGCCAGGAGTTTGAGACCAGCCTGGCCAACCTAGCAAAACCCTGTCTCTACTAAAAATGCAAAAAATTAGCCAGGCGTGGTGGCATGCACGTGTGGTCCCAGCTACTCGGGAGCCTGAGGCACAAGAATTGCTTGAACCCGGGAGGTGGAGGTTGAAGTGAGCTGAGGTGGCCCCACTGCACTCCAGCCTGGGTGACAGAGCGAGAATCTGTCTCAAAAATGAAAAATAAAATAAAATAGGCGGGAGGTGGTGGCTTATGTCTGTAATCCCAGCACTTTTGGGGGCCGAGGTGGGCGGATCATCTGAGATCAGGAGTAAAAGACCAGCCTGGCCAGCATAGTGAAACCCCATGTCAACTAAAAATACAAAAATTAGCCGAGTGTGGTGGTGTGCACCGGGTGTGGTGGTAGTCCCAGCTACTCGGGAGGCTGAGGCAGGGGAATCGCTTGAACCCGAGAGGTAGAGGTTGCAGTGAGCCGAGATCATGCTGCTGCACTCCAGCAGAGTGAGACTCTGTCTCAAAATTAAATAAATAAAAATAAATAAATAAATAAATAAATAAAATAAAATGAAATTTGTGGGAATGAGTTGGGGCAGAGAGTGGTAAGTGAAACTCCTACTCCCCCCACCACCCCCTGGAAAAGCCCTATTGTTTGTCAAGTTTAATTATCACATGTAAGGATGGATTTATAATCCACTTGTCATAGTGGATTGTGTTCTGTTTGGATTCTCCAATAATGTGCCATAAAACCTGATGCTATTTCCTATTTCTGGGATTACTTTTTTGGGACATGTGTTGAGAAGGTCTTAGTTACTTAGTGAAGGTTTTGGGAATGGTCAAACTGATTTACTGGCCTCTTCTCTTGCAGGGTGAGGGATTACAGTGAGATGGGGCCTGGAGCATGGAAGATTTCACAGAGGGAGTGAAAGGACCTGACTATGGAGATGGGTAGCTTTGGGTTGAAGGCAGATGGCAGTGGGTAGACGGTGAATAGAAGTAGAAGAACCTAACCTTTCAGGTCAGAAGGGCTTGTATTCAAATTTTTCCCTGCTAATTCCCAGCTGGGTGACCTTGGATAAGTTGCTCACCCTCTCTGTGCCTCAAGGGTCTACAAAATGTTGTAGAGATAAAATGAGATGCTATATTTAGAGCTCTTTGCATAGTGGTTGGCACACACTATCCCAAGATAAGGATTTGGGTGCCAGTAGTGCATTTGGAAGGTGATGCCAAGAAGTACCCATGGGGGTGAGTGAAGTTACAAAGGAAAGGGAAAAAAGTCGATACTGGGTTATTATTGGATAAACTAACACTATGGGCAACTGAAGCTCAATCCCATTGCAGACTTCTGGGAAATGTTATAGAACATCTCTCAGAATTATCTCACTTATGAGGTACAGAAGCTGGGCTATTTATCCTCCAGCTCCCACCTACCATGGGGTAAGTAAGTGCTGCCACTAAGACATGAACTCCCAGAACTTCCAGCATGTCCCAAGTGAGCAGGGAGGAAGCCCTCAGGTAGAGACCTGCAGTGCAACTCTTCACTCTTGGAACAGTGAGCACCAAGGATATATGAATAGACTGACCTGAGTTCAAAGTCATGCTCTACCACTTACCACAAGCTATGTCTTCTTGAGCAAATCATCTAATCTCCTGTCTACTACAAGTGTAGTACATGGAGGCCTGGATGTCGCCAGGGAGCTGTTAGAAATGCAGGTTTTGGGGCCCCATTCCAGAAGTATTAGTTATCTATGGCTGCAAAACAAGTTATCCCAAACCTTAGCAGCTTAATCAACACACAGTTACCATCTTGGCCACGGTGTGTTCCTTTCATTGACATGCAGCGGGGCTGCTGCTTTGTGGTTAAGAACAAGGGAGATTTAAGGCCAGAGGCCTTGGGGAGGAAGGAGAGAGAAATAAAGTTAGCTGAGTGTCTGTCCCTCTTTCTACCAACTCTCCACACCTAGCCTAATGGCCTAATTGTGAGGTCCAATAAAGTCAGCAGCTGTGATGAAAAGTCAAAGCTGTCTGGTTCAAGAAATATGTCAGATGCTGGACCCAAGCAAGGCTTCTTGGGGATAAAGTGAGAGCTTGACTTAAGGAAAATTTCATCTCATCATCTCTGCTTGAGGCCTCAGTGCTGAAGGTTCATGTTGGCCTTTAGAGGATATGGCTGGGGATAGGGGGGCGAAAGTCAAAGAGAAAGCACTGAGCGACTATAAGACCCAGCTTTCTGCTCTCTACCCTCCTCCAGCCAGTGGCTCAGGACCTGTGCCAGCACATGGGGGTGTCATGGAGTAACTGCCCACTATGCTTATGGTGCTATTTTAAACTCCTTAGGTGTATTAAGTAATTTAATTTTTACAACAACCCCATGAAGTAGGTATCTGTTATTATCCACATAATACATATGAGGAAACCAAAGTTCAGAATTTTTAAGTAACTTGCCTTGCCCAAGGTCACACAGCCAGGAAGTCACACGGCCAGGAAGTTAATATGACCTCAGTCAGGTATACTCACAGGATGCCAGTTCTGACACGTCAGGTTGCACACCTTTAGGTCATCAAGAAATTGATGATTGCACTTCAGGGAATATCTTATGTTGGTTTTCACGTCTTTTCCACGTCTTAGTCGGTTTGTGTTGCTATAAAGAAATACCTGAGGCTGGGTAATTTATGAAGAAAAGAGGTTTATTTGGCTCACAGTTCTGTGAGTGTACAAGAAGCATGGCACCAGCATCTGCTTCTGGTGAGGGCTTCAGGCTGCTTCCATTCATGGCGGAAGGGAGCCAGCATGTGCAGATCACATGATGAGGGAGGAAGCAAGAGAGAAAGGGAAGGTGCCAGGCTGTTTGTAACAACCAGCTTTTGGAGAAACTCTCAAGGGAATTAGCAGAGTGAGAACTCATTACTGGGAGGACAGCACCAAGCTATTCATGAGGGATCTGCCCCCATGACTCAAGCACCTCCCACCAGGCCAACTTCTAACATTGAGGACCAAATTTTAATATGAGGTTTGGGGGGGTCAAATATCCAAACTATAGCACCACAGTTACCTTTGCTCCTTCCAACCATCTTTAGTAAAACACATTTTTATATTTCTACTGATTCATTCACTTATTCAACAAATATTTATTGAGTGCTTACTATGTGTTGGTCCTGTTCAAGGGGCTGGAGATGCACCAGGGAATGTAACAGACAAAACCTCTGTGTTTGGGGCACTCATATGCTTGAGGGTGGCAGGAGACAGATAATAGACAGATGAATTAGCTACTATATTAGAAAATGACAAACGTTACAGAAAAAAATGATCAGGGTAAGGGTGATTGGCATTGTGTGTTGCAATTTTAAATAAGGTTGTCAGGAGGTGAGGGAATGAGCCATGTGGCTACCTGGGGGAAGAGCAATCCAGTCAGAGGGAACAGCTAGTGCAAAGCAGATGGCCAAAGCATGCTGTATGTCCAAGAAGCAGCAAGGAAATTAGTGTGATCAGAACAGAGTAAGCAAGCAGAGGGTGGTGAGAGAGATTATCACAGAGGTAGCTGGGGCTAAACAGGTAGGGCTGTTGCAAAAACTTTTGCTATTCCTCTGAGTGATATGGAGAATCACTGAAAGGTTTCAAGAAGAGGTGTGACTTAACTTGAGTTATATTTCAAAAGGAACACATAATACAAGAACGTTGTTGTATTGAGAATAGGCCATAGAAGGGCAAGGATGGAATCAGGAATACCAGTGGGGAGGCTACTGCAAGAACCCAGGTAAGAGATGATGGGGGGTTGGACCATATGGAGTTGGTGAAAAGTGACCAGATTCCGAATACAGAGATGAAGAGTTTCCAACAAGCGTGAGTTTGAGATTTGTCTTCTCCACTTTTCACAGCTGTCCAGGCCATGGGGGCTTGTGTAACTGAGATCCTTTGACACCAAAGGCAGCTACTAAGACCCTTGGCTCCCTCACTGGGCTGCACATATCAAACATGTTGCACCCAGGAGTTATTGCTGGCAACATCTCTAGTCTCTCTGGCAGGGAGATCAGTGGAAGCGTTTATCTTAATTAAGTTACATGGGGCACCATCATCCATCCATCTTCTCCAATTAACTTGGGGGAAAATATGAGGATGATGGTGGCAGAGAAGACAGCCCCAAGCTGACAAACATGGATCAAAACAGACTGACTGGAGTCTCTGAGGACTCATCAGAAAGGAAGATAGAAGAAAAGAGGATTTGTCGAAGATGTTTTGGTGGAGAAAAGAGTTCAGAAGGCTGTCTTCTGGTGGAGGATTGATTTAGGAATCACTCCAGTGGACTGAGCTGTGCTTCCAAGCTTGCCTTAATGAGAAAACACCATCTGCACTTCCCAGACTTGTGGTCAGAATGCCAGGACCCTGGAATCTACTGATGTCTGCAGCTGGGGTGGCTTGCATGGGCTGCCACAGCTGGAGGTGATGTGATGGCGTATCATTCTGGATATACATTAAACCCATCAGTAGAGAGCTAGAAGGATGAAGGAAGAAAGGGGAGAAGGAAGGAGGGAGGAAAGGAGGGATGGAAAAAAGGTGGGAGGGAGGAAAGGCAGGAAAGAGGGAAGGAGGGATGGGGTAGGGAGGGAAGGAAAGAAGGAAGGAGAAAGTGAGGGAGAAAAGGAAGGAAGGAAAGAAGAAGGGAGACAGGGGTTGGGCGCAGTGGCTCATGCCTGTAATCTCAGCACTTTGGGGGGCTGAGGTGGGTGGATCACTTGAGCTCAGGAGCTCGAGACCAGCCTGGCCAACATGGCAAACCCCGTCTCTGCTAAAAATACAAAAATTAGCCAGGTGTGGTGGTGCACACCTGTAATCCCAGCAACTCTGGAGGCTGAGGTGGGAAGATCACTTGAACCCAGGATGTTGAGGCTGTAGTGAGCCAAGACTGTATGTCTCAAGAAACAAAACAAAAAAATAAGAAAGGAAGGAGGGAAGGAAGGAAGAAATTCAGAGTCCTATATGAGATTGCAATCTGTTGGGCAGCCAGGGATAAAACTCCCTGGAAGAAGGGCAGTGGGCTTCTGTCCAAGGTACTGACTTTTTGGCTCTGGCTCTCTCTCTCTCTCTCTCTCTCTCTCTCTCTCTCTCTCTCTCTCTCTTTCTTTCTCTCTGTCTTCCTTTGATGCCCCCTCTTGCTTCCTACATTTTTTTGGGGGGAGTGGGAGCAAGATCTTACTCTGTCACCCAGGCTGGAATGCAATGGTACCATCTCGGCTCACTGCAACCTCTGCCTCCCAGGTTTAAGCAATCCTCCCACGTCAGCCTTCTTAGTTGCTGGGACTACAGGCATGCACCACCACACCCTGCTAATTTTTGTGTTGTTTGTAGAGACAGGGTTTTGTCATGTTGCCTAGGCTGGTCTCGAACTCCTGACCTCAACTGATCTGCCTGCCTTGGCCTCCCAAAGTGCTGGGATTACAGGCATTAGCCACCATGCCTGGCTCTACATTCAAATTTTGATAGATATTTATTGAGCACCTATCACCCCTCAGCACACTCCAGGTCCTGTGATACACCCTGGCAATTCAACAATGAGTAAAGCTGACAAAAATTCCTGCCTTCTTAAAGCTTATGTTCTAGTGGATGGAGATGTTTAAGAATTGGGGGGCAGGGGACGGGTGGGGAAGGTACATTGTCTATTAGAGGTGAAAAGTTCTTTGGAGAAAAAATAGAGCAGAAAAGAGGAACAAGGAGGGCAAATTTTGATGCATCTGTGAATGGGATTGTCTGCTTAGGCATCACTGAGATGGTGGCTTCTGAACAAACAGTTGAGAGGACGTGAGCTATTTGGGTTTGCCTATATTTTCACACCAACCAGTGATATCGTTCACACTTCCCACCAAATCCCTATTCTTTCCCACACCAGTGCTTTTGCTTATGCTATATCCTCTTCCTGGTTGCTCTTCTCCCCAGTTGCGATCACTATGTGTTCAAAGCTAACCCCTTCTTTTAAAAAAACCCTGTATATTAATAAATATCACCTCCCTTAGATTGTCCTTTGACAGGAAGCGATATTAACCCTCACAGCACAATATAGGCATCACTCCCTAGCTCTTTGTATTTTTGACTGTGTTTCTGCATTGTTTAGGTCCTGAGGTTGTCCCCTCTATTTGGAAATTCCTAAAAGGTAGAAACTCTGCCTCGATGGTTAAGATCACAGTGTCTGGAGTCAGACCTGCGTCCAAATCCCAGTTTCTCTACTTGACAGCTGTGAGGTCTTGGACAAGTCACTTTACTTCTGTAAACGTCAGTTTTCTTATCTGTAATGAAAAGGTCACAATATCACCTGCCTTATGGGGTTGTGGTGATAATTAAACATCAATGAATGCAAGACATTTAGCAAGGTTCCTAGGACATGGTTAGCATTCAGAAAATTACAGCTGGCATTATAATTACTTTTCCTCATATCTGCTATGCCTATCCCAGGTCCTGACATACAGTTCTTACCCTATAAAATATGTGAAGGAATACATTTCTTTGTAATTCTTTCTTAAAGAGTGGTCTATCAACCATAGGTACAAGAGCCAAGCAAGGGAACTTATTAAAATGCATATCCCTGAGCTCTCTAGCCCATCCCTCGTGAATTTAGAGGGCAGGAGCTCAAGCATCTGAATTTTAAACAGTGTCAGGGTAATTCTTACACGTACTACAGTTTTAGAATCACTCAGAGTAAATATAGTGCAGAGATAAAGGACACTGACTCTGGAACTCAACTTTCTGGGCTTTAATTCTGGCTCCACCACAATGAAGCTGTGTAACCTTTGGCAAAGTATTTAACCTAACTCTGCCCCAGCTTTCCCCTCTGAAACATGGGGATGATAATTATATATATGTATATATTATTTATATATATAATTTATATATTATATATTATATAATCTATAGTAGATATCTGTATTTTATATATAGTATATATATATTTAGTAAGTATACACATATACACATGATAGCTGATAGCTGTTCTAAGTTATACATCTGGCATACACAATGAGTCTTAGTTATTATATTCTGTTTGTAAGCAACCTCTGTGAATAGTCAGTTCACATGAATTTGACCAGGGGGCTTTTGAGATTGCTTCAGAGGTCTCCTTGCTTGACAGCCTTACTCCACTCTGTGTGCACAGCTGTTCTGAAGACATGAACCTTAGTCAGAGAGAGAATGAACCCAAAATGAGCCTCAAGCGCTTGCCCTGCTGCTGCTACTGCTGGTAGGAAAATAGCATCCTCTCTGCTCTTTAAAGAGCTCCTCTGGCAGATGTGCGCGCAGCTGTTCCACCTCCTTCCTGCAGGCAGAGAGCAGGCAGATGCTGGCAAGAGTTTGAGAAACATTGCCATCACCAACTCACAAAAGTATTGCCTGCAATGGCTTCCCTCCCCTTCTCTTTCTGTATTTCTTCTCAAGGAGGTCATGGGGTGAGAGACATCTCTTAGTCTGAACTACCTCTAGAGGGAAAACTTGAGGTGGGAAATCAAGAGGGGAGAATTTCTAGGAATGGAGAAGGAGGTAAAGAGGAGACAATGTGGAAGGGTGGGGGTGGCTGGGATACACAAGCTATGTCGGTTGAGTTTAATTCTGGTAACGATGTCTTGCTGTGTGACCTTGGGAAAGTCGCATTACCTCTCAGATTCTTATTTCAAGACGACAAGCACAGAGTAGTAGAGTGAGCGAAGGATTTGGAACACAATCTATGTAGGTTGGAATCCTGGCTTTACCTATACCAGCTGTGTGACCTTGGACAAGGTCTCTTTGCTTCTTTGTATACTTCATTTTCTCTAGAGAAAGACGGGGTGTGGAAATATTTGTCCTATGTGCTCAACAGGTTTACTGCAAGGATGAAGTGACCCAATGGATGTTCAAACACATCCAAAACTATGAAATGCTACAGAGGAGTGAGGTCTCATCCATTCCGTCTATGGAAACTTGACTCTCATCCCTCCTGAGCCTCTGGCAATATTGTGTGGGAGCAAAGAATTGAAGACAAGCTGCCAGGAGAGGGGTTGCCTTGTTATGGGTGCTGCCTGCAGAATAATTAGGTTTCAACATGTAGCTTACTCCATTTGCAAACATAGCTCCAGGCATTGGCAGAGGAGAAGGACATGGCTTTCATCCATCACTACAATGCTTTCTTTTAGGAGGAGGTTTGGTGCAATGGTTGAGCACAGGAGGCATAAGATGGATTTATTTCAAATCCCAAGTCTATCACTTATATCTTTGTGACTTTGGGAAAATCACTTCACCTCTCTGAGCCTCAGCTTCCTTTTCATTAAAATGAGGTAATTATAACTACCTCACAGCATTATTGAGGATTTAAAGGGATAAAGTGTATATAAAGTATTTTGCCCAATGTGTTGTACTTAATAGATTTTCAATGAACAAATACTAGTTTTTATTCATTTATTTATTTTTTGAGTTTGAGGGAAGGACAGCCTTCTTAGGGTTGACAAGTGATCCTGCAGCCAGTGAAGCAGTTATTTCATCAGCTAGGAATGTGAGGTGTGTTCAAAAGAGCCCCAGACTCGGGATCACCATGGCTGGAGGTTGAGACCCGTTGGTGCTATGTGAGTTTTAGATGTGTCCCTTCCCTTCTCTAATTTTTAATTTTCACGTCTATAAAATGGGAGTAAGCAGCCTTAATCTGTCTCAGAGGATTGTTATGAGGCTCAGATGTATAAATTCGTGAGAAAATGCCTTGTAAATTTGAAAGGTGCCATATAACCGAAAAGAGGGTGCTATTATGTGTGACAGCTACATATCATCTTGCCACCATAGACTTTCTATTCTTTACCATTCTAAAGCTTACCGTGAGCCAGGCAGACTAGGCCAGATGGAATTTGGCTTCTGAAATCCTGAAGCCTGAAATTCCTCTGTTTCTGGAGCCTGGATCTCTGGAAGTGGAGGACTGCCCTAGCCACAAAGCTCCACCCTCCTCTGATGACATCACACAGAGTAGAACCAATCACTGCAATTTTCTTAAAGTTTCTTCCACTGGCAAATTTATTAATACCCAAATAGCTGAGCCAAGACAGTCCAACTCCTTGAGGACATATTACAAACTGCCACCCAGTCTCTATCCCACCTCCTCATACTCAGGGCCCTATGAAGAAACAGAAAGATTAGAGAAAGATTAGGGAAAGATTAGAGAAAATTTAATGAAGGTACTACTCACAGAGGAGCAGGCAAGGTTGGGAGAACCAATGAGAGATGTTGAAGCACCAAGAGACTAGCAATAGTTGGGAACTCTTACCACCCTTAGGCTTAAATATGCAGAGAGGAATGGGCCTACGAGAACTTGGTGACAGGTAGAACCAGGGAGGGAGCCAGCTAGTCAGGAAGGACTTAGCCACAGCTGGCTGGGAGCAGTGGCTCACGCCTGTAATTCCAGCACTTTGGGAGCTGAGATGGGCGGATCACTTGAGGTCAGGAGTTTGAGACCAGCCTGGCCAACATGGTGAAACCCTGTCTCTACTAAAAATACAAAAATTAGGTGGGCATGGTGATCCACACCTGTAGCCCCAGCTACTTGGGAGGCTGAGGCAGGAGAATCTCGAACTTGGGAGGTAGAGGTTGTGGTGAGCCGAGATCGCACCACTGCACTCCACTCCAGCCTGGGTGACAGAGCGAGACTCTGTTAAAAAAAAAAAAAAAAAAGAAGGACTTCACCACAGGTGGAGTTGCAGCACTGAGGCTGGGGGAGTGGTGGTAGGGTTGGAGGGAGAAATACTTAGAACTTCCTTCTAGCTTTTTAGTCTTTTCTGGTGGCATGCTGTTGGTCAAATCCACTGAGAAGCCACAGGAAAAGTGAGCCCGTTGATACCATCCATACAGGCCAGCCTGCTAGGACCTGGGGCAGTGCAGAGCATAGCAGAGAGTGGATCTGGTTGGGGGAGTGTCACAAACAGAGAATAGCCAGTCCAATCCCAAATGCTCCTCTTCACTTGCTCTGTTGGGCCCCCAGACCCTGCGTGAAAGGTATGTTCTCCACTTTTCTGGAGCTGTTTTCAGAGCAGCATTGTCTCCCTCGGGGACTCTTAAGAGAGCTGACACAAGAAAATTAAAGTTTTGAGAGAGGCCAGGATGTTAAAAGCAAAATGCAGGAAGAGTTGGAGTCTGAATGCTTCAGTCATAAGCTGGGCAGTGAGCTCCAGGAAGGCAAGGAGGTCAATAAACACAGAGACCCACTCTTTCCAGGACTGCTCTTGCTTACTTCTTTCCTTGCTGCTTGAGGGGCGTTTAATATTCTTGGCTACAGCATAGTGATTAAGAGCACGGCTTTGGAGTCAGACAGACCTGGCTCTTCCACGCCTGACTGTGTAAACTTGGATGTGTTTGTTAACCTCTCTGAACATTGGGTCTCTCATCCATAAAATAGGAATAAAGCTACTTCTATTCATAGAGTTGTTGCCAGGGTTGAAGGAGATGCTTAAAACAAAGGATCTGGCCACCTAGTAGACTGTCGGGAAGTGATAGTTGAACTATTACACAGTTACTAGTGCATGACCTACCCTGGTGGACTTACATGGCTGGGGTGCAGCCCCTTCTCAGCCCCCACCTCAGCATCCTTGCCTCTATCAGATGCATGCTGCTGGCCCTGTGCCCCTAAGAAAGGCTGCTTGTCTGGCTCAGTCTGCAGAGCTCTAGGCAGGGAGGCTGGAAGAATGCAAATGTGCTCTTATCTGAGCAGCTGCAGCTGCTCCCTTCCTAGAGTCCATCCCCAGGAACAAGGGCAGGCTCTGAGCCCCCCAGGATGGCTCAGGCTTCTTCTGGCCCTGCTGAATCTATAATATCAACAATAATATCCAGCAATACCTCAGGCTTTTCCATTTGCAAAGTGCTTCGATTTTCATCCTCCTATTGTAGCCTCCCACTGGTCTTGAATTTTTATCACCTACCATATTCTACAGAAGAGGAAAACCAAGGTCAGAATGGTCAAGAGACTTGCCCAAGATCACATGGCTAATTGTTAATGGAATGAGGATTAGAACCCATGCAGTCTAACACCAGAATTAAAATTCATTGTATTAGGGAGGGGGCTTCTGGCTGCAAGTAATAGAAAACCATGATTCAATATATTTAAGAAAGACTTTCATAAAGTTCATAACAGGTCGTCTGGAGGTCATTTGGTTCTGTGGTTAGTCAACATTTCAATGATGTCATCTGACTTGGATTCCTTCCATCTCTGAGTTCGTGGGAATTACCCTCAGGTCATCTCCTCTCAAGGTCACAAAGTGGCTGCTGTGGTTCCAGATGTCATATGCAGATACAACATCCAGGGAAGATGAGAAGCCTGCTCTTAATTATGTTGCTTTAAGTGCAAGGAAACACTTCCCAGAAGTCACTGGTCAGAAGCTAGGTCACATGTCTTTTTCCCAGACCAGTCTCTGGCAAAGGAGTGGGACTTCCTTAGACTATTAGACTTTACATCTGAGACGAGAGAGAGGAGGAAATGAGCCTGATGGGCAATGAATTGTCCTCTGCCTCCATGTTTGTAACTACTATACTGTTAATTCTGGGCCTGTGACTCATCCTCTATTTGTGTCTATTATTAGTTGCAAAGTAGATTTCATGATATATAAGATAAATCTGGAGTTAGAATGCTGGAACTGTGGTCTTAGATGTCATTGCTTGGAGTATAACTGGGACAAGAAACTTTCCTTTTCTAGAGGGTGTAAACTGTGGTGGGTATGCCCTCTACCTCTGGAGTCAGAAAGGGCTGGTTCCCAATTCCAGCTGTGTGGCCATGAGCAAGTCTTCTCAACCTTCATTCTTCTTCAGTAAAGGGGGCCTAGTAATGGCCCATGTCTCTAGACTAGTGAGGATTATAAAGAAAACAATGCAGAAGCACCTAGCATAGTGCCTAGTGCTTAGTAGGTACGTAACAAAGACTGGCCAGTATTACTCTAGGCGATAAGTTTCCTTATCTTAAGAATTAGGGACTTCGTAAAATATCCCTTTGAGTCCACATGGTCTATGAATCCTGTTTGGTCTCAGGAATCCTGGCTTTGCATTCAGCCCTGTGGTCAGCTCACTGCTCCTCTGGAAGAGACGGGACGGTTGATATCCCTTTGGCTCCAGGGAGAACCTTCCCAGGCAGCCATAATGTTCAGCTCCATCTCTCTGTTAAGCTATCCCACAGTCAACGTGCCATGCAAAAAGTCCACCTGACATTTCCTTCCAGGTGGTCAGTGCTATCCAGTGTGGAGGGGCCTAGAGACCACAGCCTTCCTCAGAAATCACCAGGTGTCTGGTGGCATTTTCTTTCCCCTAAAGGGCTGGGGACAGTAAATGACACCTGGGCGTCCACTGAGCCTCCCTGGTAAGTGGCTCATGCCGCTGTTGTCCTGGAGCTGTCACAACAGTGGCAGACTGGGAAGAGTCTGTCATCAGGAGAAGCTTCCAGCATCATGGATCCAGGCTGGAAGTGCCCATGGCATGTCAGCTCAGACGTGATGGACCATGCAGTCAGGAGGCAGAGGTCCAGGCCAAAGCCCAACTCTGCCCTTTGGCCTGGGTGATCCTAGATAAAGCACTTTGTCTCGCAGAACCTCAGTTTCCTCACCTAGAACAGTAGTCAAAAATGTAGATTTTAGATACTGCCTGGGTTTAAATCCCAGCCTCATCAGTGGTGTGTGACAATTGGCCTTAGAGTTAACCAATCTGGGCCACGTCGTTAAAACATGGGTCCAAATCCAGGATAGTCTCCCCATCTCCCAGTCCTTAATCACATCTACAAAGTCCCTTTTGCCAGACAAGGTGACATGTTCAGAGATTCTGGGGATTGGGATGTGGACGTCTTTGAGGGGTCATTATTCTGTCTATCGCAATTCTGTATGATCCCATTTATATAAAGTTCAAGACAGGCTAAACTAATCTAATCAGGAGAGTTATTAGGCCTTGGGGGGAATGTGTGGGGACCCCTGATGTGGGTACTGGTTATACAGGTATGTTCCCCTTGTGAAAAGTCACCAACCTGTAAATTTATGACGTGCACTTTTCTGAGTAATATGTTATAGTTCAATAAAATAATTAAACAGAATAAAGCTGGGACCCAAATGGTACCTACTTGGTCAGGAGATGATGGGGGTTAAATGTGGTGTGACATGGTAAACACTTATTATTATAACAAGGAAAGGAGGGTTATATCAACTGCATAGCTTGTTCCTTCAGCAAACACTTTTCTGGTGAAAAATATTCCACAAAAAATTAAATAGAATTCATCTTCATCATTTACATGCATTTTATCATCAGAAAATTTTTTTGAGAAAAAATTCTCTTCATTAAAATTGTTTTATTTTATGTGAATGTGTTTATTTGGGAACAGAATGAAGCTGATGAGAAACAGCTGAATGAACATGTGGTTTTTAAAATGTTACATAATGAAAGAGAAGGAAACGGGAACAAAAATTAAATAGGATAATGCATGTGACAGAGAAGTCTAGGTGCCCCACATACTTAACAACAAAAACATCTATAAATGTTGACACTCATGTAGGGAGGAATTAGGGCCACTTATCAAGTACTTGCTATGTGACAAACATAATGACATACTTCATTTTTAAAATCTTCAACATAACCCTACAAGGGAAGTATTTTATTATGCTGCTTTTACGAGGAAGTATTGGAGGTTTGAAGAAGTGAAATGACTTACCCAAAGTGTTTCAGCTAAAATCTGGTAGTGCGGTATTTGAACCTAGGTCTGGGTGACCCCATAACCCCTTATCTGCCCTGCTGGTCTGGTCTCCAGTATTCCAACTCTGTGTATGCTACACCAGGCCTCCAACCTGGCTTCCGTTGAAAAGTAGAAACATGGTCATTGGAGTGGAAGGTGATCAAGACCCTAAATTCCTCCCTCCCCAGCCCAGGCAGAGGTACCGGCTGCTGCTCTATCAAAGCTCAGGGCATTCCTGCTTGTCCAGCTTGCGAATTCTTAGGGTCTTTTGAGAGCCTTTTGTGAGGAGCATCCATATTCCTATCTGGACTTAGCTGGCTGCTCTCCATTCACGAAAAATTTGATATTTGGCTTCCTGTTTGTGCTTGAAAAACAGGGCTGACTCTGGAGCTATATTTTATTTAAGCCAATAAGTAAAATTTTAGAGGAGTGAGTTTTGGAGGGGCGGAGGTAGGGTGCTGGAAAAGCCTGCAGGGAAGAAGCCTCTTCTGCTTCTACAGCTTTTGGAAAGCAGACGAGAGTATGTCCTGTGGTAATCAAGGAAGATAACAATGAGTATGTATTGAGTCTTTCCCAAGTGCCAGCTACTGTTATCTGGAGTGTGGTTTGAGCATCAGGATTTTTTAAAGCAATGAGGAGAAGCCAAGAAGCATACAGAGCCAGCTAAAGGTGCTCAGAGGAAGAAAACCTGAGAATCAAGGGTTGTTGGGGCAGAAGGTAAAGACAATCTGTGAACAGGCAGTCTCTCTGACCCCTCAAAAAAAAAAAAAAAAATCCACCCTCCTCGGCCTCCCAAAATGCTGTGATTACAGACGTGTAATCACACGCCAAGTAATTTTTATGGAAGAAACTAGGCTTATCGGATTGCTCAAGCTTCGTTACACAGATGGGCAGAAGAACTGAAGTGGAACCGAAAAGGTTGCACCTGTCCCCATGTGTTCCTTTGTGCGTGGGAGTATGTAGGCATGAGTGAAGGCAGGTAGCATGAACACATGAGTGGCATGTGGATGAATGTGTGAGTGGTTGTAGGGACATTACATGTGTGACTTTGTGTGGGAATATCTTAGGTATATGTTTACATATGTTTGTGTGTGTTGATCCATGTGTATACAGACCATGAAAGTATATCTCCAAGGGCCAGGCGCTGTGGCTCATGCCTGTAATCCCAGCACTTTGGGTGGCCGAGGTGGGCAGATTACAAGGTCAGGAGATCGAGACCATCTTGGCCAACATGGTGGAACCCCGTCTCTGCTAAAATACAAACAATTAGCGGGGCATGGTGGTGCGCGCCTGTAGTCCCAGCTACTCAGGAGGCTGAGGCAGGAGAATTGCTTGAACCCAGGAGGCGGAGGTTTCAGTGAGCTGAGATCGCACCACTGCACTCCAGCCAGGCAATAGAGTGAGACTCCATCTCAAAAAAAAAAAAAAAGGTGTATCTCTATGTGTCTGTTGAGGATATCTATGGGTGAGTTTATGAGATGAAACTTGTGCACCTATAGGTACATGGAAACAAAAACGTGCATGTGAGAAGGTATCTGAAGTGTTTGTACATATGAATTAGCCACTGCCACAATCATGCTGTGTTACAAACCACCCCAATAATGTCTTACAACAACTAGCACCAATCCTGGGGTTGGAAAACTTTTTCCATAAAGGGTCAGATGATACAATTTTAGGTTTTGTTGACCATGCGGTGTCTATTGCAACTATTCAACTCTACCCTTGTAAAGTGGAAGCAGCTGTAGACAATATATAAATGATGGGCATGGCTGTGCTCTATTAAACTGTTATGTACAAAAATAGGAATAGTTTGGGTTTGGTGTATAGGCTATAGTTTTCTGATCCCTGGTCTAGTCTCACACCACTGGGTTTGTATTTTGTGGTTAATCTAGGTTGGGCTCATCTCGGTGGCTCTACCTTGGGCTGTGAGTCCAGCTGGGCTGTTGCACACACTGCACATGAAGTTTAGATCTGCTCTGTGTCCATCCTGGGGTCCCGGCTGAAGAGGCATGCGCTATTCCTGGCAGACCATTGGAGACCAAGAGAACAACCCAAAGCTTACAAACGTATTTAAACCCTCCTTAGATAACCATCTGCTAATGTTTCATGCCAAAGCAACTTATGTGATCAAGTCCACCATCAGTAGGTGGGGAAGTAAAGTAGGGCCATAGTGAGAGGCAATTTTGTGATGAAGGGCATGGACATATGGTTTTAATGCAAAGAGGGTGTGAAGAATTTCTTTCTTTTTTTTTTTTTTTTTCAGATGGAGTTTCGCTCTTGTTGCCCAGACTAGAGTGCAATGGCGCAAGCTTGGCTAACTGCAACCTCCGCCTCACGGGTTCAAGCGATTCTCCTGCCTCAGCCTCCCAAGTAGCTGGGATTACAGGTGCCTGCCACCACACCCGGCTAATTTTGTATTTTCAGTAGAGACAGAGTTTCACCATGTTGGTCAGGCTGGTCTTGAACTCCTGACCTCAGTTGATCCACCTGCCTCGGCCTCCCAAAGTGCTGGGATTACAGATGTGAGCCACTATGGCCAGCCGGGAATTTCAAATAATGATTTAAAATACTGCAACATGTATAAAGGCATGTGTGAGACTGTGTGTGGTGGGTTGTATGTTAGAGAATGTTTTGTATGTGTGCGGTTTTTAGGGGATGCATTTGTGGCCACGTATATAAGAGCATATCTGAGGAGGATATTTAGAAGATGCCATGTACCTGGGAGGCTATGTATGTGTGTGCCTCTGGGTGTATATGCATGACTATAAAGATGTCTCTGAATACGTGTGTATGTGATATATATGCTGGCGTGTGTGTGTGTGTGTGTTGGGGTGCATGTGGGTATATACACATGGCTATAAAGATGTCCTTGGATGTATATATGTGCAGGGTAATGAGTATGCATGTGGGGTATATTTGTTGTGGGGGGCATGTGTCAGGGGTGCATATGGGAGCGTCTGTACACTTCTCAGGAGTATGTGTGCATATATTGGTTGGGGGGAGAATGAGGGCAGAGAGTAGGAGTGAGAGATGAGAGATGGCACACACTCCCCTTCCCCTGGCGCAGCCTCAAAAATCCCTCCAATCTCACAACGTGAGTTCTTTGTAGCTAAGATTAATTTTCTTATTTAGCATTTTTGTGGCACTTTGGATCTGCAAAGTGCTTTACAATCAGTTTTATTAGTTGTGCTTGTGTGTTATATATAGCAGCAACCTCAGCTGCACCCAGACACTGTCTCCAGAGATGTGAACCGAACCAGGCAAACTTTATCCTCTTCTTCAAGCTTTGCCCATTTCCCGAGATAATGTCAGCTTTTTTGTGTGGGGGCAAGTGTTAAAGTGGATCGGTGATGGTGGTGATGCTTGGAAGTGCTAATGTGAACCTGCCTTCTAAGTCTTTCCCTTATCCAGTGAGAAATCAGTGATTGTAATCACTGGATTACCTGCTTGCTCAGATCAGGGTTGGTGAGTGAGGGGCTATTTGCAAGGCTAGTTTAAAATAACTCCCATTCTTGTGTTAATAAACCTGTTTCTTGTATTTGTCCTGATTTAAACTCTTGCGATGTGGCTACTGACCTGCCTTAGCGTGAGTTTCTCCCAAAGCAGACTGTGCAACAAAGACTTAGGCACAAAGAATTCATTAGGGAGGTGATTCTAGGAAGCATAAGCCAATCAAAGGTGTGGTGTTGAGCAGTTACTGCTGTGGGCAACTGGAGCTTAATTCTGCTGAGAAACCATGCTTCAGAAACATTTCCTTAGAGAACTGAGAAACTGGGGTACTTATCTACCCATTCCCACACCAGACTGGTTAGGGGTTGTCCCCCAGGATGTTAACTCCCCTACACATCTGAGTTGAGACTACTTGAGGCCAAGCAAGCTTCTCTGGAGTTGGAGAAAGTCCTCAGGTGAAGAGGATAACTGGACACAGTTGTTCAAGGTGGGAAATTTCTGCATGGGGGAATAATCTGCTGCAGCTGCTGGTAAATTCACATGGCCTAAAGGCAGGGGTAGGGATCAACAGTGTCTGCTCTGCCCTCCTGCACCCTAGTGAAATCTTTTCTCAAGGTTGTAAATTCCATGAGCAGGTCCTTGCCTCAATGTCCTCACCCTTTGCAGCAATTGACTGTCCTGGGACTCTGTGCCATCCTGGTTTCTCTGTCTCTCTCTCCAACTGCTCCTTCTCTATTTCTTTTTTTTTCTTTTCCCCAAATGTGGATATTTCCCAAATATCTCTTTGTTTTTTCCTTGCCCATACTCATGCTCACCAGCGTCCTGTATGATGTGCCATATTGAAAGCTGTAATCATCACCCCTCTCTCCAGTGCCTAGTCCTGTGTGTTGTTAGCACTGCCTCATTGAAATATTCATCAGATAATCACTTGAGCAACTCAAGCTCAGCATTTCCAAATCCAACTACTCACCATACTTGACCTCCTGCGCAAATCAGCTGCAACCTTGCTTCTCAAGTGTGTTTCAGGGCCAGCCTCATCAGCATCACCTGGGAGCTTGTAGCTGCAGAATCAGAGGCCCACCACAGACCAAGTGAATCGGATGTGTGTTTTTAACAAGTCTCTGGATGACTCACGTGCATATTAATATTTGATAAGCATTGGTCTACACTATCGATTCTTTTGATTTCTATTAATGGCACCAGGGTTTTTCCAGTTGCTCAGTCTTCCAAACTTTGCGATCACTTGAATCCTAGGAGTAAGTGTCCACTAGCTTTCTCTAACTCAGGATTTTTGTGGGACCTGGGTCTCAGACAACAAGTCATAATAATAATGTAACTGGTATTGATATGTTTCAGTTGAATAAGTCCATGTCAATACCATCACACATACAATTTCACTTCAATAAATATTTATAGAGCTCTTGCTCTATGGTTGGTTCCATGCTAAGCTGTGATGGTGTAATATTGAACAAAACTCAGTCTTTACCCTCAAGGAGTTCACAGTTCACAGGAAGCAGGTACAAATAGACACAGAGAGAAAAAGTAAAGAATGCCATGGAAACCAGAGGAACCCTAACGTAGCCCTGCGGGGTCAGAGGAGAGTCGGAAAGGAACCAGAAGGATGAGCAGACCTAACTAGTGAAGGTGAGAAAAAGAAAGGGCTTTGGGCAGAGGAATGGTTTGTGCACACACTGGGCTGGGATTGGGGCAGGGTACCTTGGAGGACTCTGCCCTGTTTGTGATGTAGGGGGAAATCACCTTACCTCTCCTGCCTCATTTGTCTCAACTCTCAACATGCAAACAGTAGTGCCTACTCCTCAGGGTCATTGTGAAAATTCAGTAAAAATCAGGACATTTCAGAACTGCAACTACTTGGTCCTCATGAATATTGATTGAATATAAATTGTCAGCAACCACAGCTCGTACCTGAATTGTGGAAATAATAATCATGGTAGTGGATTGAATGCTGGTTTTCCCCCCTGCCCCAAAAGATGTCCCCATGTCAAATCATCTGAACCAATGAATGTAATTTTATTTGGAAAAAGGGTCTTTGCAGGTGTAATTAAAGATTTCAAGATGAGACCATCCGGAATTATCTGAGTAGGCACTATATTCCATGTCAAGTGTCCTGATAAGAAAAGGAGAGGACACAGGACAGGAGACAGGCCACGTGTAGATGGAGGCAGAGATTGGAGTGATTCAGCCAAAAGCCAACAAATGCCTGGAGCCACCAGAAGCTGAAAGAGGCAAGAAAGGATCCTCCCCTAGAGCCTTTGGAGGGAGTTTGGTCCTGTTGACATGTTGATTTTGGATTTCTCCAGAACTATGAGAGAGTACATTGCAGTGGCTTGAACCATGAAATTTGTGGTAATTTGTATAGCAGTGGCAAGAAACTGATACACATGGTTATTGATTTTTTCACATTCTCTACCTGTCAGGTGTGGATTCCTCCTCAATGATGTTTTGAAGTAATGCCATTATGCCCATTTTATGGATAAGGACTACTAAGGCTCATGGAGGAGAAGCAACTCTTGCTTGCTCATTCGTTCACTGAATACTGACTGGCCTCTTAGCTGACCAGACACTGGGGGACAGAGTCGTGGGTAAAGGTTTGCAGAGGTCTCAGGGCTTATAAGTTTAGAGGAGGGAGGATGAATAACCATGTATACTGGGTTGAATAGTGCTTCCTCTCCCCAAATTGATTTCTACCTTGGACCTTGGAATGTGACCTTTTCTGTGAAATGGGAGAGTTCCCTGATTCCCCTAGCAGGATGTGTGGCAGAGGTGTGGCTTGCCTGTTCAGTCACCCCGCAGCTCGAACACCTAGGGGGAGCACGCAGATGGGCAGGTGGAGAGGCTGGGCAAGTGCTTTGGGCTCTTGGCCCCATGGTAGTGTCTAGGGGTGGGTGCTTGCAACCCCAGTGTTACAAAGCTCTTTCAGCTTTGCCATCTGCAGATGGCTTGAGTGTTAATCAGCTCAGTGGACCCTCTGCATTATCAGAAGGGCAGAGGGCCAATGTGACAGCTTTCTGTATCCTGAGCTCTTGCCCAATGTCTCAGAAGAATCACATCACACAAGGGTTTGAAGGATGAGTGCAAGGTTTTATTGAGCGGTAGAGATGGCTCTTAGTGAGATAGATGGGGAGCCTGAAGGTGGATGGAGTGGGAAGGTGATCTTCCCCTGGAGTCGGGCTGCCCAGCCGCTGGACTCTGACCGGCCCCAGCCAGACTCCTCTTGGCGTCCAGACATCTCTCCTCTTCTCTCTTTCTCTGCCACTTTGTTCTGCCATCCATCTGCTTGCCTCTTTGTCTCCTAGCCTGCTGGTCTGTTCTGGAGCTTGGGGTTCTGGGCTTATATGGGGGCAGGATAGGGGGCGCGGCAGGCCAAAAGGCAACTTTGGGGGCTTGAAAACAGGAATTCCCATTCTCATTTAGGGCCTCAGGTATCCAGGCTTGAGGGTGGGGCCTTTGCTGGGGAACCACCCTCTTCTACGCAGTGTCACCCTGTCTCCTGTCCGTATCATTTGGAAATAACATTACAGATATAATCAAGTTAAGATAGGTCATTCTGGATTAGGGTGAACCCGAATCCAATGACCGGTATCCTTATAAAATGAGGGAAATTAGGACAGAGACACGTGAACATGGGCAGAGATTAGAGTGATGTGTCCACAGGCCAAGGAATGCCAAGGATGCTGGCAGCCACCAGAAGCTGGAGGAGGCAAGGAAAGATCCTCCCCTGGAGCCTTCCGAGGGAGCGTGGCCTTACACACATCCTGATTGCCAACTTCTAGCCTCTAGAGCTTGGAGACAATGCATTCGTGTTGTTTTAAGCCATCCATTTTGTGGGCATCCGTTACAGGAGCCCCTGGAAACTTATATGGCATTTAAGAAATATATATGATTGTACACGTGGAAAGCACAGCTTAGGGGGCTGTGGGAACCTGGGAAGGGGAATGGAGGGGTGGGCAGGGAAGCTTCTTCCAGGAAGGCACGCTGGAGCTGAGATTGAGGGTCGAGTAGGAGTTAAGTGTGCAAAGAGGGATGGGAAATCTGAGCCAGAGGGAAGAACAGGTGTGAAGCCTCTGGTTTGAAAAGGACCTCGGTGCTGGTCAGAGCGCAGAGGGGCGTAAGGCAGGCAGCGGTGGGGCCATAGCCCGTGCGCCAATCACGACACATTCCCGTGCCCTGCGCTTCTGGTCCCTGGGTTCTCTTCTGGGGGCTGCCGGGTCAGTATGTCTGTGTGTTCTTCACTGGCTAGGTCTGCTCATCCTTTGGGTTCCTTCCAGACTCTCCTCCGATCCCCCCCACACTGCCTACCACGCGGGGAGTTTGAACACGAATTTGGAGGTTCTTGTTTGTCCTTGAACGCGGCGGGGAGTGGAGGAAGGCGCCGGGAGGAGGCACAAAAGCGCTTTGTGCGACAGCTTCTCCTCCCGGAGCCGGCTCCGCCGTGAATGGGCCGCGGACAAAGGCGTCCCCTTCCAAGTACCTGTAATTGGAGGGTCCACGTGCGCGGGCGCTGCTGAAATGCAATGGACAAAAGGGAGAGGAATGGCCGCATCTTCCGGCTGCCCGTTGCTATGGTTTCCGCGGGGCCGGTGAAGGGAAGGGCGGTTACCAGGCAACGGGAGAGGGACCAAGACAAAGGGAGCTCAGGAGAGGGAAAGGTCTGGGGCAGGTGTGAGTACGTGTGCCATGAGGTGGGGCGGAGACAGAGGAGAATGCAGAGAGACACTGAGGACAGAGGGAGACAGAGGGGAGAGATAAGAGAGAGACAAAGAGCAGGGAGAGGCAGAGAGAGAGAGGAGAGAGAGCGAGAGAGCGAGAGGGCCACGTTAAAAAACAGCTAACAGAAGCTCATAGAGACAGACAGGGACACAGAGACATTCATTCACTTACTGTGTGCCAAGCCTGTGTGCCTCTGGAGACAGGGCTATTAGCAAGAGAGACACCATCCCTGACCTAAGAACGCAGAGACCCAGAGAGAAAGAATGATGCTAGCGATAGAGCCAGAGGTAGATGCTTGCCTGCCTCCCCTGGGGTGACTGGGGCTCTCTCTTCAGGCCATTGTCTCCTGGAAGCTGGTGACTTCCGGGTAGGGCGTGCTCAAAGCCATCGTACCCTTCCTCCTGACTCAGGGCAGTGTCCACAGGCAGCTCCACTCCCAGGAGGCTGTTGTACAAAGTGACTTCTGGTTGAACAATGCTCAATTTCTCCCTAGCAGCTCTCTTATGGCTTGCCAACTATGATGCTTGAATTTCCCGCCATTATAGTGATCGTGGACAAGTTAACTCATTTAGTAATTATATAGCAACAAAATGCTGTTAAGCGTGTTGCTCAATTGCTCCTGTATGCTAGGTATTGTCAGCATTCTCACTTTACAAGAGTGGAAACTGAGGTTCTGAGAGATGAAATATTTTATCTGATGTCACAGTTACTCAGTGGCAAAGCCACTAAGGTCTTCTGATCTCTAGCCCAATGTTCTTCCTTCCGCTTATATCCCTGTCTGGGCCACGGCTTATTTGTTTACAAGGAACAGAAGCCTACACAAATTAACTCTAGTGAAATGGGGAATTTATCAGAAAGACACTAAAAAGATTCCTGAGATCCAAGGGCAGGAATCAGAGCTGGTTTTCACAAGAAACTCCACTGGGTACTACAGAGAGCTCAGAAGTCATGGAGACTATTCTTTCTCTTTCTGAGACCTCCTGGTGGCTCCTCTCCACTTCTGTCTGCACACTGGCTCAGTGCCAAAAATGCCAAAATGACCTTCAAGGAAGTCTCCTTTCTTTTCCAGTTTACATTTTCAAGAGACAGCCTGATTGGCTCACTTCGATCAAGTGTACAGTTCTGATCCAATCAATTCTGGCCAAGGGTCAGGCCCCAAGCATACAACATGAGTGGCCAATTGACTTGTGGCCAGTTCTTCAGCAGGGGCTGCCAAAACAGGTGCTGTGGATGGGACAGACATCATGAGTTATCTAGGTAAACTCACTTACTTCTATCCTGGGGATACCAAGAGTAACCTTGCCTACCTTCCAGGGCTGTTGTAAGGAGCTCATACTTATCGAAGGAGTTTGCAAAGTGTTAAGTGCCACAGTAGAGCAAGTAATTACCTAGGTTAAATGGTAGTATCTGGATGACAAAACCATATTGTCCTTCTTCATCTCCTTTGCCAGGATTGTGGCCTGAGGCCAATGGGGCAGCATGCAAGAAAATTGTTATTGACAAGGGAGTGAAGAAAGGAAGAGTTCAGAGGATACTTGAGCTAAAGTGTGTACCACGATGAAATGAAAATGAAGAGGAGGATGTCATTCCTCCATTCTCTCACTCACCCATTTAATAAGCCCCGTGAGCCTTCAATGTGCAAGAAACTATACAAGATAATAAAGATACAATGGTGAAAAAGACATGGCCTCTGTTCTCCAGGGACTCAAAGGGGGTGAGGCACCAGGCACATAACCTGCCAGATACTATGTATTTTAAGATGTGCTATGAGAGAGATATAATGGTATCAGAGGAGGTGACTTAACTCAGACAGCAGCACCAAGGAAGGTGTTGTACCAAACACCTGTCAACTCCAACTGAAATGGCACTGTGCCCTGGAGACACTGAATGAGACCTAGGGTTTACTGGAGGAACTTAAATACAGGGACATTTGATGCTCAGATGATCTCATTTTTGGCTAGTGGAAGACTATTAAAGTTGGTCCTTGAGTTCTCTAGAAATAACCCTAATATATCAACAGCTTTCTCATACTTTGGTATGATAATCCTTTCAGACTTATCTTATACATTTTCTACTCAAAGCCAGAGTCAGCCATTTCTCCAAGGAGCTCTGAACTCTTTGAGTGGGAAAATGGTATTTGAGACCATAATCTGCATGGTGGGAGTGCTCACTGCTCCTGGGTTAGTTATTGGCTCTAGGTATTGTAAGAGGACAGTTAGAAAATACATATTTTTTAGGAGAAAACCATCATGAGTTTATACTGATATTTCTCATTCAAAATCAGGATACAGTGTTTTTCCTTTGATCATATATCTCTTTTCAACTGAAAACCTTGATTTTTAATGACATGAAATTAGGTACTCATTGCTTTATTTTACAATACAAATATATTTTGGAATTGCAATAACAATATTATTACTAAAAATATCATTGAAAAAAGATTATCAGCTAGCATTTATTCAGTTTCTGGCTTTGTGCCAGGCATGGTACATATATCATATTGCTTAATCCAAAAACAAACCAGGAGGGTGATGAGATTATCATCTCTATTTTACTCATGAGAAATTTGAGGTTTAAGAGGTCACAAAGTCACAAGTCAGTATGTGATGAAGGCAGCATTTTAATCCCCAACTATCTGACTCCATTACTTTCTACTACTTTGGGTTTTATTTTTTACCTCTTGTCTTTTGGCATTAATAAGGTGCCTGCTCTCTAATTGCATGGGCTACCTGGTTATTTAATACTCCAAGGATGACTTGACATCGATTATTTGAAAATGCATAGCTGAGAAAGAGAGAGAAAAAAAGAGGGAGAGAGAAAAGGAAGCAGTTTACTGGCTCAATGTTATTGCAGGGAAGAGAATACTTCTTGAGAAACATGTTGGCTCATACTTTCAAAGTGACAGATTATTGCTTTCAGTTATATTAGCAGATGGATTCTGTTTAAAGGTGTTGAGTATTTCTCCTCTGCTGCCAGATTGTTTTAAGTAGGGGAAGCAAATGGGAGGAGTCCCAAGGGCCTTGGGAAAACATATTATCAGGCACAAGCTTGAACCTACTGGAGAAGTTTTACAGGGGTCACTGGCTCCCCACGTTTGGGTGTTTGCTCAAGCCGTTTTCCCAAAATGAAATATCTTTTCTTTTTTACTCTGCCTAAGCAAATAATATTCAACCTCAGAGACCTAGTTTCTCTTTGAACCTTTCCTTGATCTTCCCAGCCTGTAATACTGTTCCCCTCTCTAAACTGGTTGTACTGGGTTAAATAGTATTCCTCCAAATTCACATCCTCCTGGAAACCTAAGAATGTGACCTTATTTGAAATAGGGTCTTGGAGATGTAACTGTTTAACACGAAGTCATACTGGATGAGGGTGGGTCCTAAATTCAATTATTGTTCTCCTAATAAGAAGGTGCAAAGACACACAGAAAGAAGACAGACATTTGAAGACAGAGGTTGAGACTGGAATGATGTAGCCACAGGCCCAGGAATGCTAGGATTTGTCAGCAGCCACGAGAAGCTAGAGAGGAGCAAGCCAAGATTCTTCCCTAGAGCCTCTGAGGGAACATGGTCCTGCTGATGTCCTGAGTTCAGACTTCTAGGCCCCAGAACTGAGAGATAATAAATTTCTGTTGTTTCAAGGCAGCAGTTTGTGGTAATGTGTTACAGCAGTCTTCAGAGACTAATACAGCATCTAATTCAGCACTGGGGGAGGAGAACAAGAATGGAAAGTCTGGGGTGAATTTTAAAGGATGATTAGGGTCCTCCTGGACCCTAGTGGCCAATGAGAGGGAATAGGGAAAGGGCATTCCAGGAAGCAGGGGCTAAGTCCAGGAGCAGAGAAACTGAACATAGTCCAGGAGAAGAGAAACAGATCGGAGTAGGCAGGCACCTGCATGCAGGGGCAGCATTTCTAGAATGATGCAGGACAGGTGTGAGATGAAGCCAGGAAGGTAGGCAGAGGCCAGATTCCTCAGGATCCCAAAGTCCACATGAGGAACTTCAAAGCTTTGTGCAGACACCAGGGAGCCCTTTGAGGCATGTAAGCCAGAAAGAGACACAGCAGTCATCCTGAACATGTCTGGAGGTTGCAGAGGGTGAGCTCAGTGCAGGACTGATTTCTTCTCCACATTGACATTCAGTTTGGTGCCCACAGAAGACATGAAATTTCCTCCTTGGGTGGGGGCCCTGCCTCTGGGTCACCTCCAAGGCAGGCCTCCCATGGAGGTGGTGTTCATGGAGCTGAGTGTTCCTCCAGCTCCTGTCTTGACTGTATCAGACACTGCCTGGAAGACCATCCAGCCGGCAGCCACCGACCTTTATCTAGTCATTTCAGAAGGTTCTGTTTTAAACTTTCTAGCCCAGAAAGCTGAGGAGAGGCCTCCCCCCACTTCTGCCAGTCCCCAGCCTAGGTCCCAGCTGCTCTCTCTCTGGAGCACAGGGAGAGCCATGCTGTCTCCAAGGAGACCAAGGGATTCTTTTTTTTTTTTTTTTAAACTCCCCACCCTGCTTTAATTGGCAGTTCCATGACCTCCAGGATGCACCTGGCTAGGTCCTAGGATTCCTTCTGGGGGTTTAGGGGAGGGAGGTGAAGGGGACGGAGGGCTGGCCCAGATGTTGGCCCCTGGTTTAGCTTTCTGTCCATCAGGTTTAGCCCTAACTTTGCCCCCCTCCAACATTTCTCTAATTCTTGAGTACCTCTCCCCCCACCCATTCCCTCGTCAGCACACCTGCTTAGATATTGGTCAAAGGGAGTGAGAGAACCTGGGATTCTCATGGCAGGTGGAGGATGTCTGTTGAATAGACCCTATAGCTTCACAGAATACATCCCAGTGGTTAGTGAAGAGGCTCTGGAGTCGTTCCCCACATTGCCACTTTCTAGTCGTGTGACCTTGGCCAAGTAAAACCTCCATGTGCCTCAGTTTTCAACTCTGTCAAATGAAGATAAATACCCATCGCCTGGGGCTGTGAAGATAGTTATAGAAGAAAATGCTTGTAGAAGGCTTAACCTAGTGTCTTGCACATCTTAAATGAAATAAATGTGAATTAGCCTTAATAAGTGTGGCTGCATAAAAAAGGATGAGTTCATGTCCTTTGTAGGGACATGGATGAAGCTGGAAACCATCATTCTCAGCAAACTATCACAAGGACAGAAAACCAAACACCGCATGTTCTCACTCATAGGTGGGAATTGAACAATGAGAACTCTTGGACACAGGATGTGGAACATCACACACCGGGGCCTGTTGTGGGGTGGAGGGAGAAGGGAGGGATAGCATTAGGAGATATACCTAATGTAAATGACGAATTAATGGGTGCAGCACACCAACATGGCACATGCATACATATGTAACAAACCTGCACGTTGTGCACATGTACCCTGTAACTTAAAGCATAATAATAAAAAAAAACCAAAAATGTGTTTATCAAAAAGACAATGTATATAGAAGCACCTTAAAAAACTACAAATCGTCATTTGAATTTTTTTCTATTTTTATTTTCCAAGTTTTATATGATCACAACATATAAAATAAACATTTCTATTATAATTTTAAAAAAAGTAAGTGTGGCTGCTTTTATTTCTGGGAAATATTTGTGGGAATGAAAGGTGGTTGAATGAAACCTGCACTAAGAGACAAACAGACCTAGGCTTGCATTCCCACTTTGCTGCTTACTTGCTTGGTATCCTGGGCTTAGCTAATTTAACTCTGTGAGCCTCCATCTCTTCATCTTTAAAAGGGAAACAATAATCCCTAACTCTCAAAGTTGTTTGGCGGAGATGAGATAATATTTATAAACTGCTTGGCACTTAGCAGGGGCTCCGTAACTGCTTGACTCTACCACTTACTTTGTGCAAATGACATTCCTTCTGCTGACTTAGTTTCCCCATCTGGAAAATGGGGACAATAATAGTACCTACCTCATAAGCTTGCTGTGACAATTAAAAAATGTACTTTAAGCAAAGCTCTTAAAATGTGCTGGCATTGTTAGATATGATAATTATTGTAGTACTAAAAGTTGATAACCAATATTTATTAAGTATTTAATTTATTAACCACTTACTATATTCCAGGCACTGTGCATTGCAGCCCTATGACTTAGGAGCTCTTATCAGCTCCACTTTACAAAGACTAAGTTGAGGCTTACAGAGTAAGGTCTCTTGCACAAGGTCACCCTGCCTGTAAGTGGCAGAGTTACTGTCATTATCAATGAATACAGTGGTGTGGATATGTGGGAACAGTGACCAGAACCCAACACAATAGCCATCTTTGTGGTTCCAAGTTCCAAAGGCCCCTAGGGAAAACTGGACTTTGGGTGCAGCCTAGCCGGGGTGATGGATGAACAGTGACAGCTCCTGCCGGAGAGTAAACACAGAGAAATATAGGTCATTTCCGACAGCCAAGCCCCCATCCACTTGTTTTACCCCAAAGCCAATCTTGTCAACTTGATCTTCTGCCCTGAACTTCAGCTGTCCTCCGGATGTTCTTGTGTTTCATGAATTATGCAGACTTGACAAAATGTGTGCTGCAAAGATTAAAATCTCTGTTCTTTTTATTGGAAGATCTTTCTTTCCTCCACTGGATTTTTTTTCTTCCTCTTGCTCTCATAGCATACTTTTTAGCCATCCTGCAGAGCACCTTCTCTCTTCTTTCTCTTAACAACTCAATTTGTGATTCCATTGCATGGTGCTAGTCTCACTGCAGATTCTTTCTCATTAATGAAATATACTTTACGGAATCCCAAAAGGTGTCCCGGATGAGCTTCTGGGAATTTCCATGAACAAATTTAGCGGATTAGGACTCCCACAGAAAAGCCCTGAATTGTAGCATGTGCTCATATCCATGGTATAAATACCACCATGGTCAATTTCAAGCTACCATATGAAGTCGCTAAATATGAACTTGAGAAGAGATACCCACAGTCAGCTCTCATGAGCTCGTAGGATCTGGCTTCAGACATGACTGGGTTCAATTCTTACATGCAATGGAGGCAATTATTATTATTGGTCTGAGTATGGGTCCTGACCATGCCACTTATCAGCTGTGGGAATCTGGGCAATTTACTTAACCTCTTGGAGCCCCAGTTTCACCATCTGTATATCAGTCAGGATAGGCTGAGTGTTGCTATAGAAACAGATAACCCTGAATCTCAGAGTCTTAACAAAACTTTATTTCTCATTCATGTAGTGTGACAAAGGCATATTTTTTTTTTTTTTGGCGGGGTGGGGGGGTCTTTGCTCAAAGCTTTTCAGGAAAGTAGGCAAATTGAGGCTTCATGTTGATGTGTTTTCACAATCATTTCCATAGCAGGGAAAAGGGGATATGCTGAATTCCATGCCCTCTTTCAAAGCTTTCACCTGAAAGTGGCATATATCACTTGTACTTACATTTTATTAGCTGAAACAAGCAAATGGCAATACATAAATTCAAGAGGGTGAAGCAGAGTAATCCTAACATGTGCCTGGAAAGAGAACCAGAATTTCTTGGGAAACAGCCTTGATGATTACCCTCAGCTCTTAGATATCATTTTCTCTAGTGGCTTTTAATTTTTTTCATTAAGCAGCTGTGGCTGAAACTAAGCAGAAAATATGGGTGGGCATTACACCTCTAGTCAATCCCCGTTTTTCCACAGAGGCCCTGGCGACAACCATTTAGAATGCTAAGATCTCAAAGAACATGATTGAAAACCTACAAATCTTGTTCCAACTCTCATTTTTTAGATAAGAACATTGAGAAGGTTATGGGACCTAGTTCAAGTCACACAGTAGATGAAGGTCAGAAATAGGATGAAGACCTAACTCCTAGTCCAGTGCACCTTCCCCTTAGTGACAGTCCACCACCCTAAACATCATCCTTGCTCATGAGGTTCACTGGTACAGCAGGTGGAGCTGGAAAGGTACACACTAGTTATGTAACAATGAAGGGGTTTAAGCCAGAGGAAGGTGCTGGTCATATGTGGGTAGGACATGTACCCAAGAGTCTTTGAAAGGGGAGTCCCCACCAAGCACAAGCTGGAGGCGTCAACAGGAGGGAAGCACTAGGGGGAGTAAAGTGGCTCTGGGGCCACAGCGGGGGGTGAGGAATCATTCAGAGCTGGATTTTGGAGGTGGATGTTGCATCAGTCAGGACTTTATGTTACAAGTGACATAAAAGTCAATTCACACTTACTTAAACAATCAGGAGAATTTATTGCCTAGGGTAATTGAAAAGTCCAGAGGTGCATCAAGATGCAGGCTGGCTTTATTGTAGCAGTACAATGGATGTCACCAAGAATTCAGGTACTTTGTTTCTTCCCAGGCTCCAGGATCTCCTTTGTGCAGCCATAGGATGGTTGTCAGAGTTCTTCCCACCGTGTTGTCTGAGGGATGAGGGACAGTTCTTTCTAATAGTGCTTGTGGAAAAGAAAGCTTTTCTTTCCTAAGAACCTCTACAAACATGTTCCAATAACTCATGGATCTTGAGGCTGGCTACATGTATTTATCCCTAAACCAATCGTGTGCCCAGGAGGTGGGCTATACTAATGGGCTGAAGCCAGTCTACCCAAATAATATGGCTGAGAAGAGGGGAGTGCTGGCTTCAGAAAGGATATTTAGGCTACTGTTTGGAAAGGAAACATGGATGCTGGGAGACCCCAAACATAAGACTATCCATCACTGCTGAGTGGACAGAGGGGAGAGAAGATGGGGTTTGAGGTGGCAGGAAAGCAGCTTACTCAGTAAGAGTGAGTCTGTCCATCAGAACTTCCACTAGGCCTAATGAGTCCTGGACCCTAGTCTCTATATTATGCCACTGTTTCCCTGTCTGAAATATTGTATGGCCCCTGGCTGCCTTCCAACAAATCTAGATTTTCCATTTGGAGTGCAAGAGCCTTGGAAAAGTAATCTTGGAGTGTATTAACCATGCCTTTATTTTCTGTATTTTGATGCTTTGACTTCTGAGGCCTTGCTGCCTTCCCAGGGTTAGCCAATTATTACAGGTAGTAAAAAACTAGGCTACTGAGCATGCTTTTCATCTGCAAACCAACCACCAGAGCCCATACTCCCACCACCTCCTGTATCAGGCTCTCATACTCGAGGATCACTGCTATAATTACCCAAGGCCAGGTACCACACAACCAGGGACAGCCCCTGTACCCCAGAGACTGCTGAAATTATTCAAACTAGCCAAAAATAGGCCTGCTTACCATGCTTTGCTTGTTCCTGCCTGTGATACCACAACAAAGTCTTTGGCCCACAGCTTCCCCTCTCTCCCTTGCCTCCTGACCAAGGTTAATGCTTCTCCATGTGTCCCCCACTGTCCAGTGGCACACATCCTCCTCTTGGGAACTGTGAGTACCAAACTATCTTTTCAATGGCAGTCATCGTTGATCTATTGGCCTCACACAGCTCAAATTTTCTATTCACACACTATATTTTTTAAGTGAGGACATGAAGATGGCTGGTTTTAACCCCCTGCATCTCTTACCTTTGGCTCTTTGTCTCTGGAATCTTCCCTAAATGATACAGATTCTCTGCTCTAGATATACCTTCTCCAACACCTGCAGCAGTTGTTTCTGTAGAATGAGGTTGAAGAAAGCAACAGTTGCCTCCATCTGAGTGGAGGACCAATCTTCACAGACAGGTGAGCCAAATTTCTCTTCCCACTCAGCTTCACTCTCTTTTTCAATATCACCACATTCAGCAGCTAGAATGCATCTCTCCTGAAGAATTTACCTTATTCACCTTGTAATTCATCCTCTCTACAGGCCCCAGTGCTTTGGCAAAACTTCTTAACACTTAGTTGATGTGGCTGCTACATTCTGGAATTTGGGAGGATATTCCTGCAGTTGTTGCCAAGTTAAGAGAACAAAGAGGCAGGTTGGAACCAGAAAGGGAATCTGTATTCATCAGGGTCCCAGCAAGAAACAGATGGTACATTCAAAAAAGACAAGAAAAGTTTATGGATCTATTTACAGGGGCAGGGACAGGGGCAGGCTCAAGGAGACAACCAAGGAACTGTCAAGCACCGAGGGGCTGGCATCAGAGTGGAGCTACTAATACACCAGATCTAAAGGGGCCAGGGAAGGAGTGGTGTTTCTGGAACCCTCCAGATGACCTGTGATTGTGCAAGGGAGCTCACCTGACAGGAGCCATGGCCATAGGTAGGCAAACAACCATTGCCAAAGCTATGGCCTGGGAGGGAGGGAGCAGAGGGAAGAAATATCTTCCTCCTCCTTCCTCACCTATTCTCTTGCTGCTGCCTCTCATTGCTCTAACCCAACTGAAAGCTAGAGGACGAGGCTGGACTTTTATGTGGTTCATAGAGATCAGCCTCCTAGGGACAGGGCAGGGCAGAGAAGAGCAGATGGTAGTTCTGAAAGGGCAGATAACCAGTATAAGTTCTGTGTTCTATGTTGGTTACCCAGAACACAGCTGAAGAAAGCTTTGGCCAGAGAAGTCAAGGAAGCAAGGAAGTTGAAGTGGAGACACATATGAAATCCTCTACTTAGCCAACTGCTTCTTTTTTGGCCACTTTAAGATGGTTAACAAAAGAAAACATGGTGGTATATTACAATGGGAGTCATGACGGGCATCAAGTAAATAGTACAGGACTTGGAGTCACAGGACATAATTCATACTGAAGTGTCAATGACTGACAATGCCATTGCTCCACTAAGGAGACACACTAAACCTAGAACAGTGAGACATGCTATCCAGAAAGAAATAGGCCAGGTTGATGAAGGATGAAGACAGGGTCTACTGAAAGATAGTAAGGATGAGAGACTGAGAGGAAAAAGGATTCAGAGACAATCTCTTTCCATTTTTCAGTTTGTTCAGAATGCATTTCCACTAGAATTTGCCTCATCAATCCAAAGATGTCACACCTTCATTACCCTGCTTTTAGAGCCTTTTTAATGTCTCCATATGGGGAACAAGAGTAGACATGAGAAGTTACTGTGGCCAAACCAGGAGGAGACTGACTTGGATCCCAAGATATATCACCAGAAATTGTATGTTTGGGTTAAACAAAAAGAATTTGTTTGCAGTAAATTGATAGCCCTTATCTCCCTTGCATAAGCTTGTGCTGGTCTTAAAGGGATGAACTGGGAAGAAGTGAGGCATTCTGTCTTTATCACAATTAGATATTAGAAGTGCAATTCAGAGAACTTCGACTTCAAGACTCAAATCTAAGAGATGAATGGTGGCCTCCAAGATGGCCCCCTGTAATCCTTACAGCATGGCATTTATGACTTTTTGTAGTTTCCTCCCCATTTGAATGAGGGCTACACCACTGGACCATTAGAACATGTATGACTTCCAAGGATAGGTCATAAGAAAGACTGCAGCTTCTTTCATGGTCTATGGAATTGCTTGCTCTGAAGGAAGCCAGCCGCTGTGCTGTGATGATGCTCAAGCACGCCTGTGGAGAGATCCATATAAAGAGGAACTGAGGCCTCCTGCCAGCAGTCAGCACCAGTTTGCCAGTCATATGGATGAACAACCTTGAGAGCAGATCCTCCAGTTCTTGTCAAGCTTCAGATGACTGCAGCCCTGGCTAACATCAACCACATGAGAGATCCCAAAGCAGAACCAAGTTTTTGACCCACAGGAAAAGTGAGAGGTAATAGATGATTATCATTGCTTTAAACCACCAAGTTTGGGGTGGTGCAATAGATCACTAATACAAGTGGTAATAATTTTCATGAAAATATATGCTTCCACAGTTTATAATTTTTTTTCCCATCCATTTACTCACTTACTCAACATTGAATCACTTGATAAATATTTGCCGAACACCTGCTATGTGCCCAGGAAAGGAAATATAGCTGTGAACTAAATAGGCTACAATTTCTGTTCTTGTTGAGCATACAGTCTCATGTCTCTTGATTAAAGGAACCATAGTGTCATAATTAGGTGCATGGGCTCTGGGGACAGCCTGCCATCAAGTCTTTTCTTGGCCATCAAGTCTTCCTAGCCATATAGCCCTGGACAAGTTGCTTCATCTCAGTTAACCTTATTTTCCTTATCCATAAAATGGGCTTAAGAATAGTAGCTACTCCATAGGAGCATTGTAAGAAATAAATGAGATGAAAAAAGTTTTTTCCAGTGCTGGGCACCTAGTAAGTGCTCTGTAAATCATACCTGCTGTTATGAGTAACCTTACAGCATCTCAGGAAAGTATGTGAGTGTTCTTGGTCCCATTTTACAGATGATGACTCAGCCTCAGAGAGGCCAAGTGACTTTGCTCAAGGTCACAAAGATGAAGGACTTGCATTCCCATCTTCAGACTCTATGACCGAATGCTCATCTGAAGTTCCACAAGAGATAGTTCCTCTGGGAGAGACCATGAGCTGGGCCCCATTTCAGATACAGGCTGTATCCTTAGCTGACAGTGTATTTCCTTCTCTTGGTACAAAATTATTCCCCTTTATCATCAAAAAGTTATCTTTAGTAGAATTTTTTTTCTTAGAATAGTTTCAGATTTACAGGAAAATTATGAAGGTATTCCAGAGAGTTCCCATATCTCCCATACTCGGTTTCTCTCATTATTAATAGCTTATATTACTATAGCACATTTCTCACAAATAATAAACCAATACTGATACATTATTATTAACTAAAGTCCATGGGTTATTTAGATTTCTATAGTTTTTGCCTAATGTCTTTTCCTGCTCTGGGATACCATTGGATACCACATTGCACTTACCATGTCTCTTTAGTCTCTTCTTGGCTGTGACAATTTGTTAGACTCATCTTGTTTTTGATGGCTTTGAAGGTTTTGAGGAGTACTGGTCAAGTATTTGTAGGATGTCCCTTTGTTGGAATTTGTCTGATGTTTTTCTCATGGTTAGGTTCGGGTAATGGGTTTTTGGGAGGAAGAGCACAGAGCTAAGGTGCCATTTTATCATGTCATATCAAGGGTACATACTATCAAAATGATTTATCGCTGTTGATACTGAACTTGATCACCTGACTGAGGTACTGTTTGTGAGGCTTCTCAACTGTAAAGTTACTCTTCCCCCACCCTTTCCATACTGTATTTTTTTTTTTTTGGAAGGAAGACGCCATGTGTAGCCTACCTTAAAGAGTGGAGATTTGTGCTCGCCCTTCTGTGACAGCAAAGAGTCTACATAAATTACCAGTTTTAACCTGATTTTCAGGTGGTGGAATTTCCCCGTTTCCCCATTATTTTTGAAGCTAAGAAGGGGGATCTGAAACAGCTAGGCCCATACAGTGGAGGGCACGATCTAGTACCAGAAGCTTCAAGCTCTGAGTAGCCCCAGTTGGTCTGGAAAAATGTGTCCTAGAGGTGGGGGATTCAAAATATCTCATTCAGGAGGGATCAGAATTAATTAGTGAGTCAACTGGGCTGATTCATGTTCACAATTAATTATGACAGAAGTTGACAATTACTCCTGGCAACAGGGTATTGGGGAGGCCTAGGAGACTAAGCAAAGCTCTGAGAAGGCATCTTATCTGTTGGGGGAGAACACCTCCCCCAACCTCAAAAGCAAACCCTACAGTGGAGTGATGGGCAAAGCCTCAGACTTGTAGTTTACAAAATAAGAAGTATCAATAGCCTACACTTACATGAAATGCAAATAAAACGCATATCCATTTTTGCTTACCAAAATGGCAAAGGCCAAAAAGTATATAATGCCTAGTACTGATATGGGTGTAAGAAAATGGATATTCTTATATACTACTGACAAGAGGGCAATTTATAATATAAAAGAGTTAAAAAATATTCACACTCTGAATTAGATACTCAACTGCTATGAATTTATCCTAGCTTATCATAAATATTGGCAGAGATTAAGCCATAAGGATATTTCCATTATTCTATTATTCATAATGTTGAAAAATCAGAATTAACCTGAATGTTTAGTGACAAGTGATTGGCTAAATACATTTTGTTTTGTCTATGTGACAGTTTCATGAAGTTGCAAAAATAGTCCTATAGAAGAGGGTTTCTCGAACTGTGCTGGGGGAGATGTACATGGTCAGTGCCTCACCCATTTCCCCTCCCTCACGATTTCAGTGTATGCTAGCAGGATTCCAACTGCCAGCGCCTGACTTCTTTGCCTGAAGGCTTTCTCTGGCCATTGAACTTTTGTTTGTCTTCCCTGATGAAATGACATCCCTTTCTCCAATATCGTTCAACCAATGACTGGCAGGAGCTGATCTACAACAGTGGTTCTCAACTGAAGGTGAAAGTTTGCCAATGCCTGAAGACATTTTTTGTTGTCATGACTGTAGAGAGGTGGGGGTGCTACTGGCATCTAGCAAGTAGAGGTCGGGGTGCTGCTAAACATCTTGTAATGCACAGGACAGCCAGCCCTATAACAAAGAATTATACAGCCCTAAACATCAATAATGCCGAGGTTGAGAAACTCTTGTCTATAAATATTCCAGTTCACTTCCCTTCAAATGGGATAATCCTGAGGTGTGAGGTGTATTTAATAACATAAAAAGTTGTTTATACTTTTTCCTCTATTCTTGTCTAGTTCTCTGAGATAATTTCATCTTGGTGTCTGCACGCCTAGCAGAGCCCTGTTCAGACCTGGACTGACATGTGGTTGATGAATGAATGAATGAACGACTTAGTGAACGAAAGAGTGATGGGCTGCAGTCCTTCTGCTTTCCTCCTCTATCTAGGCCCTCTCAGTTCCACATCTCAGCTCTTCCCTGAAGCCAGGGTACCCTTACTCCTGGGTTTTAGGGCCCCCAGTACAGTTGGGAGAGAGGAACAAATGGAGACCCCACTGCTGAGCTATAACCAAATATGCGTATTGAGCACCTACTGCATGCCAGCCCTGTGCTGAGGACTCAATATGCATCATTTCATTTACTCCTCATGCCAATCCTATGAAGCAAGTGCTGTCAGTTTCATCCCTATTTGGCGGAATGTGAGGCCCGGAGAGGAGAGAGCACCTGCTCAAAGTCACACCGCCGTCAGTTACTAGCTACAATTCCAGCACCAACTTGGCTGACTACATAGTCCTTATCCTTAACCACTATTCTATGTTAGCAAGGGGTTGAGGGTAGGGTGAGGGTCTTGGAGAGTGAGACACAGCTTGCTCAATGGAATGAGAGGCAGCATAGTAAAGTAGTTAGATTTTTAGACTCCAAAGCCAGGCTGCCTGAACATGCATCCTAACGCTGCTTTCAGCTGAGTGACCCTGTGCAAGTTACCTAACCTATGTCTCAGTTTTCTCATCTATAAAATGAAGACAGCATGACTTTTACCTCCTAAGGTTGTTAGGAGGTTTAAATGAAATAATATCTGTAGACGTGTTTAATAAGCACTGTTTAAGCACTGCTTAGTAAGCACTATGTAAGTGTTAAATAAATAATTTATGCACCTCTGTGTGCCAGGCTTTGTCACCAACGTTATCTCATTGAAGTAAACAGAATATGGAATATGCAAAGGTGGGCTCTGATATCAAACTGCCTTGATTTGAATCCTAGCTCTCACAACATACCAGCTATGTGACCTTAGGCAAGTTACTGAAGCTATTTGGCCTCAATTTTCCCATCTGTAAAATCGGGGATAATAGGTTCTTCACCTCTCAGGGTAGTAGCGAGAATTAACTGGATTAATAGGCATAGTCAAGTGCTGTGTTAGTTATAAGCATTTATTTTTATTTAACCCATAACAATATATGACACAGGTACTATTATCACCCCCATTTGCAGAGTAGGAAACTGAGGCACAAAGGAATGATGTCACTTGTCCAGGTCGCACAATTGGGAGGTGGCAGCATCAGGATTGGAGTTTATACCTGTCTGACTCCAGTAAAACTCCACTTTTGAGGGGTCTGTTCTTTTTTGAGAGGGAGCCACCAGCCCCTCACCTACATGCATATGGGGACTCAGAGGGATATCATTGGCTGAATCTAGGGGATTCTTCTGCAGACCAAGGTCTACGATAACGCAACAAAAGCAAAAAGACAAACAGTCATTGCAATGGAATTGCTGCCTTGCTTAAAGTAAACATCTCAATTAACACAGAAGACCTTTTTGGTTCTGCAGCTGCAGGCAAGTTCATCTTTTGGATCAAATTGTTGACAGCCTGTATAGGAGGCTACACACAAATCAACAGCCAAGGTGCCTTTTGGTGCAGGTGTGTGCTCCAATGGGGCTGTGCAAGGGGGGAATGGACTAGAGTCAGCTTCAAATATTTCGATGTGACCCTCAGTAAGAAATACATTTTACATCACAACCAATACATCTCCTCAATCTCTCTCTCTCTCTCTCTCTCTCTCACACACACACACACACACACACACAAACACAGGCATACATATATAATTGCTTGCATTGGGTTATTTTTTCATTTTTTAAAATGCTGGTTCAGCCCACTAAATTAGTTTCATGACCTTGTGGCACCATGTTGCAGCCCACAGTTTGGAAAACCTTAGATTAGATTGTGGTTGCCCAAACCATATGTTGGGACACTCAGATATTGCAGGGAAGATGGGAAGATGCCCTTGAAGTGTTGCCATAGGATTAAGGGCAAGTCTATCAACTGGCGTGAGATAGACCCTTGCACTAGATGTTTGTAAAGTTCCACTGCCTTTCAGAAGCCCCTGCCTTCTTGTCTGACCACCTCTCCCACCATCCTCCTTCTCGCTAACTTCATCCAGCTACATTGACCCCTTTGCTTGCTCATCCTATAACACATCAAGCATGTCCACATCTCAAAGCCTTTGCATCCAGCTGCTCCTAATGCTTTGAACCCTTTGCCTCCCAGGTCTTGCTTCCTTGAGGTCTGTCTCTGCAAAGATACCAGCTTATCGGCAAAACTTTCCTGTGCTTCTCCTGCAAAATGGCAGCTCTCCATCATTTTTATATATGTGTCTTGCTTTATTGTTCTTCTTGAGTTATCACCACTTAATATGTATTTACTCATTGTCTAGCTCTCTCCACTCAAAAGTAAGTTGCATAAAGGCAAACAATTTGTTTCTGTTCTTGTTGTATCCCAGGGTTTAGAGTAGTGCCTCGTGCATAGCAAGCACTTAGTATGCTTTTGTCAGATGGCATAGTGCCCACCACATCATAAACACTTTGTAAATATTAGTGGTTATTTTATCTTCTAGGGTCATTTTTTCGGCATATATCTCCTAGGAAATCTTTAAAAAAATAACAGCTCCATTGAGAAATAATTCATATGCCATACAATTCACCCAAAGTATACAATTCAGTGTTTTTTACTATATTCCGAGATGTGTGAAAACATCACCATAGTCAATTTTAGAGCATTTTTATAACTGCAGAAAGAAACCTTGTACTCTAAAAAGTTTTCAAATCAACAATTAAAAATTGTGTATATTTATCATGTACAACATGTTGTTTTGAAATACATATATATTGTAGAATGGCTAAATCAAGCTAATTAACATATGTATTACCTCACATATCTATTTTTGTGGTGAAGACATTTACAATCTAATCTCTTAGCAATTTTCAAGAAATTTGTATGTCAGTCAATACATTGTTATTAACTGTGGTCACCATGTTGTACAATAGATCTCTTGAACTTATTCTTCCTAACTGAAATTGTGTACCCATTGGCCAGCATCTTCCCAACCCTCAGCCCAAGCCCAGTCCCTGGGAACCACCATTCTACCGTTTGTTGTGAGTTCAACTTTTTTGGATTCCACATATCTATGAGACTATGTATTTCTATTTGTCTTTCTATGCCTGGCTTATTTCACTTAACATAATGTCCTCCAGTTTTATCAGTGCTGTCACAAATGAGAGGATTTTTTTTAATGACCAAATAGTATGCCAATGTGTATACATAATGTTTGTACCACATTTTCCTTTTTTTATTATCTTATTTTATTTCAAGTTCTGGGATACATGTGCAGAACGTGCAGGTTTGTTACATAGGTATACATGTGCCATGGTGGTTTGCTGCACCTATCAACCCATCATCTAGGTTTTAAGCCCCACATGCATTAGGTATTTGTCCTAATGCTCTCCCTCCCCTTGCCCCCCAACCCCCGATAGGCTCCCATGTGTGATATTCCGCTCCCTATGTCCATGTGTTCTTATTGTTTAACTCTCACTTATGAGTGAGAACATGTGGTGTTTGGTTTTCTGTTCTTGTGTTAGTTTGCTGAGAATGATGGCTTCCAACTTCATCCATGTCCCTGTAAAGGATATGAACTCATTCTTTCATGGCCGCATAGTATTCCATTGTGTGTATGTGCCACCTTTTCTTTATCCAGTCTATCACTGATGGGCATTTGGGCTGATTCCAAGTCTTTGCTGTTGTAAATAGTGCTGCAATAAACATACATGTACATGTGTCTTTACAGTAGAATGATTTATAATCCTTTGGGTACATACCCAGTAACGGGATTGCTAGGTCAAATGGTATTTCTGGTTCTAGATCCTTGAGGAATTGCCACACTGTCTTCCACAATGGTTGAACTAATTTACACTCCCACCAACAGTGTAAAAGCATTATTTCTCCACATCCTCACCAGCATTTGTTGTTTCCTGACTTTTTAATGATCGCCATTCTAACTGGCATGAGATATGGTTTTGATTTGCATTTCTCGGATGATCAGTGATGATGAGCTTTTATTCATATATTTGTCGGCTGCATAAATGTATTCTTTTGAGAAGTGTCTGCTCATATCCTTTGCCCAATTTTTGATGACGTTGTTTGTTTTTTCTTGTAAATTTGTTTAAGTTGTTTGTAGATTCTGGATATTAGCCCTTTGTCAGATGAGTAGGTTGCAAAACATTTCTCCCATTCTGTAGGGTGCCTGTTCACTCTGATGATAGTTTCTTTTGCTGTGCAGAAGCTCTTTAGTTTAATTAGATCCCATTTGTCAGTTTTGGCTTTTGTTGCCATTGCTTTTGGTGTTTTAGTCATGAAGTCTTTGCCCATGCCTATGTCCTGGATGGTTGTCTAGGTTTTCTTCTAGGATTTTTATGGTTTTAAGGTTTTACATCTAAGTCTTTAATCCATCTTGAGTTAATTTTTATATAAGGTGTAAGGAAGGGGTACAGTTTCTGTTTTCTGCATATGGCTAGCCAGTTTTCCCAGCACCATTTATTAAATAAGGAATCCTTTCCCCATTGCTTGTTTTTGTCAGGTTTGTCGAAAATCAGATCAGATGGTTGTAGATGTGTGGTGTTATTTCCGAGGCCTCTGTTCTGTTCCATTGGTCTATATATCTGTTTTGGTTCCAGTACCATGCTATTTTGGTTACTGTAGCCTTGCATTATATTTTGAAGTCAGGTAGCACGATGCTTCCAGCTTTGTTCTTTTTGCTTAGGATTGCCTTGGATGTATGAGCTCTTTTTTGGTTCCATATGAAATTTAAAGTAGTTATTTCTAATTCTGTGAAGAAAGTCAGTGGTAGCTTGATGGAAAAGCATTGAATCTATGAATGGTTTTGGGCAGTATGGCCATTTTCGTGATGTTGATTCTTCGTATCCATGAGTATGGAATTTTTTTCCAGTTGTTTGTGTCCTCTCTTATTTTCTTGAGGAGCAGTTTGTAGTTGTCCTTGAAGAGGTCCTTCACATCCCTTGTAAGTTGTATTCCTAGGTGTTTTATTCCCTTTGTAGAAATTGTGAATGGGAGTTCACTCATGATTTGGCTCTCTGCTTGTCTGTTATTGGTGTATAGGAATGCTTATGATTTTTGCAGCTTGATTTTGTATCCTGAGACTTTGCTGAAGTTGCTTATCAGCTTAAGGAGTTTTGGGGCTGTGACAATGGGGCTTTCTAAATATACAGTCATGTCATCTGCAAACAGAGACAATTTGACTTCCTCTCTTCCTATTTGAATATGCATTAGTTCTTTATCTTGCCTGATTGCCCCGGCCAGAACTTCTAATACTCTGTGGAATAGGAGTGGGGAGAGAGGGCATCCTTGTCTTGTGCCAGTTTTTAGTTTTTTGAGGAACTTTTAAACTGTTACCCATAGTGGTTGTACTAATTTACATTCCCGTCAACAGTGTAAAAGTGTTCCCTTCTCTCCATATTCTTGCTGGCATTTGTTATTGCCTGTTTTTTTGGATATGAGTCATTTTAACTGGGATAAGATGATATCTCATTGTAGTTTTGATTTGCATTTCTCTGATGATCAATGATGTTGAGCACCTTTTCATATGCCTGTTGGCCATTTGTATGTCTTGTTTTAAGAAATGTCTATTCAAATATTGTGCCCGTGTTTTAATCAGAGTATTATATTTTTTCTTTTTTTTTTTTTTTTTTTTTTTTGAGACGGAGTCTTGCTCTGTCGCCCAGGCTGGAGTGCAGTGGCGCAATCTCGGCTCACTGCAAGCTCTGCCTCCCGGGTTCACGCCATTCTCCCGCCTCAGCCTCTCCGGGTAGCTGGGACTACAGGCGCCCGCCACCACGCCCGGCTAATTTTTTGTATTTTTAGTAGAGACGGGGTTTCACCGTGGTCTCGATCTCCTGACCTCGTGATCCGCCCGCCTCGGCCTCCCAAAGTGCTGGGATTACAAGCGTGAGCCACCGCGCCCGGCCTATATTTTTTCTTATAAAGTTGTTTGAGTTCCTTAAATAGTCTGATTATGAATCCCTTGTCAGATGTGTAGTTTGCAAATATTTTCTCCCATTCTGTGGGTTGTCTCTTCACTTTGTTTATTGTATTCTTTGCTTGCAGAAGCTTTTTACTTGATGTGATGCCATTTGTCCATTTTTGCTTTGGTTTCCTGTGCTTGTGGGGTATTGCTCACAAAATTTTTACCCAACCCAATGTCCTGGAGATTTTCCCCAATGTTTTCTCATAGTAGTTTCATAGGTTGAGGTCTCGGATTTAAGTCTTTAATTCCTTTTTATTTGATTTTTATATGGCAAGAGATAGGGGTCTGGTTTCATTCTTCTGCATATGGATATCCAGTTTTCCTAGCACCATTTATTGGAAAGACTGTCTTCCCCAGTGTATGTTCTTGGCACCTTTGTTGAAAGTGAGCTTGCTATAGGCTTGTGAATTTGTTACTGGGTTCTCTATTCCATCGGTCTATGTGTCTGTTTTTATGCCAGTATCATGCTGTTTTGTTTACTATAGCTCTGTAGTATAATTTGAAGTTAGGTAATGTGATTCCTCCAGTTTTGTTATTTTTGTTTAGGATAGCTTTTACTATTCTGGTGCCATATAAATTTTAGGATTGTTTTCTCTATTTCTGTGAAGTACTTCCTCCTCTATTTTTTGGAATAGTTTGAGTAGGTTTGGCATTAATTGTTCTTTAAATGTTTGGTAGAATTCAGCAGTGAAGCCATCAGGTCTCAGGCTTTTTTTTGTGGGAGATTTTTATTATGGCTTCAATCTCATTACTTGTTATTGGTGTGTTCCAGTTTTGGATTTCTTCCTGGTTCAATCTTGAGAGGTTGTATGTCTCTAGGAGTTTGTCCTTCTAGATTTTTCAATTTATTGGCATATAGTTTCTCATAGTAGCTACTAGTGATCCTTTGAATTTCTGCAGTATCAATTGTAATGCCTCCTTTTTTATTTCTGATTTTATTTATTTGCATCTTCTCTCTTTTTTCTTAGTCTGGCTAAAGGTTTGTTAATTTTGTTTAACTTTTCAAAAAACCGACTGTATGTTGATTTTGTATCCTGAAACCTTGGCAAAGTTGTTTATCAGATCTAGGAGCTTTTGGACAGAGGCTCTAGGGTTTTCTAGGTATAAAATCATATAGTCTTTGAAGAGAGATAGTTTGCCTTCCTCTCTTCCTATTTGGATGCCTTTTATTTCTTTCTTTTGCCTGATTGCTCTGACTTGGACTTCCAATACTATGTTGAATAGGAGTGGTAAGAATAAGTATCTTTGTCTTGTTCCAGTTCTTAAGGGGAATGCTTCCAGCAATGGCCTGTTCAATATGATGTTTGCTGTGGGTTTTTCATAGATGGCTTCATTTTTTGAAGTATGTTCCTTCACTGCCTCATTTGTTGAGAGTTTTTAACATGAAGGGATGTTGAATTTTATCAAAAGCCTTTTCTGTCCAGGTGTAGTGGCTTATGCCTACAATCTCAGCACTTTTGGAGACCGAGGCTAGCATATTGCTTGAGCCCAGGAGTTCAAAACCAGCCTGGGCAACATGGCAAAGCACCATCTCTACCAAAAAAGCAAAAAACAAACAAACAAACAAACAAAAAACCCAGCAACAACAAACAAGAAACAAAAATTAACTACTGGATGTGGTGGCACATACCTGTAGTCTGAGCTACTCGGGAGGCTGATGTGGGAAGATGGTTTGAGCCTGGGAGGCGGAGGTGGCAGTGAGCTGAGATCATGCCACTACACTCCAAGCTGGGCAACAGAGAGAGACCCTGTCTCAGAAAAATAAATATTAATAAGTAAAAGGATTTTCTGCGTCTATTGAGAAGATCATGTGAGTTTTTTCTTGTTGTTCTGTTTGTGTGATGAATCATATTTATTGATTTGTGTATGTTGAGCCAACCTTGCATCCCAGGAATAAAACCTACTTGATCATGGTGGATTAGCATGTTCATGTGCTGCTGGAGATTCAGTTTGCTAGTATTTTGTTGGGAGTTTTTGCAGCTATGTTCAACAGGGATATTGGCAGGAAGATTTTTTGTTTTGTCTCTGCCAGGTTTTGCTATTGGAAGAATGCTGGCCTTATAGAATGAGTTAGGGAGGAGTCCTTCCTTCTCAATTTTTGAGATAGTTTTGGTAGGACTGGTATCAGTCCTTCTTTGTATGTCTGTGAATTTGTCTGGTCCAAGGCTTTTATTCACTGGTAGGCTTTTTAGTATTCATTCAGTTTTTTGAACTCATTTTTGGTGTGTTCAAGGATTCAATTTCTTCCTCTTTCAATCTTGGGTTGTTGGATATTTCCAGGAATGTATTCACTTCTGGGTTTTCTAGTTTGTGTGCATAGAGGTGTTGATAATAGTTTTTGAGGGGTGTTTGTATTTCTGAGGGGCTGGTGGTAATGTCCACTTTGTTATTTCTGATTGTGTTTATTTGGATCTTCTCTCTTTTTTTCTTCATTAGTATAGCTAGAGTCTATCAATCTTATTTGTGCCCTTTTACTTTTCAGAGGAAGTTCCAATTTTACTATTCTGACATCTTTATGGAGAGAACTTACTGCCATGGCTTTGTATTTGTTTTCTTTCACATTTGTATACATAGCGAGTCCTTTTACAGGTGGACTCCAGTGATGTCCCACTTCGTTTAATAAGGGTGACGAGTCCTTCTCATCTGGGAAACCAAAATTACCTTTGTGAACTGGTTGGGGTTCTGAGTCCTGCATGTTTTCTGACCAAGACACAGGTGTTATTGTCGTCAATTCTCAGCTGCCTGGTGGATAACCACTTTCACAGAAAGGGATTGAAATTGTGACTAAAATGACATTTCAGTATTTTGATATTTATTTTATATGGCACTGAAGTACTGGCATTTTATTTTTTTAAATGTGAGGTAGAGTTGCCATTATCTTTACTATTTTATTTTCTTAACTTTTATTTTAAGTTCAGGGATACAACAGCAGGTTTGTTACATAGGTAAACTTGTATCATGGAGGTTTGTTGTAAAGATTATTTTATTACTCAGGTATTAAGCCTAGTACCCATTAGTTATTTCTCCTGATCATCTTCCTCCTCCCACTCTTCACCCTCCAAAAGGCCCCATTGTGTGTTATTCCCCTCTATGTGATGAAGGATAACATAATTGAAGTGTGCAAGTCTTAAACCTACAATCACCTCCCAGATGAAGTTATAGAACGTTTGCAGTATCCTAAGAGACCCCTTCATACTTCTTCCCAGCTAATGTTCCATCTCCAGAGGTGATCAGTTCTTCTGACTTCTAACACTATAGAGTCATTTTGCCTGTTTTTGAACTTCACATAAAACCCTGAAGCAACAGTTCATCCCTTTTTATTGCTGTATAGTTTTTTTATTGTATGGATGTTCCACAGTTTATTTATGCATTCTTCCATTGGTGGACATCTGGGTTGTTTCCAGCTTTTTGCTATTATAAACAAAGCATGCACACAAGTCTTTGTGCGAATAGATGTTTTCATTTCTCTTGGGTAATGTATTAGTCCATTTGCACACTGCTAATAAAGACATTCTGAGAATGGGTAATTTATAAAGGAAAGAAGTTTAATTGACTCACAGTTCCACATGGCTGGGAGACCTCACAATCATGGTGGAAGGCAAATGAGGAGCAAAGTCATGTCTTACATGGCAGCAGAAAAGAGAGCTTGTGCAGGTGAACTCCCGTTTATAAAGCCATCAGATCTCGACAGACTTGTCACTAACATGAGAACCATATGGGGGAAACTGCCCCCATGATTCAATGGTCTCCACCTATTGGGAGGCCGAGATGGGCAGATCACCTGAGGTCAGGGGTTCGAGGCCAGCCTGGCCAACATGGTGAAACCCCCGTCTCTACTAAAAATACAAAAGAAAAAAAAAAAAGCCAGGCATGGAGGCAGGTGCCTGTAATCCCATCTACTTGGGACGCTGAGGCAGGAGAATTGCTTAAACCTGGGAGGCAGAGGTTGCAGTGAGCTGAGATCACACCATTGTACTCCAGCCTGGGCAACAAGAGCAAAACTCCATCTCAAAAAACAAACAAACAAACAAACAAACAGTTATCTCCACCTAGCCCTCCCCTTGACGTGTGGGGATTACTATAATTCAAGGTGAGATTTGGATGGGGACACAGACAAACCATATCAGAAAACCTCCTAGTAATGAGTTTCTTTGGGTTATAGGGTAGATATATGTTCAATTTTATAAGATACTTCCAGATTTTTTTTTCTCAAAATGGTTGTGCACTTTATATCCCCATTTGGAATGACTGAGTACTTGGCTGCTCCATATCCTAGCCAATATTATGTTGTCTGGTTTTTAGTATGCCATTTTGATGGACACATAGTGCTTTCTCATTGTGATTTTAATTTGTATTTCCCTGATGACTAATGTCATTAGGTACATTTTCCTGTGCTAACTGATTATTTGTATATCTTTTTTTGTGGAGTGTCTGTTCAAGATTTTTGACCATTTTAATTGGGTTACTTTTTATTATTGAGTTATAGGACTTTCTTTTATATTCTGGATACAAGTACTTTATTTTAGACACATTTATGGTGACTATTTTCTCTCAATTAGTGGCTTCCCTACTGATTTTCTTAATGGTATCTTTTTAATGAACTGCAGCTTTAAATTTTTATGACATCCAATTTATGAATTTAAAAAAATATGGTTAATGCCATGAGACAATACATTTTTGTTGTTTTTATTGCCCAGTATGTGGTAGTTCGTTATAACTACCCTTGAAAACTCATACATTGGTCATTTGCTCTTTTGTAAAATTTTAAAATCAGCTTGTCAATCTCTTCTGTCTGGGATATTGATTTGAATTCCATTCAATCTGAGGAGGATGGGCATCTTAAAAATATTTGGTCTAGTGACTCATGAACATGGTATATTATTCCATTTATTCAAGTCTTCTTTAATTTCTCTCAGCATCCTTTTTTAGTTTTCAGTATACAGGTCTTGCACATTTTAAATTAAATTTATTTCTAATTATTATATCAGCAAAGATATTTTTCAGCAAAGATAGATATAATAATTAGAAATAAATTTAATTTAAAATGTGCAAGACCTGTATATTTATATGCTTTAATAAATTCTATTGTTTCTTTGTTTTCCAATTGTTTGTTGCTTATAGAAATAAAATTTATGTTTATTATATATTGGCATGGATCTTGTGACCTTGATAAATTCATTTATTATAGTAGATTTTTTTGGATTAATTCATTAGGATTTTCTACACATAAAAGCGTGTTGTCTGTCATGGTTGACATTTGTTTAAAATAATTTGCAGTAGGATATAGCAGACTCCCTCTATGACCTTGGTCAGACATCTAATCTCACTGAACTTTGGGAAGTTATTATATAGACTCGTCTTTGAGGTTCCTTTTTAGATCTAAAATGTAGGGACCGGGCTCTACCATTTGCTAATTCTGTAACCCTGGGCAAAATACTATACCTCTCTGAGCCTCAGCTTGCTCATTTGTAAAGTGGGTATAATCATAGTAGAATATCTGTGTCATAAAGTAGTTATGAGTCTTATGCTTCCACACATAAAGACAGCTTGGGCTAGGGAAGTTTTGTAAAGGCCAGCCCAAGCACGTGGGGACACGGGGACACCATCATCAAGTGTACCCTGAGATGTGTGTATGTGTGTGCATATGAGTGTGTATGTGGCTTCCCTAAATCCCCCAGCTTCAAACAATGGTTCTCAAAATGAAGTATTCCTTGGAATCCCCGGAGGAGCTTGTAAAAATACAGTTTCTTGGGCTCCACACCCATAGGTCTGACTCATAGCCATAGAAGGACCCAAGAACCTTCATCTTTAACACTCTCAAGTCATTTTAATACACTGAGTTCCATGTGACTTACAGTTCCACATGGCTGGGGAGGCCTCAGAATCATAGCAGGAGGCAAAAAGCACTTCTTACATGGCGGCAGCAAGAGAAAATGAAGATGCAAAAGCGGAAACCCCTGATTAAACCATCAGATCCAGAGAGATTTATTCACTATCACAAGAACAGTATGGGAGAAACTGCCCCCATGATTCAAATTTTCTCCCACCGGGTCCCTCACACAACATGTGGGAATTATGGGAGTACAATTGAAGATGAGATTTGGGTGGAGACACAGAAGCAAACCATATCATCAGGTAAATATTTAAGCCTCCACTCCTTATGTTTTTCTCCCTCATTATGTGTATCTCTTGTTTTGTGTCTTTGTGTTTCTGTCACTCTCTGTATTGGTCCCTTTTTTTGTCTGTCTGTCTTTCATGTGCACATGTACTCTCTGTCTCTCTCGTCTGTCTCTGTATACTTGTGTCATCTCTCCGGTTGATGTCTCTGAAATGCTGCCTCTCTACATCTCTCTCATTTCTTCTTCTTCTCAAGTTGTTCCTGTGTGCTGTGGTCTCTGCCCCGTCTCTCTTGGCCTGACTCTGGTGTCTCTTGTCTTTCTCTGGTCTTGCCCTGCTGTGCATCTCTCTGTGCATCTGAGCCTGTGTGTGTGTGAGATGCATAAGTCTCTGTTATTCTGTACCTTCAGTCCTTTTCTTGTTCCCTCTTGTAAATCCCTACCCCTCTTCCACCCAGCCCTGCAGCTCTGCAGTTTTCCCTGTGAAATACAAGAAGAGTCTCCTGTGGAGAAGCCTGAAATACCAGGTCAGACCCCCAGACTCTTGTAGACCTCAGAATGTTTAGCTCTAATCAAGAGCCCCCATTGGAGTCTGACCCACTCTCCTTTAGGGCTTATCTGGGGCCCTCAGCCTCCTGTGCTGCCAGAGATAAGGTGCCCTGGGTTGCAGAGATGACTTGGGCATGACCCTTAGCAGACTAGATAAAAAGCACAGGCTCCAAGATCCTGGAGAGACCCCACCCCCAGGTGGAAAACTGACCTTTCTATCATTGACCCTAAGCGTCTCAGAGTGCACTCTGGGGGTTTATGACCCATTTAAATAGTCCTTAGAAAGATGAGACTAATTTCTTTCTTTGAGCTAATATTGTTAATTCATCATTAATTAAATATTTGATTTACTCAATACTTATTGAACACACTGTGAACCAGATTCTGTTCTGAGAATGTAACAGTGAAGATTTTAAAATGCAGTATTATAAATCTCAACACTCATAATAACTATTGTGTCATGCATTGAGCACCTACTGTGTTTTAGGAGCTTAATTTATAGAAGAAGCTTTATACCAGAATTCCTTGTGGGGAGAGAACTGCCCCTTTACTGTAAAATACTTTAATTATCTGCATGTAATCATTTTAGTGATTAATTAATTACAGCTATTAATACAGTGGACAGTTAACTCCTAATATTCAGGGGTGATATTTAAATGTTTAATAAATGGTAACCTACTGCCATTGACCAATGAAAGCATTTGCCCCACTTCTCAGTTCTATTCCAATTATTTGAATAAACATCAAATTTGTCATTCATTTATTCACTCATGAAATCATTCAGTTATTCTTTCTTCCAGCATATTGTTAAGGGACTCCTGGGTATCAGCACTGTGTTAGGAACCAGGGATGTAATTAAAAGGACATCATAAGGAACTCAGAGGAGGGAGATAGAGAAAGATACTGACTGAGTTCATGGAACATGACAAAGGAAAGGTTCAGGAGTGCATACCTGGGTGTTTAACTTAGAAGAATCAGGGAAGGCTTTCTGGAGGAAGGGACATTAATGCTGAGACCTAAGAGATGAACAGGGCATAATTCGATGAGGTCTGTATCTTGCCAGTTTTGAATATTCCATAGGATAGAGCCTGAACATAGTAGGGATTCACTAAATCAATAAATGAATAAAACATGATGATTCTGAAAGCAATTCTCTGGTTGAATGGTAATTGACTAGGGAAGCTATAATGGAGATGTATTATCTTTTTCAGAAACAGTACTATTAGCATGTCCTTTGTCAATGCCTGCACCCAGCACCTGACCAAGAATCAAATGCCTTTTTCTCCACTCAAAATTCATGGTGATGTCAAAGCTTCCAGCAAATTATTTTCCTACTTACTAGCCCCAGACCAAGGGGACAAATAAGAGCCCAGGAAAATAGGCCTAGGAGGCAAAAATAGGTGAGAGAGAACATTAAGTCCTACGTTTTCAAACTCATGCCTGTTGGAAGCCAGGCTGATTTGTGTTCCTAGAGCTTCTGTCCTTTTAGAAAAAAACAAGTCTGAATTTTTATGTGAAATTTTCTAATTTTTATGTTGGAATCTATTTTTTTTTTTTTAAATTACACATAGCAAACCAGATATCTATGGCTGTATTTGGCTGTTATTCCAGATTTAGAAGTTATTTCCTACAAATTAGGAAGGAATGAAGGGAACTTTTATATTTACTATGCAGCTATGTTGTTTTGAACATTGTACTACATGTTCTATGGATCTTCATCATAAATATTCATTGCATGAATATTCCTGTTATCTTATTTAATTATTGCAACAACCACATGGGACAGTTATCATAATGCCTGTTGAGGAAGATTACCAAGTTAAGTCTGCAGGGACTCAATATTAACCGTAAGAAACTTAGTATTCAAACAGAATTCGAAGTAAACTACGAAGAGGAGAATGGTTTTGAATTAGAGACCTGGTATTATAAGACTCTCAGTGGAAAGAGCCTTGAATAACCAGATAATTGTCTAGAAACCATCCTTTTGTTGATTGGGCATCTCTTTAATTGCTTTAAATACCACTGTTCTTTTCTGCAACTTTCTTGCCTAGAGAGTTTTAACATCCTGGGATAGGAACTAGTCTCCCCTGTTATGTAAAATGAATGTAACTCATAAAGTGATTCACTATTAATTAATGTCGTGTCTGTGGTATTTCAGATCCACCTGGCTGAGCAATACTACTATACTGTCAGTTTCTGTTCTCCTGATGTCTCTGAAATAGTTAAATCATTTGATTTAATTGTCTGTAGGAGTTGCATTTTAGAAAAGACAGTCAAAAAACACTTTCCTTAACCGTGGACTTCCGTCATTTTTGCCACTGAAGTGAGCATCCTATAACACTAGCATATCAGGAATTCCTGTATCAGTGAGGATTTCACCAGATGGTCTCTGAGGCCCCTCAGAGTGTCTCCAAGTGGGATTTAGCCAAGTTGTGGATCTGCAGATCATCCCTGTGGAGATGTTGTCTGTTCTAAGATCTGAACCCCATGAACAATCTGATAAAAGGGTTTAACTATTAATATCTCAGAGGTATTGGACAGTCAGAAACTGATCTCCCTCGTTGCTTAGCAGAATGAATCTCAAATGCTACTGTGCAATAAATCATCAGGTTGCTTTTTAGATTGCAGATTCCTGATCCTGGTACCAGAGGGTCTGATTCACTGGAAGTGTTTGTTACAGTAAAAAGCTAAGCAAGAGGCCCAATAATAACATGGCTTAGAAAACAAAGAAGTTATTTCTTCTGCATGCACAACAATCCAAAGTGAGGTTTCCTTATTGGTGGAATCTGTTTCATGTGATGTGGCAGAATAAGGAGGGCCACATATTATTTGACAATCCTCTCATTGAGAAATGAGGTTGCTGTCTGCTCCCCTTGAATCTGGGCAGGCTCTGTGACTGCTTTAACAGAGAGAATGTTGTAGAAGTGACACTGTGCCAGTTCCTGGGCCCAGGATTTAAGAGACGGTAGGCTTCCACTTCTTTGATCTTGTAACACTCACTCTTAGAACTTAGCAGCCATGCTGTGTGGAAGCCCAACACCCTGTGCAGAGGCACATGTGGAGAAGAGGTGGAATTCCTAGCTGTCAGCCCTAGATGAGCTCCGTTTGCCAACTACATGCAAGGGCTTCATTACCTCAGAGGCATTGGGCAGCCAGAAACTGACCTCCTTGTTACTTACCAGAGTTCCTTGGAAGTGGATCCTCCTGCCACAGTTAAGCCTTCCCTCCTGGTGCCATCCTCATCAATCTCTGCCCAAATTCTACATTCACAGGTCCAATTAATGACTGTTATTTAAAGTGACTGAGATGTAGGGTGGTTTGTTAGGCAGCTGTAGATAACTAAACCACATAGGCATTCAAAGACCCAGGTTTCTTTCCTCTTGAGGCACCACCCCCATTCTCAACAAACATTTCTTAGTCAAGGTTAGTTATCATTTACTTAGTCAAGGTTAGGTTACAACCATATTCAGATTCTAGGCAATGGGAGAGCGTAGAGAGGCCATGCATATTTTTTATCCAGCTTGCTTAGGCCTGGCACGCATTACTTCTATTCGCATTTCATTAGTGAGAACTTGTCACATGGCTGCATTCAATCACAAAGAGGACAGGGAAATGCAATCTCTAGACATGCAGCCATTTTCCAGCCACAAAGAGGGAAGGGGAGAATGGGTGCTGCTGGAAGTCTAGCCGTCGCCATCATATTGAGTCTGGAGCAAAGAACAGAGATCTGCCTTTGGCAACCCCCCCAGGAGATTTTGATATAGGTAATCCAAGCATAGCTGTGAAAAGTATGAGTTTTGAAGTCAATCAGATCTGAGCTTAAAACTAAATTCTATTATTTACCAGCTGGGTGGCACCTGAGAGTTTTAAGTTTCTTTGTGTATATAAAAATGCAGAAAATAGTAATTCCTACCTCAGGAGGTAGTTGTGCTGATTTGATAATGGCCTGCATGAAAAGTGCTAGCACAGACTTGGCACAAAACTAGATATAAAAATAAAAAAATAAAAATAAAAACGAGAAAAAGAAAAAAGAAAGGTTGTATTGTCAACTGAATCAAGAGTTCCATTCTGTCTTTTAAAACCACCAATGTATTCAGTCATTATACTTAAAATATTCCTCTTCACCCTCACATCAACTCTAGTCTTATCCCCAATTTACAGATGAGAAAAGTGAGATTCAGAGAAGTTAAGGAAGTAGACCAGAAACATCATTGGTAAGCGCTGGTGTCAAAATGTGAGCCAAGATCATTTCTGGTGGTGTTTGATTACAGATGCTGTATTAAAAATAAGTGAAGAGAAGTAAAAGGATGGTTTGGGGGCAAAGAAGTCACCTATCAGGACTTTGTTGTACACAGGGGAATCTGGGAGTGTTGCCATGAGATGTGTGGAATGGGGAAAAACTGAAGGCAGAAGGAGCAGTTTAGGAATAGGGTGAGGAGGTTCTGAACACGGATAATTAAAGGCTAAGTGAATATCTGTCTTCCTGCTGCAGTTATTTACCTACACAGAGGCAAACCTAGAGATAGCAGTCCCATTCCTCACTCAAGAAGGCTCCTGCCAAACTGACCACCCAGTGCTTTCACTCATGGGGGATATGACTGAAAATGTTTTTAGCATTGGTTCCAGAAACTAGAGACAGTTTTTGTGTGCCTCAGTTTACCTATTTGGAAAACAGAAATAGCCAGTGATGGCTATTTCACAGAGATTCAGTAAGAAAACGCATGGAAATAGACTTTTTAAAGTTACAGTCATCAACCCGATGTTAAGGTTTTACTGTACCTTGAGCAACACGCAGCAGCAGAAAGCACTCATATAAACTTCAACTTCATGATTGATTATTTGTATCTTAATTTTGTAAATTTAAAATTTCAGATATTAAAGAATGAGGTAGTAGAGGGAGATTTTCTTGTGTTGTTGTTTCCATGGTGACCAACTTGCAGGCATTAACTGCTGGCTGAAATAAAGATAAGTAAGAAAAAGATGGCAAAGTGGCTGGATATGGTGGCTCACGCCTGTAATCCAAGCACTTTGGGAGGCCAAGGTGGAAGGAGTTTGTACACAGGAGTTCAAGACCAGCTGGGGCAACATAGGGAGACCCTGTCTCAACAAAAAATAAAAAATTAGCCCTGTGTGATGGTGCATGCCCGTGGTCCCAGCTCCTTGGGAGGCTGAGGTGGGACGATCACTTCACCTCAGGAGGTTGAGACTGCAGTGAGCTGGGATCATGCCACTGCACTCCAATCAGGGTGACAGAACAAGACCCTGTCTCTAAAATAAAAAATGGCAAAGTGCTTTGCACAGTGCCTGGATCATAGTAAACAATCACCACCTCTATTAAAGCAGCATAGACATAGAGGCTTGTCATGAAGAGTATCATGGGAAATTCTCTTCTGCTTTGGAATGTTTCAGCCTGAATATTTTGAGATTTAAAATGTTTCTAAAGCAGGGAAACTTTATGGGATAAGACTTGGACAAGGAGTCTGATTTGTGGATTTCCCCTTATTCTGAGCCAGCTGCACCATGGGGCTTCACCTATCCCAGTTTCTTTGTGTCTTGTTTAAGAAATCTTTGCCTACCTCAAGCTCAAGATATTCTTCTATATTGTCTCTAGAAGTTTGATCATGTTTCCATTCACATAGAGATCTACAATCCATCTGTAATTGATTTTTGTATATAATATGAGGTAGAGACCAAGATTCAAATTTGTCCATGTGGATGGCCAATTGACGCAGAACCTTTCATTGAGAAAGCTATTGTTTCTCCATCGCTCTCCAATGGCACCTTTCTTATAAATGAAGTGTCCCTAGGCTGGGCACAGTGACTCGTCTCTGTAATCCCAGCACCTTGGGAGGCCAAGGTAGGAGGATTATTTGAGGCCAGGGGTTCGAGACCAGTCTAGGCAACATAGGGAGACCCCGTCTCTACAAAAAATTAAAGAATTAGCTGGGCTTGGTGGTGTCTACCTGTAGTCCCAGCTACTTGGGAGGCTGAGGCAGGAGCATCACTTGAGCCTGGGAGGTCAAGGCTACAGTGAGCCATGATCACATCACTGCAGTCTAGCCTGGGCAACAGAGCAAGACCCTGCCTAAAAAAAAATAAAATAAAGTGTTTCTGTGTGTGAGGGGTTTGATTCTGAGCTCTTTATGCTGTTCCACTGATCTATTTTTTTTTCCTGTATCAAAGCATACTCCTTTAATTCCTCTGGCTTTATTATAACTCCTGATATCCAGTCATGAAAATCATCTGACTTTGTTCTTCTTTGTGATAATCTTGGCTTTTGATTTTCCATACATATTTCAGAATCACCTTGTAAATTTCCACCAAAACAAAAACTTGCGGGGTTTTCATTCTGATTACAGTGTCTATATCAATTTGGGGAGGATTGATGTCCTCACAGTATTGATTTTTTTTTCACAATAACCCTGTGCAGTAGGTTCTGTTGTTATCCCACTTGACAAATACATTCCTCCTGTGTAGCTGGGGCACAGGAATGTGAATGAATCCTGTGGTCTACCGAGGAAGAAGAGTGGGCATGGTTTGCCCCTCCTGGAAGATATATTTTATCATTGACTTTGTTTAGAATTACTGGCTCATGACAGTAATATAAAGCACACTGATTGTAGTCAGTATGATTTTATTGCTTTTAAATTTTCTTTTTCTTTTCTTTTTTTTTTTTTTTTTTTTTTGAGACAAGGTCCCATTCTGTCACTCAGGCTGAAGTGCAGTGGCACAATCATGGCTCACTGCTGCCTTGACCTCCTAGGCTCAGGTGATCCTACTGCCTCAGCCTCCTGAGTAGCTGGGAACCACAGGTGTGCACCACCATGCCTGGCTAATTTTTTAAGCACGTGTAGGGATGGAGTCTCCTTATGTTGCCCAAGCTGGTCTTGAACTCCTAGGCTCAAGCAATCATCTCACCTCAGCCTCCCAAAATTCTGGGATTACAGGCGTGAGCCACCGTGGCCAGCCCTTTTAAATTTTCTACTAATCATGCAGCTGTCACTCTGTGCACCTGGGGCAGGCCAGTCCCACTGCCCTTAATGTGCCGCCAACCTAATCTCACCAATTTGATTAACCAATGAAAGACATCAATTTGGAAGTGAGAAACACAGGTAGGTAAATATAAGCGATGCCTTTTTTTTTTGGATGAGCATGGTGGAAGACACACTCGGCTTTTCACGGGGAGCAATGGCAGGGGAGTTGTGATATAAATGAGCCGTAAATGGCCTCTGTATATTAACCCCAAGTTGGCCTCTGTATATTGGCCCTTGGTTGTTTATTTTTTCACTGTAGGCTGAGACCTATTAGGTAAAAAGCCCAAGAAACGAAATTCAAATTTTTGCACATCCAATTGTTTTAAAAATAGCCCAGATTTCCCGTCATTTCGAGCCTATGCTGGGAAACCTCAGCTCTTAGCCATTGATGAGAAAGAGCCTTGTAATTATGAGGCCCCAGGCCCCTGCTGCCCTTTGGAGCTCTCTGACTCAGAGACCACTGTGCTGATGAGCCCCAGCATCTAGACGAATAACCTACTGTCTGATCCCCTTTCTTCGAGGAGTCCCCTCACCCTCCTCTCCTCTGGATGGTCTCCTGCTGTGAGGACTTCACCTGTCATGCAGCCACATTCAAGCACTACTCAGTAATGCTTGTGGTATATTACTGCCTCTGCTGGTCATATCCTTTTCCTTGATCAGCTTCGAAGTGGAAACCCCAACAGAGGTGGTGTTTAAAACAGTTAAACTGAGGTGTCTGTAGCATAGTGGTAGCAGTTGTCCTTGCTGAAGTGTCGCAGGTTAGATTTATTCCTGACAATACAGCAGTCCCCCTTAATCCTCTGGGGATATGTTCTAAGACCCCCAGTGGATTCCTGAAACCACAGATAGTACTGTAGCTGATTGCCATCCATTGGAAGACGTTTCTGTTCATGTCTTCCACCTACAAATGTAATGCATTTTCCTTCTTAACTAAGCACTTATCACGCACTGTAGCCATGACTTTTGCAGTCTAAGATACGATAGCAAAACTCGCATGAATTTCTTTTTCCTTTTTCACAATTTCACGGATAGAAGATTCGTTCTTACTGTAGATCTTAGCAACCTCAGCATATGATTTTTTTTCTTCCGTCATTAAGTCGAGAACTTTCACCTTTTTTACATTAAGGAAGCATTTTGGCATATCCAAATTGCTAGCATCACCGCTCTTGTGCTTTGGGGCCATTATTAAGTAAAATAAAGGTTACTTGAACACAAGCACTGCAATACTGTGACAGTTGATCTGATGACCTAATGGCTACTAAGTGACTGACAGGTGGGGATGCTGGACAAAGGGAGGATTCCCGTGCCAGGTGGGACAGAATGAGATGGCTGGAGATGTCGTCACGTTATTCAATGCCTCCCCAGTCCAGTTCATTTGTTGCCATCTTTCTCTACTGCATGCCAACCCAGACTTCCAGCATACCAAATTTTGCCCAGCTCACACACATCAGACACCTCCTTGTCCAGAGCCAAGGATTAGAGAAATAGCAATTAGGATTCTGTCGTTGAGCTGGAGTATAATGAATGGTGTCTCCCTTTGTAGTGGCCCCCCGTTAGGAATGACTCTACGTGTTCAGGAGCCCTTGAGCTCCCCCGTCCATTTGGCCAGTGTTCAATGACATCATGCAGAAGGAACCAGCATGCTGCTTGCTAAAGGACCCCAATAAGTCATGCTGTGGATGTGAGAAATCAGCTAGGCCTTCCCCGGAAAGGCATCCTCATTCCAAGGTACCATTAGTAATGCTGCTATTTACAATCATAATAAAAATAAAAGTAATAGGAAAATCGCATAGAGGCAATTCTGCTGCCTACTGGATTTTTAATTTTCTTGAGGATGCCAGAGGCAATCTTGGGCCCATTATGTCTAAATGAGGCACATTATAAAAGGCTTGCAAAGTCCAAACTGCTTTTACAGTCATTAATTAGCCAGACTTGTAAATAGGCCCATAAGATTAAGCTTGGGTATGGTCTCAGGTCTCTAGAATGGGGCTGTAGTATGCAGGGAAGTCAAATATCAGTTGTTCAGTCATTATCTACCCTTCTTTCTTATCTCAGTTCTAATCAGATGTTGCCTTTTTGGGGGGTTGAAAGAGGGAGATGCTACATAACCAAAAACCTGATGAGAATGCTCTGAACTTCCCTGCAAGGCTGTGGGCAGTGTGAGCACAGGGACTGATGGTGTCATCCTAGTTCCTATACACACTGCATCTTGTACTCAGCAGGTGTATCAGCCAGCATTCCTGGCAAGTGAAAGGAATTTCACTCTGGCTTTCTTCACCTAAAAGAAAACATACAAGAAGGATTTGGGGGCGCATGAAATGAATGAATGAGAAACTGAAGAATCAGGCTTGCAAGAGAATAAGCACCAGGAATTCCAGCAAATGTCCAGCAGCAGGAATGGTGTGGTTCACGACTTTAAACAGCTTCAGGCACTTGCTCAAGATTCTGAGCCTATATATATACATATATATCTCCTAACCCCCAATACCTCAGAATGTGACCTTCTTTGAAAATAGGGTTTTGCAGAAGCAATTAGTTATGGTGAAGTCATATGTGTGGCAGGTGTCCTCATAAGAAGACAGCCATGGGGAGGCACAGAGATACAGGGTGAATGCCAACTGAAGAGACAGGCAGAGACTAGAGTGATGCATTTGCAAGCTAAGGATTGCTGGAAGCTACCAAAAGCTAGGAGAGATGCATGGAACAGATTCTCCCTTAGAAACTTTGGGAGTAACCAGTCCTGCCATTCCCTTGATCTCAGACGGCTCGACTCCAGAACAGGGAGACAATTTCTGTTGCTTGAAGAAACCCAGTTTGTGGTACTTTGTTATAGGAGCCCTAGGAAAGTAGTAGAGATGATCTGAAGGCTTGAACCTGAGCAACTACAAGGTTATGGTTGCCATTGATTAAGGTAAGGAACACTAGACAAGGTTCTCCATAGAAAGGGTAAATGGGCAATTGCATGCATATGTGATTCTGTGTTTTCCAGACAGATTAAGTTTATTCCTATAGAACAGGGTTTCTCAGTCATGGCACTAACTACATCTGAAGCCAGATAATTATTTGTTATGCATTGTAGGATGTGTTTGCAGCATCCCTGGCTTCTGCTATACAGATGCTAGTAACACCAGCCACCCTACCCAAGTCATTACAATAAAAAAAGTCTTCAGTCATTGATATCCTTTAGGAGGTGTTTTAGTCCACTTGGGCTGCCATAACAAAATAACCTTAGATTAGGTAATTTATAAACAGCAGAAATTTATTGCTCACAGTTTGGGAGGCTGGGAAGTCCAAGATCAAGGCACCAGCAGATTTAGTGTCTGGTGAGCTCTCTCTCTTTCTCTCTCTCTCTCTCTCTCCCTCCCTCCCCTTTTGAGACAGGGTCCTGCTCTATTGCCCAGGCTGATGTGCAGTGGCATGATCATGGTTCACTGCAGCCTTGACCTCCCAGGCTCAAGCAATCCTCCCACCTCAGCTTCCTGAACAGCTGGGACTACAGGTGTGTGACACCATGCCTGGCTAATTTTTTAACCTTTGTGCAGAGACAGGGTCTTCCTCTCTTGCCTAGGCTGGTCTTGAACTCGTGGGCTCAAGCGATCCTCCAGCCTCTGCCTCCCAAAGTGCTGGCATTACAGGTGGGCTTTCTCTCTCCTTCAAAGATGGCATTTTCCTCTGGTAGAAGAAGCAAGCAAGCTCCCTCAAACTTCCTTTATGAGGACACAAATTACATTTATAAGGGCAGAGCCCTCATAGCCTAATCACCTCCCAAAGACCCCACCTCTTAATAGTGCCACATTGGGGATTGGGTTCAACATCTGAATTTGAGGGGAGGGTGCACAAACATTCATATCATAGCAGGGGACAAAATTGTCCTTGGTTAAGAACCATTGTATAGAAAAACTCCTGGAGCTAGGCTGGGCTTGGTGGCTCATGCCTGTAATCCTAGCATTTTGGGAGGCCGAGGTGGGCAGACTGCCAGAGCTCAGGAGTTCGAGAACAGCCTGTGCAACATGGTGAAACCCTGTCTCTACTAAAAATACAAAAAGTTAACTGGGCGTGGTGGCACTCACGGGTAGTCCCAGCTTGGGGGGCTGAGGTGGGAGAATCGCCTGAGCCCAGGAGGCAGAGGTTGCAGTGAGCCAAGACATGCCACTGCACTCCAGCTTGGGTGACAGAGCGAGACTCTGACTCCAAAAAAAAAAAAAAAAAAGGAAAGAAAGAAGAAGGAAGGAAGGGAGGAAGAAAGGAAGGAAAGAAGGAAAGAGAAAGGAAGGAAAAGAAAAGAAAAGAGAAAAGAGAAGGAAGGAAGAGACAAAGAAAGAAAAAGAAAGAAAGAAAGAAAGAAAGAAAGAAAGAAAGAAAGAAAGAAAGAAAGAAAGAAAGAAAGGAAGAAACTAACTCCCAGAGCCTAAACTTACTAAAACTTGAATCTTTATTCGTCTATGGATTCCTCAACTTATTTATTGTTTCACTGAAAGTTCTCATGAGAGCCTCCTTTCGGTTTGAGCCAATTAATACCATCTGGTCATATTCATTTAATTGTTTATCATGTATTTCCATTCTAGAATATAACTCCATGAGGGCAAGGATTTTGCTTATCTTGTTCCCAAATGTATCTGTCTCAAAAAAAAAAAAAAAGATTGACTAGAACAATATTGGTGGAAAAGGTTCTGAACTATAGAATGCTGCACACATGGAAGCCACTAGACATTTCCTGCCTGGCTTATTTAGGTGTCTCTGCAAGTAATTCAGAAAGGCTCTTTTGAATCAATTTTTAAAAATTATTTTTGAGTTACACATGGCTATATTCTTCTTTTTTAAAAAAAATTAAAACATTATAAATAAAGATAAGAACTCTTTTAACTACCCCCTCAATCTTTATTCTTTTTCCACCTCTTTCCTCTGGAATGTATCCTTCCACACCTTTCTCTGTGTTGCAAAAAGTGTCCATAGAAAATATGTAGGGCCAGGTACAGTGGCTCACGCCTGTAATCCCAGAACTTTGGGAGGCCAAGGGGAAGAATCACTTGAGGCCTGGAGTTTGAGAGCAGCCTGGGCAACATAGTGAGACCCCATCTCTATTTTTAAAAATCACAAATAAATAAGGAAAATATATAGCATTATTTCACCTGTGTTTTTGTATATACAAACATAAATCATATCACATTGTACGTATCATATTGCCACTTGCTTTTTTTAATTCAAAGGGGAAAAGTATGTTGTTAAAATCCTTGAAAAGTAGTATGGCTTTTGGAGCTAGATGACCTGGGTTTGAATGTCCTGTGTACTCATGTGACCTTGGGCACATTATTTAACATCTTGGTGCCTCAATTGTTCTGTGAGCATAACTTGGGAACCTCTTCAATAACTGTTGTAAGGATTAAGCTGTTTATTGTGGGTAGGCATTTAGGAGAGTTTCTGGAGCATCTCTGCCCCTGGACAAGTATGCATGGATATTATTATCTATCTGAAAGAGGACATGGTCCCTTTGCTGCTACAAAGTATTTCACAGTGTGGCTGTTTCCCCATAGATGGATATTAGATCATTTCCCATGTTTTGGCTATTACAAGCAACTCAGTGTTGAAAATCTTTGTGTAGCTCTCATTGTGCACATCCATCTGCATTTTTCTCTAGGATAGATGCCAGGGAAAGAAATCTCTCTGGATCCTAGGGCACATGCATTTTTTAGTTTTAATAAATATTGCCAAACAGTCCTCCAAAGGGGCTGAACCAAGGTACACCCCTATCTGTAGAGTGTGAGGATCAAATTCTTAGCAGGTTGAATCTGCGTTTTTGGATAAACCTAACCCCTCTCATGTTCATTAAGCCACATCTATTTTCAGAGCTCAGTTGACATCTCTGGCTGCTCCCTCTTCATTTTTCCAGCTTTGTGTCCTCAAGCAGCTCCTTGCTATTGTTTTCCTTCCTGACTCTTGTTTAATGCGGCCAAGTGCTTTTGGAATCCTGGGTAATAATGGCAGACAACGTGCAGCGGGTATGGGAAATAGGAGGTGCTGAATATAGCGTTTGTAAGGAGTCTTTGGCATGACTTCAGCCTGAAATGGAGCACTTTGCACTCAACCTAAATTGCCTTAATTGCACCAGGCATGCTGGGTGGAGGTGGCACAGCTCATACAGTCTGAATATTTCTCCGGAACAGGATGGGCTGTCTTTCCCAGCCTTCAAAGCAGGACACTAGCTCACCACGGAGATAAGACTTAAACCTAGCTTTGGACTTGAAACAGCACTTTCCTTTCAAACCCTACAGATGTCAGCAAAAGACCCTTTTGTTGGTAACCTTGGGGGATGGTAATTCCTTAATATAGAGAAAAGAAAAATTTGGTAATTTAGGGCCTCAACTGACTATCGTAAAATCCACTTCATTTATTCATTATTATTTTGGGAGAAGTGTAAGATTTGCAAAACAGAACTGAAAAGATTCTCCAAAAATTCCAAATAAGCACCTTAGCAGCTCCCTGGGAGGAGAAGATGAATTTAAAGTGATCATGTGTTTTTTTTTTTTCACCCAAAGTTTACCCCCCAGCAACCTTTCATCATGATGATTGTGTTTAGTCAACTATCAGCTGAGGTGACTGTTTTGTTCTATTTGCTCTCTCTGCCTGGAAAAAAAAAAAGGGCTTTGAAATAAATTTCTGGAATAGTGCTTGGCATTCAAATGCTAATGAGATAGTGAGGCAAAGCGTTGGACACTAAATGTTTACATTAAAATGGAAATACGCAATTGATTTTTCCAAGAGGGTCTTCTATTCACTGTTAAAATATACTTTATGAGCCTAAAAACAAAACAACCACAAAAAAATCACCCTCTATAAGTAATACCGGCTGAGGCAGCAACTTCTTGGTGAGCTACAGCCCCGACCAGGTATAGAGATAATTGTTTCCAATACTGCATCAGTACACACCATTGTCCTTGTTATAATAAAAAGAAAAGGAGATTCATTTCTTAGCTAGGCATGGGGTTATTATCATTGTAGGTACTTTCTTTCTTTTTTTTTTTTTGAGACAGAATCTCACCCTGTCACTGAAGCTGGAGTACAGTTGCGCAATCTGGGCTCACTGCAACCACCGCCTCTAGGGTTCAAGTGATTCTCCTGCCTCAGCCTCCACAGTAGCTGGGAGTACAGGCGCGTGCCACCACGCCTGGCTAATTTTTGTAGTTTTAGTAGAAACAGGGTTTCATCATATTGGCGAGGCTGGTCTCAAACTTCTGACCTCATGATCTACTCGCCTTGGCCAAAGTGCTGGGATTACAGGTGTGAGCCACCGCACCAGCCATTGTAGGTACTTTTTTAATGGTGGTGATTACTGAGTAAAATAATATCTTCTTTTTAGATACCTCTCTCCAACCCCCCACCCCCCAAAAGTTGATCTTTTGAAACGATAATGTTGAAACTCTTTTAGTCTATTTGACCATTCTAGATGGTTTGAGAAAAAGTGGATTAAACACTAGCGTTTTGGAGTTAGAGAGATGTAAATTGGAATTGAAGCTCTGCCATTTCCTGGCTGTGCAGCTTAGGGTCTCTTTTAGCCTCAGTCGTCACGTCTGAAAAATGCTGCTCAGGCTGAAAGGAGAGCTGGGTTACCAGAAAATATGGAAAAGAAAGCCCACTTTAGATAAAAATTCAAAATATCTTCCTATTATGGGCACAAGATATCAATAATAAAATGAACTAATGTTTATCTTGCATTCATTATATGCCAGTCACTGTTTAAAAGCTATTTGCATTAACAAATGTAATTCTTCTAATAACTTTATTAAGTAGATACTGTTATTAGGTGGGTACTTATATCAGTTTTAAACATAGTGGTTAACTTATTCAAACAAATATTTAGTGAATGTGTTTGCATTTCTCAGCAAAATAGGATTAGTTGATTTATTCATTAAAATATATATTAAGTACCTACTGTGTACCAGGCACATATAATTCAGGGGATATATTTTTGAGCAAAATTAGACAGTCTTTGCTCTCAGAGAAATTAGCATCTTGCCTACAACCATACCACCTTGAACGTGCCCGATCTCATCTGATCTTGGAAGCTAAGCAGGGTCAGGCCTGGTTAATACTTGGATGGGAGAAATTAGAGTCTGGGTAAAAAGGTAGATCGTATTCAGCTTCTCTAAAAAATGGTGAATTGTTATAAAGTGAACAAAATGTGAAGGACACAGGAACTTGCTCCTGTCAGAGAAGCTAACAAAGACATCTGCTGTAGACTGGGAGAGTGACTTGGGTGCTGAGATCTAAAGGAGATGCCAGAATTGATTAAATGAGGAACAGAGCATGGGCGGGTGTGTTCCAGGCAGTGGGAGCAGTCCTTGCATAGGCCCCAGAGCGGGAGGAACATGGCTTGTGAGAGAGAGAGCCCCCTTTAACCCATTTCCATCTCTCTTTCCCATCCTGGAAAGTGAAGAGGATTGGGGCGTTTTTCCAGCACTTTAATTAAGAGGGCCACTGTGCTGTTGTGTGGTAAAGAGGAAAAGGTGTGTTATAAGATGTGGAATCACGACCATAACTCAGTTTTGTTCGAAAACATTTTTCGGGGCTCTTGCCAATGTCTCCATGCTTCCCTAGAAGCTGAGAGACCCAAGTCAAGGTAAAGAGAAGAAGGAACCTCTGTGAATGAAGCCTAAAGAACCAGTATGGCAGCTCAATATGCCACGAGCTACAGGGAAAGCCTTGAGGGGAGCTGTTGTCTCAGCATCGTGGAACAGGTGCGTGACATAGTACGTGAATGATGGAGACAGCACCATGTAATCGCCTGACAGATGTTCTGGGATCTTATTACACCGTGTTAGACTTGGGCAGGAGCATCTCAAAATTGCAATTCCTCTCATGGGTGGGGAGTGTGTGTGCACACACCAGTAACTGAAAGTATGCCAAGTGTTCTAAGCCTTCTGAAACAAACTGGAATAGAAGTGTGAAATTTTGTAACTGTGATGGTTAATGATACTCTGCTTCTCAGCAGAGCCAGAAATATTCTTGTTAAAATGCCCTGTGTTCTACCAACAAAAGCGGCAATGTATGTTGAATGTTGCCAGCCTCAAGGGTCTTCCTCAGCTCTGTGTGTGTGTGTATGTGTGTGTGTGCATGCACGTGTGCCCACACATGCATGCATGAGGGTAAACACTAGACATAGAGATGGGGAAATGTATCTAATTTGGAAAAGATCTCAGAAATTGCCACTGTAGCCTGTATAATTGAGAAACAAACATGAAATTCTTGTATTTTCCCCAATAATTACCACAAAGACAGTCTCTGTTATACTTCCCACCCTCATCTGGCCTTCTTGCTCCCTGGTAAGTCAGTTAGATCTCATAACTTTTCAATCTCCGTGGGCTATTAAAATAGTCTAGTTACTGGTCCATGTTTTTCTATTTTTATTATATTAAAATATAACAAAATTTATCATCTTAACTATTTTTAAGTGTACAGTTCTATGGGATTAAGCACCTATCATTGTCCAACCATCACTACCATCCATCTCAAGAACCCTATTCATCATGCAAAACTGACTCTGTGCTCATTAAATAACTCCCTACTCCCTTTCTCTCTAAATTCCTGGTAACCTTCATTCTACTTTCTGTCTTTGTGAATTTGACTACTCTCGGCACTTCATAAGTACGTGAAATCATGAAGTATTTGTCTTTTTGTGACTGGGTTATTTCACTCAGCATAATGTCCTCAAGGCTCATCCATATTGTAGCATGTGTCAGAATTTCTTTCTTTTCTTTTTTCTTTTTCTTTTTTTGAGACAGAAGTCTTGCTCTTTTGCCCATGCTCGAGTGCAATGGTGTGAACACAGCTCACTGCAGTCTCAGCCTCCTGAGCTCAAGTGATCCTCCTGCTACAGCTTCCCAAGTAGCTGGGACCAGATACGCGCCACCATGCCTGGCTATTTTTAAAATTTTTTTGCAGAGATAGGGCCTTGCCATATTACCTACATTGGTTTTGAACTCCTGGCTCCAGCAATTCTTCTGCCTCAGCCTCCCAAAGTGCTGGGATTATAGGCATGAGCCACTGCACCTGATTCCTTCTTTTTTTAAGGCTAAATAATAGTCAAATATATATATATATATATATTTCACATTATGCTTATCCATTCATCCTTTGATGGACTCTTGGGTTGCTTCCACATATTAGCTGCTGTGAATAATGCTGCTGTGAATATGGGTGTACAAATATCTTGAGATCCTTCTTTCAGTTCTTTTGGGAATATGCCCAGAAGTGGGATTGTTGATTATGTGATAACTCTTTTTTTTAGGAACTACCATACTGTTTTCCACAGTGGCTGCACCATTTTATATTCCCACCAACCATGCACAAGGGTCCCAATTTTACAATCCAGTCCATTTTTAAACTTCGATTTTATACTCACTTCCAAGTTCCCCCTTTCAGTTCTCCAGCATTGGCTGGGCTGGCGAGGTTGGTCTGGCCTGCCCTCTTCCTGCCTCCCACACACTTTCCTGCTTCTTTTCCGCTATGTTAAAGTGGGAAGGAGGAAGGGGAGAAGAGGACGTTTCCTCATGACATTGTCCTTGGTGAGCTGATCGTTTTCCTGTCTGTTGTCTCCACATGGGAACATCTCTGTGCTGGGAGTTAGGGCTGCTTCTTTCTGCTGGTCATTTCCACAGATCTGGCTTCGTTGTCCATAAACTCAGTGTGGTAGGTGGAGGCCCCAGCAGACTTTCCTGGTAACGAATTCAATCTTTACAAAATGTTATTGCTTTTCTTCCTACTGGGCCTCAAGAGCTATATATTTATGTTAATTTCTTGTCTGAGGATTTCTATATCATGTGGGGCGTATAAAAATCAGACCCACACACCATGATACGTGCATGCTTGGGGTTCCAATTTCTTACAGGAGACTTTTTTCCCCATTGTAGTAATGCCCTAAGCTGTATTCTTTTGAGATTTTTTTTTTTTAAGAGACAAGTTCTCGCTCTGTTGCCCAGGCTGGAGTACAGTGATGCAATCATAGCTCACTGTATCTTCAAACTCCTGGGCTCAAGTGATCCTCCCACCTAAGCCCCCTGAGTAACTAGGACAACAGGCATGCACCACCATGCCCAGCTAATTTTATTTTCTGTAGAGATGGGGTCTCACTATGTTGCCCAGGCTGGGAGTTTTTTTTTTTTTTTTAAGCTGCGATGTTTCCCAGCGTGTGTCTGACAGCTTACCTTCAGCCTACCTTAAGTGCTTGCTTCTCCTTCCCTGTGTAGGGGCTTTCTTGGGTTTCATAGGAGCTTTTCTGGCTGAGTTCTGTACAGTATGGAAACACAAGGGAAGTTAATACCCTCAGAGCAACCCTCAACATTTGGGGGATGAGAGTTGGTGGATAAATGTGCCATCCCCCATCTGAGATGGAATGATTCCTAAGTGAGTTCTACACAGTCTCCCAGAGGTCCCCAGCAGGACTGAACCTCAATTGCCCACGACAGTGACTTGCTTATTATGTACCCATTACTGATTTTTTTTTCTCTTTTCCTCTCTTTCTTCCCTCATTTCCTCACTATGCTTCCTAGGATCACCTCCTGAATAAACTAACTGAATCCAAATCTTTGTTTCAGAGTCTGCTTTGGGGGAACCCAGACTAAAAGACCCACCGAGAGCCCAGACTCATCTGTGCTAGTGGGAAACCTTTCTGCTTCTGTTCCCTTTGAGAGACCTCACTTTATGCAACAGTCTCACATTCGGCTCCCCTCTTTGCAGAGCCCCAAATCCATGTCACTTGTTGCCATAGTGACATTAGAACTCCAGCCCTCAGCTGCTCAGAGCTTATGTTCAGTGTCTGAACTCCCCTGGGTTGCCCTGGTCTCAGCTGGAGTTCACCCACATAGTATTTAGTTCTTTTTGTTTTACTTTTGACCCTTTGGGGTGTTCTTTTGTTTGAACCTGGCTCTCCATTACTTAATTATTTCTAATTAGCATTTTTGTGGCATTGAGGTTGCCTATACCTGTCAATGGGTCATGTTCCCAGGAGTCTAAGTCTTTCAATCAGCAGTGTGGTTGGATGATTCTACTCACTGGAGTTACATCAGTGAAAGACCAGAAGGCCCTGCCCTCAGGGGGCTTACATTCTAGTATGGGGAGATGAAGTACAAACAATACATAGAAACACATGGAATATATAAGTCAGGTGATGATCTGTATCATGGAGAAAAATAAAAGAGAATAAAGGAGGATGGGGGAGGAAGGGGAGGAAGGGCTAGAGGACTGATACTTTACATAGAGCAGCTGGGGAGTCCTCCCTTATAAAGTGGGATTTGAGCAGAGACCTGATAGAAAAGGGAGAAGGAATGCTGTGGCTCTCTGGAGGAAGAGCATTCCAGGCAGAGGCAATCGCAGGTACGGAGGCTCTCAGGCAGGAATATGCTTGGCATGTTCCAGGAGCAACAGGGAGGTGGAAGTGGCTGGACTGGAATGAAGGAAGGGGAGTATGGAGGAGAAAGACAGAAGGTAGCTGGGTCAGAAGGTGGCAAGGACAGAAGGTAGCTGGGTCAGATCATGCAGGGACATGTTGGCCATAGGAGGGATTTTGTTTATATCATGAGTAAGATTGAGGGGGCCATGAGTAGAGAAGTGATGGGATCTGACTTCAACCCAGCAATTCTGCTACTGGGTATTTATCCAAAGGAAAAGAAATCATTATATAAACAAGACACTTGCACTCATATGTTTATCACAGCAGTATTCACAATAGCAAAGTCACAGAATCAACCTAAGTGTCTGTCAATGGATGCTTGGATAAAGAAAATGTGGTACATATACACAATGGAGATACTATGCAACCGTAAAATATAATGAAATCATGTCTTTTGCAGCAACATGGATGGAGCTGGAGGCCATTATTCTAAGAGCAATAACTCTGGAACAGAAAATCAAGTACCGCATGTTCTTACTTATAAGTGGGAGCTAAACAGTGAGTACATACAGATATATAGATTGAAAGAACAGGCATCGGGGACTCCAAAATGGGGGAGGATAGTGAGGATTTAAAACACTACCTATTGCATATAGTATTCACTGTTTGAATGATGAGTACACTAAAAACCCAAACTTCACCGTTAAGCAATATATTTATGTAACAAACCATCACATGTGCCCCCTGAATCTAAAATAAAAATAAAATATTGAGCCCAGGGACTCGAGACCACCCTGGGAAACCAATATAGAAAGACCCCCCCCATCTCTACAAAAAAATTTAAAAATTAGTCAGGTGTGGTGGCAAGTGTCTGTAGTCCTAACTTCTCAGGAGGCTGAAGTGGGAGGATTGCTTGAGCCCAGGAGTTTGAGGCTGCAGTGAGCTATGATTATGCCATTGCACTTTAGGCTGGACAACAGAGTGAGACCCAAAATAAATAATTAAAATAAAAGTCAAAGGGGGAAAATAAATAGAATGTAGGGAAGCAAGGGTAGATCAGGAGACTGCTTAGAAGCCTGTTGCATTAACCTGAGTGAGGGGGCACAGTGGCTTCGATCTGGGTAGCAACACCAGATTCTGGGAATATTTTAAAATGTGAGTTGCTGATGGATAAAATGTGGGAGATAATGAAAAGAGAGGCATTGAGGATATCCACGGTTTTTGGCCTGAGCAATTAATTGGATAGAGTTGCCATTTGCTGAGATAGGAAAGACTAGGGAGGGATGGGTTTGGTAAGTGTATCAGGAGTTCAGTATTGGATATGTTAAGTCCATCATGTTAAAGGATATACAGATGAAGACATTGAGTAAGCAATGGATTATGAGACTATGGGGCTCAAGGCAGAGGCCCTGTAGCTCACGGTCTAGTGGGAAATACTGGTAAATAAATGGGCAAATTGTTCCAAAACAATGTGTAAGTGTGACTATAGTGTAAGTATAATGGGCTGTGGAAACACACAGAAGGGACATGGACTTGTGCTGTTGGGAAATGCCATTGCAACAAGTGATATTTAAGCTGCAACCTTGAAGATCCAATAGGACAAGCCAAATGAGAATAAGGGGAGAACATATTTTAGTCCAAGAAAGCAGCCTGTGCAAAGGCCCTGGGTTAAGGGGAAACGTGTTGCCGTTTTGGAACTAAAGACAGTTGAGTTTCACTCAAAGACAGTGGTCAGGAGGAAGGATGGAGAAAGAAGCATCGTATGGTCACGTCTTGGAGGCCACATTAAGGAGTTTAGATGATTTCATGAGCCCACAAGGATATCACTGAAAAGTTTTAAGCAGGGTGCTGATGTGGTCAGATTTAACAGATGCTTCTCCTCTAGAGAGACCTTTCCCCAGGCGTGTTTTGAGCCAAGTCCTATGAGCTTACCTCCCTTGGGCCACCCCAAGCATGCCTTCTTGTCCATCTCCATTAGCTCCACTCCCAACCTCATCAGGCTTGTCACATCTAAGTAGGTCAGGTTAGGCAGAGATGGTTCCTGAGGACTTTATCTTCCAGTGGTCAGGCCCAGATGCAGGGGGTAGTAATCTGCACGGACAGCCTGGCTTCCTGGCTTCCTATACTGAACTGGGGGCACCACAGGGAAAGGCAGCCTTGACTGCTTTCCAGGGCAACTCAAACAGAATAGATTTCTCTTCCTTGTGATCCATGAGTTTCCTTAAAAAAGCCTCAGCCTTTGGTAGGTAAGACTGCTAAAATCTAAGGCTCGAGTTTGTTGGTTTTGCCCTGGACAGCTCTTTCTCTCTATCACTAGATCATGCTAAACACTGCAGCATGGGGCATTTGAAATGCATGCATGTGTTATTCCTGGAAAGATCCTCAGAAAATCCCCCTGTGGTTTTTGGAAGTAGGATAAATCTGGATGTGGCAGATTAGGAGCAATGAACTCAGCCCATAAAGACCTGAGTTCTGTTGATCTGTCATTTACTCTGTGGCCTGGGGCATAGTAATTGTCATATCTAAGCTTTAGTTTCTTCACCTTTTAAAGGAATGGGTTAAATTTGACAACTTAGGTGAAACATACAAATCCCTCAAAATATACAACTTAAAATTAACAGAAAAAGAAATAGAAAATCTACATAGCCCTGCATTTAAGAAATTGGATTATCCTATTAAAACCTCTCCCTGCCTTTCCTCCCCTACAACTATGGGCACATTTCATCAAATATTTAAGAACAAAATAATGCCAATATCACATAAACTCCTTTATAAAATAGAGAATTGTTTTCAACTCATTTAATTAGGCCAACACAACTCCAATAAGAAAGCCTAATGAGGATATTAATTTTTTTTTTTTTTTTTTTTTTTTTTTGAGACGGAGTCTCACTCTGTCACCCAGGCTGGAGTGCAGTGGCGCAATCTCGGCTCATTGCAAGCTCTGCCTCCTGGGTTCACACCATTCTCCTGCCTCAGCCTCCAGAGTAGCTGGGACTACAGGCGCCCGCCACCACACCCAGCTAATTTTTTGTGTTTTTAGTAAAGACAGGGTTTTGCCATGTTAGCCAGGATGGTCTCGATCTCCTGACCTCGTGATCCACCTGCCTCAGCCTCCCAAAGTGCTGGGATTACAGGCATGAGCCACCATGCCCTGCCAAGGATATTAATTTTTTTAAAAAAAGAAATTAATAGACCAAGATCTCCCACAAACACCACAAAATTTCTTAACAAAATATTATCAAATAGAATCTAGCAATATATAAAAATGATCAATGAGATTAGAGCAGTGGGTAATTGCCTTTCACTCTCCCATATCAAACCCTTGACAGACATCACTAATCAATTGCTTTGGTTTTTTATTCCAGCTGAATCATTCTCCGCCTAACTCTCCAGGCAGCTACTACCAATCAATTAAAGTTGGCATGTGAGAGGATCTATTCAACATCATTGAACCAAGTAGACTCTACCAATGTAAGGCTGAGACACTAAAATTCTATTATCCTATTATGATTTTGAGTTTATTTTACAGGCAAGCATTTCCTTCAGTGTAGGATGATTTACTCCAGACTAGACGTGGAAAGACCAAGAATCAGTTGTTTTGCACAATTTATATGAAGGAAGAAGCCATAAAATATTAAATGTCTATCAGGACCATAACCTTGTTTGTTCTCATTTACAGCTGTATCACCAGCCCCCAAGGATAAAGTCTGACACACAGACATCCAAGACTATGATATGAATTAGTGAATTCTGAGGGAAGCAAACAAGTGGTTCTAGCTTCATAGAGTTGTTATGGTTACTGGGATTGAGTCAAGGAAAACCAGCCACAAATGATGAAACCAGGGATTAGGGTCCAACTCAAAGGCTTCCATGTGAGGTTTGGGCATCTATATCCTGATTATTCTTATATTAATAACTTCAGCCTTGTCTCTCCTCTGAATTGCAGACACACATATATCCAGCTGCCTTCTTGATATTTTCACCAGGCTGCCTCAATTACTTCTTAAGCTGGTATTTTATTATAGATTACATTGCCTTCCTACTCCCCTGCCCCTAAACCTGGTCCTTTTCCGTTATTTTCTGTCTCACTGAAACTCACAACCATCCATCCATTTATACATCCATTGTCCATCAGACTATCTTCTAAATTTCTGAATTTATCCATTCGGAACCTAGTTAGTTCTCAGATATATTCACTTTTCTCTGTCTTCCCTATGAGCGTGCTCCTCTGAGCTCCCATCCTCCCTCCTCTGAAAGACTGAAAGTCTGCTGATAGACCTCCCTGCATCTATTCTATCCTACTCCACGCCATTTTCCACACTGCAGCTTAAGTGATCTGTTTGAAATACAAAGTACGTTATTTCCTCAGTGCTGAAAACCTGTTGGTGGCTTCTCATTGCTCATAAGAGAAACACAAAACTCTCCAGACTGGTCTACAAAGCCCTGGGTGATCTGGTCCCTGCTGTCTTCTTAAGCTGCAGCACATACTACTTACCCTTTACTTTCTGTGTGTTTATCCCACGGGACTTTTCAGACCATCTGACACAGCATGCTCCTTTCCACTTCTCTGCCCAGAACTCTCTTCCCCTTCTTCTTTATCTAGTTAATTCCTACATACACTTCAGAATTCTTATCACTTCCTTGAGAAAGACTTTCCTAACCTTCCACCTTCCCCCCTTTCCCCACAGGCTGTTATAAAATCTGTTCCATTCTCCCATTTATTTTAATTTATAATGAAACACTCAGTTATGTAATTACTTGATTAATTGATTAATGTCTGTCTCTCCAAGTAGAATATAAACTCCATTTGAACAGGAATCATGTTTACTTTAGCTCCTATTATATCCCCAGGGCCTAGCACAGTGTCTGGCATTCAATAGACATTCAATAAATCATTGATAAATAATGAGAAAAACGAATGAATGAATGAATGGAGGAACCCAGTTACTTCTTATGGTAGGTTAGGGTTTCTCAATCTTGCACTGTTGACTTTTGGGGTGAGATAATTCTTTGTTGTGGGGGACTTTCCTGTGCATCGTACAATGTTTAGCAGCATTCTTTGACTCTACCAGAGATGCATCGCCCCTGATGCAACAGCAAATAATGCCTCTAGACATTCTCAAATATTTCCTAGGGGACAAAATTGAGAATTGCTGTGATAAGTTACATTCAAGATATTTGCTTGACATGTTGCGCTCTATATTTTTTTGTTGTCCTGTGCATTATAGAATGTTTAGCAGCATCTCTGACCTCTACCTACTAGATGCCAGAGCCCTTCTCTAGTTGATAGACTCATTTGTCAATGATAGATTCATCTATCAACTAGTGCTACTTCCTGGTGTCCCTCCTGGGTCATAAATATGCTTCCTGCCCTGCTGATGTCATTACATGGTAACACTAGTTGCTTTGGCCAATGGAATTTCCATAGATATTAATTTCATGCCTAGAGAAGGAATTTTAAGAGCTAACAGTGATTCTAATACTGCTCCTCTTCTTCTGACTCATGACTGAGAATGGGACTGTCCTTCATTCAGTTCTGGAATAAGGAAGATATGGATATAAGACAGAGCTGAACTCTGACTCAAGGAAAACTTGCAGATGACATGTACATAGGCAACAAATAAATATCTGTGGTTGTAACCCATGGACATTTTGGAGTTGTTTGTGACCACAGCATAACTTAGTGAAAGTGGTCAACAAAGACTCATTATTCGATGGTAATTGATCCAGTTGTATTCTGTTTTTTAAGGACATACGAATGGTAAAAGAATGAGGGGAAAAAGGACCAACTAGGTTCAGACTTCAAGATATTTATTCAGGTTCTTCGTGGGGCTTTTGGAGCTTTGGACCTACCATAATTGTGGAGATAATTTGATCTCATTTCTCCCATTTATATGTATCTTTTCAATAATCCCTATTATCAAACCTGAGTGTGCTCCCTTTTTTTTTGCAACCCCAAAGAGCACATTAAAGCAAGAATGTGAACACTATATGGGTAGAGAGAGAATCTGATTTATCCACTGAGATATCACCAGCATTAGCACACTGTCAACCAGAATAGGTAGTCACTAAATGTTTATTGAGTAATTGAATCCTCACGGAGAGATTCCCATGTGCTCTTTCTCCCTTGTAGTTAGGCTATGGCCAGTGACCCACTGGCATAAGCAACACTTCTGGTCTGAGAAAGTCAAGAGAGGGGGTGAGTTCTCCATTCTCTATCTCTTCCACATGCATGGCAGGAAGTGAAGAACTTTGAGATAGCAGAGTGTAGATGGAAGCATCTAGGATCCCTGTGAACCATTACAGGGGAACTGTCAAGGATAGCTGATGGCACCTATTTGCATTCTCATGAGTGAGAAATAAACTTTTGTTGTCCAAACCCAGTGGTTCTCAACTGGGAATGATTTCGCCCCCCTTCCCCACCAGGGTACATTTGGCAATGTCTGAAGACATTTTGGTTGTCATGACTAGGCAGATGCTATTGACATCTAGTGGGTAGAGGCAGAAATGCTACTAAAAATCCTACAATGCACAGGATAACACAGGGCTGTCTAGCCCCAAAATATCAATAACACTGAAGTTGAGAAACCCTCTGCTAAAGCACAGAAATTTGGGGGATTTACTGTTACTGTAGCATAGCAGACCCTTTCCTCACTAAAATAATGAATAATTGAAATATATTACACATCTTACTTCTCTGACTAGCAGGATATCTGTATTTCCTCCATAGAGCTAGAACCTTCACAAAGGCAATAAAGAAATTATAAATGAATTGAATAAACCAGATGACTCCATGAGGAGCCAATGCATTTTCTAAGTGAAAACAGATAAGTATAAGAAACTGTAAAGCCCAAATGGTGAGAATTAATGCCATATAACTGTTAAGAGTAGAGGTTGTCATATTATGGCTCATAGGCCAAATCAGGTCCTGCCCACCCCCGCCACATCTGTTTGTATAAATAAAGTTTTATTGGAACACAGCCATGCACATAGTCTGTGGCTGCTCTTGCACTATAAGAACAGAGGTGAGTAGTTTCAAAAGAGACAATATGGCCTGCAAAGCCTAAAATACTTATTGTCTTTATGGAAATACTTTACGGAGAGTTTGCCAACTCCTGTTAAGAGCATAGGTTTGAGTCCCACCTCCAACACTGACTAGCTTTGTAACCATGAGAAAGTCATGTCACCTCTCTGAGCTTTAATTTTCTCATCAGTCAAATGAAGAGAGTAACAGGACCTCTCTCATATGATTGTTTAAGGACTTCGTAAGTTCAAATACTTTGCCTGGCACATAAAATATGCTTAATAAATGATAGATACTATTAATAAGTTAGTACGATAAATGACGTATAATAATAATAATAAAACAAAGCCACCATGTTTGCCTCAGATGGAAGTAGATACTTCCCAGAGGCCTGGCAGTATGTTTTCTTCCTTCATCACAGACACTCCAGCAGCCTGTAAGGAAATGTGTTTATCTTGAATGCACCTGGCAGAGACGACATGGATGGGGCTGAGCTGGTGGAAAGACCCCATTTCTCAAACCCAGCTTTCTATGTGAAATTATTCAAAAGGAAACCTTATCAAGCAGCCTTCCAGCCCAGTGTCATCCATCTTCCAGAGGTAATTCAATAGCCCTTGGTAGCAGATGATTTATGGGGTGGGTGGCCACAGGGAGGTTGCTCTTTGTATTACAGCCTGTTTTTTTTAATCAATGGCCAGCAACCCACTGGCTGGGGCCAGAAGCAACAGGCTCTTTGTTTAATCCTGTTAACCTAGGCCTTGGCTGCAGCCAGCCCCAGGCCAGCAGAGGGATGCTGGCCAGTTGGACAGAGGAGAGACTTTGATCGTTCCAAGTTGAGTCTAGCTGTTAAAATAGGACTGCTTTATCTTAATGGCAGTGGAGTTCTGTCTCTTATATAAAGCTACTTTAAGCCCTCAAACCTCCTTTGATCAGTGCTACAGTCCTGTGAGGAAGAGATTGTCTTCTTCACTTTACAGATGAGAAACTGATGCTGAAAGGTGGTTACTTGTCTCATGCCTATATTAAGAACACCAAGTGTCAATGTCCTTTATGAGGAAGCCTAGAGTGTGAGTTGTCTCTGATGTACTGGTCTTAGCTTTTGTCTCATTGCTGAACATACCAAGGCAACCTCCATGAGGCAGGATCTTGCTCTCTCATTTATAGCTTTATTTGAAACACCTAGCATTGAGTCTGGCACATAGTAGGTGCTTAATAAATATGTTTAAAGAATAAATGTTGCCCAGATCTTCGCATATGTTGCTTTTGATTCCTGAAACACTCTTCCCATCCTGTTACTTAACTAACCACCAGTTATTTCACAGCTTAGATGCCATCTTGGGTCAGTCAGTGTCTAATCTGGAAAATAGGAATCATGCCAGTTAATTTAACTGACAGCATTTAATATAGGGAATTGGTTAAATACCTACTAGAAGATGGAAAGATAAAGAGGGAACAGTAAGATAACCAATAGTAATTGTGGTGGATTTGTTATGCACTTCTGCATAACAAATCACCCCAAAACTAGCAGCTTAAAACAACAAACATTCATTATCTCATATTTTCTGTTGGTCAGGAATCTGGGCATGGCTTCAATGGATCCTCTGCCTCAGAATATCCCACAAGACAACAATTGAGGGATCAGCAGGGGCTGTCGTCTCATCTGAAGTCTCAACTAGGGAAGGAGCTGCTTCCAAGCTCATTCAAGTGATCGACTGCAGAATTTGGTTCCTCATGGGCTGTTGGACTGAAGACTTTAGTTTATCACAGTCTGCTGGCTGCAGTCCCCACTCAGTTCCTTGCCATAAGGGCCTCTCCATAGAGCAGCTTGGCAACAGAGCAGCTGGCTTCATCAGAGTAAGTAAGCAGAAGAGAAAACCCATGATGGAGGCCACAGTTTTATTATTTAATCTCAGAAGTAACATCCCATTACTTGTGCCATGAGAAGTGTCAGTAAGTCCATCCTCCTTTCCAGGGGATGGGATTGATGGCAGTGGCAGCCTGTTTGGAGCAGCCACTGCTGAGACACCAGCTGCAGCTGGGGAGATGTGGCTGGGGCTGTGTGCTTCATGGAGCTGGCAGGAGCCAGGAACTGGCAGGAGCTCTGTCCCCTTCCAAGTTGGCAGGGTGAGAGCCCTGTGCTCCTGGGTGCAGCTGCCGTCTCCCAGCCATGGCTGCAGACCCAGGCATCCCTGTGCTCTCTGGGACTCAGGAAGTCCCCCTGCCCCTGTAGGATCAGAAATGCCTGCTCCTGCTCCCTGGCCTCTCCCAGCTCCTGGTGCCCACTCTGGTGTGGAGCAAAGTAGTGGCCAAGCCTGGGTGCTGTCACAACCCAGCCAGGTGTGCACATGCCTGGGGTGGTGCTGACACATCAGCCCCCTGCTGCCTCAGGCCCCTCCAGACTTTGGGTGCCGAGGAGTGCAGGAGGGAGATAGTGGTGTAGGTGGGGGGTATTGAGGACTGCAGGCACCCCTCAGCACGAACAGCCTGGGTGCTGTGGATGGCATGTTGGTGGTGGCAGGAGGCAGACAGGCTCCTGGGTGGGAAGGGGCAGATTCCTAGTGAAAGCCTGTCTTCAAGCCAGGGACGGCCTGAAACCTGGGGGCGGGGCTGCCAGTTCCGGGTGGAGTCCACAGCCACAAGTGAAAGCTTATGGTGATTCTTCTGGGTTGCCCATGGCCGCCCATGGACCAATCAGCACGCACTTCCTCCCTTCTGAGCCCATAAAACTACCCCCTCCCCCAGCCAGATTCACACAGATGTCGGGACTTACCAGCTGTGGGAAGGAGATGCCCACTTTGGGTTTCCTCACTGCTGGACACTCATCGGGGAAGACCTGCCTGCAGAAAGGAGCTGCCCACTTAAAGTCTCCTGAGAGCTATTTTGTCACTCAGTGAAGTTCCCCTCTATATTGCTCACCCTCCAGTTGTCCTTGTACTTCATTCTTCCTGGATGTGGAACAAGAACTCCGGACCCACCAAATGGTGGGACTGAAAGAACTGTAACACAAACAGGGCTGAAACACGCCCCCCTGCTCATCCCATTGTGGGTGGTGAGAAGGAGAGAAGAGCTGGGGCCCTTTGGGGAGCCCAGACCTAGGGGACCCTGAGCGAGGGCTGTGACACTCTCTTTGGGACTCTGAAGTTTCTGGCATCTCCAAGCTTCTGGACACCACCACACTCCCCAGTGCCCACAGTGGAAGCCATGCATGGTATGTCTTGTCCAGCCACAGCCTCACACAGAGCTGGCACCTGTGCCACTACCTGGAGCTACACCAATGCCTGGAGCTACCTGCCCTGCCACAGCTGGCATGCTCGGGTGTACACAGTGGCCAGACCCTGTGTTCACTCACCCCTCGCAGTTCCACATCTGGTTCACCATTGGCAGGCATGGGATCCAGGCTGGTAGTGTGAGCTGAGCTCAGCCTGCTGGGCCAAGTGGGCAGGACAAGCCCAGCAGGCCTGAGCAAAACTCGGGCAAAGATGCCACTAACCACAAACGTTTTTGGCTAGAAAAGTGACACCCCAAGGATCCTGTGACAGTATTACCCAATGGCATGAATATCAGGGGACACGTGTCACTGAGGACCATCTCAGAGGATGCCCCTCACAGGCAGAAAGAAACTAATAAATCCCACAGGGCTGGAAGAACAAGGAGGAAAGATTGTGGTTTTAGAAACCAGATGTTTGGAGAAGGGTTCCCATGGGGCTGAGACTGACTCTGAGGAGGTGGCCCTGGCCAGCTAATACTGGTAAATCTGACAGGGTACAATGAGGTTGTTTCTGGGAGTATAAGGAAAAAACACCTGGAAACAGGAGCTGATGGCTGTTTCTGCAGCCATCTGGCACTGACAGGAACAGGATGCAGACTTTTGCTTCCATTATGGGTTGAATTGCATCCCTCCAAATTCATATGGTGAAGCTCTAACCCACAGTATCTGAGAATGAGACATCATTGAAAATAGGGTCATTGCAGATGTAATTAGTTAAGATAAAGTGGATTCAGGTGGATTCTAGTCCAATACAACTAATGTCCTTATAAAAAAAGTGGAGATTGGGACACAAACACGCACACAGAGAGAAGATAGTGGGAACAGGAAGGCCAGAAGGTATTTCTACAAGCCAAGGAATACCAAAGATTGACAGCAAACCACCAGGAGCTAGGGGAGAGGCGTGGAACAGATTCTCTCTCACAGACCTAGGAAGGAACTAACCCTGCTGACACCTTGATCTTGGACTTCAAGCCTCCAGAACTCTAAGATGGTAAATTTCTGTTGTTTAATCCACCCAGTTTGTGGCACTTTGTTATGGCAGCCCTGGCAAACTAATACAGCCTCCTCCATCCTTGAAGTCATCTCTGAAGCCATTCGTCTTACAGAATCAACCAGGGAGGCAGGCAAGGCAGGATGTCGTTGCAGCCCAGCATCGCCACACAGAAGATCAGAGGGTGGGTGGAAGCTGCGTGTTGGTAGCGATAGCTGACACCTCTTTTGGGGAAGCCTTTAGTGACCTCCTCCTTCATTCAGTCTCCAACGTGTACCCTTGGTCCCCAGCACCACCTTCTGTAAGGGCACTTGCTACTCTCTTGTACTAACTGATTGTATCTTTCCCTAGACTATAAACTTCATGAGGACAGGCACTCTGTTCTTTTTTCCCCACTGTATCTCTCGCATCAAGCATGGTTTCTGGAACACAGTGGGTGGTTAGTAAATATTTGCTGAATGAATGAAGGATGGTAGAAGTAGAGAAAATGATGCCTGAAGGCAGGAAGGTTGGGTGAAATAGATTGGGACACTATCATTTTATATACGTAATCTCATTTAATGCTCATAATAATTCTGCAATGCAAGTACTTTTATTCCTATTTTGCTTATGAGGAAATTAGAGATCAAAGAGATAAAATGACTTGCCCAAGGCCACATAATAGCTGGCAAGAGGCAGAGCTGGGGCTTGAACCTCCTTACTATTGTCCAGCTCTCCTCCTAAATTTTAAAGCCATCATGTATTAAGGATTTATGATATGCCAGGAATTGGGTGAGATGCTATCTGCATATCCCTATCTATATCCCTATTTGTATTGGCTACATTATCATTTAATCCTCATTTCACAGAGTAAGCAATGCTGATTAAGAGCTAGAAACTAGAAAGAATATTCCAGTTAAGTCCAATTCCACCGTGCAGCCATTCAGCTCAAAATCAACCAATGTCCCTCCACTAAGAGTGGATTAATAGATTGTTGATACATCTAATGATTTGTTTAATTGATGCCTTCTGCCATTATTAGGGGAGAGTTTAAAGGGGTTTTTATGAGTTTAAGACCTACATCAATTAGCCTTGGAAACAAGAGTGTAAACACAAATGTTATTTGTCCTGTTGCCAAGGAAAATAAGCACCTATACTTGTAGCCAAAGCTTTAAGAATTTAGTCAGCAAATATTTGAGCGTGTATTACGTGTTTGGCACTGCTCTCACAGCTGTGTGGGATATAAAAGTATAAGATGCACTTCCTGTCCCCAGGGACCTTGCAACGTAGTTAAGGAAGAGAGAGATGCACACATGGAGTGTTAATTAACAAAGCAAGGCCATCTAGGGTAAATAGCAAATTAATGGAATGAACAATAGGAAAATGGTGCTTAGGGAATTCAGAGGAGGGAGTGTTGATGGTGATAGTAATAAAGAAATTTAGTATCATTTTATTGCGCATTTATTGTATCCCAGACACATGGCATTAAGTGCTCGATGTGTATTACCATTTTACAGCTGAGGAAACTGAGGCTTAGGGAAGTTGAATGACATGAACAAGGTCACACAGCCAGTGAGTGATGACAGGAGAGTGATCATGGGGTATCTCACACAAGAAGGAGCTCTTAATTTCTTGACATTCTTTATATTTAAAAAATTATTTTTAATTTTTGTGAGTACACAGTAGGTGTATATATTTATGGGGTACATGAGATGCTTTGATACAGGCTTACAATGTGTAATAATCACATCATGGAAAATGCGGTATCCATCCCCTCAAGCATTTATCCTTTGTGTTACAAACAATCCAAGTATACTCTTTTAGTTATTTTTAAATGTACAATTAAGTTATTATTGACTATAGTCACTCCGTTGTGCTATCAAATAGTAGATCTTATTCATTCTTTCTAACTATTTTTTTTTTTTTTTGAGATGGATTTTTTCTCTTGTTGCCCAGGCTGGAGTGCAGTGGTACAAGCTTGACTCACCACAACCTCTGCCTCCCGGGTTCAAGTGATTCTCCTGCCTCAGCCTCCCGAGTAGCTGGGATTACAGGCATGTACCACCACACCTGGCTAATTTTTTATTTTTAGTAGAGATGGGGTTTCACCATGATGATCAGGCTGGTCTTGAACTCCTGACCTCGTGATCCACCCACCTCAGCCTCTCAACACGCTGGGGTTACAGGCATGAGCCACCACACCCGACCCTCTATTTTTTTGTACCCATTAACCATTCATTCTATTAATACATTTTAAGAATGGGTTGTATTCTGTATGTCCACAGGCAGAAGTGACTGTGTGGGGAGGCTGGGGAAGCTCATGTAAATCTTCTTAGAGTTGATGAAATTTAAACTGGGTTTTGAAGCATGAATAAGAGTACAATAGTTGGAGAAGGAGAGAAGCCATTCCATGCAGAAGAACAGCGTATGTAAAGCATGTAGGCTTCTTCCTTATATTTTTTCCTTCTTCCTTTAGCTATATCCACCACACCCCTGTCTTTTCTTTCTTTTCTTTTTTTTTTAAAGTCATCCTCACTCTCTTATGTTCCTTCCTCCAGGAAGGGTTTGGATATTTACCATTTTACTTTGCTGGCACTAGCCTTTTTGGGGGGGAGAGAGAACCCTCTGTGATTTCCAGAGTAGACCCTGATCTCATCAATTATTTTAAGCACTTGGAAGAGAAGGATGTACGATCCCTCCTCCCACAACACATACCTATTAAAAATGCTAGGAACATGTTGTTGAGTGAACAATCCTTGGGAGAACTAAAGTGCTTATTGCCAATTTTAAAAAAAGGCATTCCGAGAGAAAACTAAAGCAGATGGAAATAAATTGAATTTTCTGCCCTAGGAGATCTTGAGCTGTGAAACCCACATAATTGACCACTGGTTTTCAGAGGGGGTGGGTGGATATGAGAAGTAAGAAGGCAGGGGGAAAGAAGAGGAACTCACAGGAGCTCAGAAGAGCATTTGCAAGGGAGGAAAGAATCATTCTGCAGAATGAAGAGTGCAATCCCATAGGACATCCAGGTTCTTTCCCAGAGGCCAGAGGAAACTTGTTAGGCATACCACACATGATAACCTCTTAGAGCTTCTGTTTTTTTTTTTTTCATCTTTGTAATGGGGTAATAGCACTGAACCCGTGAGATAATACAAGATGAGTTGTATAAAGAGTTGTTTGGCACATAGTAGAAGTTCAAAAATATTGTCTATTATTAACAATAACATTGGGTTAGAGAGTAGAGTGCAAGGTTGAGATTTTAGGTTAGGTTCTGTAGAAGAAGAATATGAGATGAGATTGAGATTCTCATGAATGTAATATATTGAGGTAAGACCGTTAGAAGAAAAGGAGAAGTGGAGGAAAAGAAGCAGGAGTGATCAGGGGAAGGAGCCAAGCAAGGGTATGGCCTCAGTTGGAAACTATGGCCTGGTCCCACAGGGAGCTCTGGAGCATGAATTGTGCAGAATTGATCCCATGTTAAAGCAAGGGGATGAGCCTTTTAAAACTCCAGGTTGGTCAGTTATTGGATGCAGGATGTCTTGAGGGAAGTTGTGTACCCAAAGTGAGCTTTCTGGGTGAGACAGCTCCTGTTTAGCTGACAGCAAATTTCCTCTAGGGCAGATGTCAGCCTTGCAGCCAATACTCTCACAAAGTCTAGGGTATGGATGTCCTGGGCTAGTAAAGTGGATCAGAGTTGCGTACACCAAAAATTGTTCAGGGTGAAGGATGATGAATGGGAACTCAACAAAGTCCGCATATCACTTCTGTTCTTATGTAGCTTGAGGATGAACATCTTGATGCAGAGATTAAGGGAAGACCCACGCTGATATCACCCAGGAGATTTCCAGCTAAGTCCTCATAAGGATCTCGACAATCTCCAGCTTCCCACCAGGACCTATCTTATAGTATGCTGCTGTTTAAAGATGAACACTGTTAAAGACGAACACTTCTGATCTGTGACTCTTGAGATTCAATTGACTCCTCAGGGGCAGAAATGATGTCTTATCTTTCTTTGCATTCCCCATGGTGCCAAGTGTGGTGACTTTTATGGACAGTTGGTGCTCAGCAAGCGTTGGCTGATTGAAGATCATCTTCCCCAGGTATTCTCAGGAATCCCAAGCTGTTGACTTTCTGGAGTAAATAGAGAAAACACCTTCAGTTATGAATGTCTAGGCTTCTTGGTTTGGCATTTGAGGTCCTCCCCCTTCCCTTCACCCTCATGTTCTGGCCTCCAGGGTTATTTCCGATGACCCTCTCGTCCACCTTTACAAGCCTCATGTTAATGTTCGATGCTTTCAACATTTTTACCATACTGTAGTATCATTATTTATTGTATTCTATATACATGGTATTCAGCACTTTATGTGCATTACCATTTTACAGATGAGGAAACTGAGGCTTAGAGAAGTTGAGTGACTTGCACAAGGTCACACGGCCAGTGAGTGATGAAGGGAGAATTTGATCTTGGGTTATTTCACACAAGAAGGAGCTTTTAACTTCTTGCCATTCTCTATATTTTTTTTTAAAAATATATTTTTAATTTTTGTGGGTACATAGTAGGTGTATACATCATACCTAGTTGTTCAGGCTAAAATCCTAGGAATGATTTTTGATTCCTGTCTTTCTCTGATTACATCAAATATACTGGCAAGTCTGGTTTACTTTACTTTCAATTATGCCCGAATCTGCCCACTTTCTGTCCTTTTCTTTGCTGTCATCCCAGCCTGTCTCTCCCCTATCCCTCACCCAGATTACAAGAACCTCCTCAGTGGTGTCCCTGGTCCAAATCTTGCTCAGAAAAGCAGGTTGTGTTGAGTACAGTGCCTGGCATATAGTGGGTTCTCAATGAATTCTTGCTGAATGAATGGATAGGGAATGAGCATAAGGATCTCTTTTTGACATTAAAAAAAATCATGGATTTTTAAAATAGCAGGTATCTGAATAAATTTTGTTCGAGGAGCCATTTGTTGACCAAATATGTCTACGCATTCAGTAACGCTTTCAAAGGGATGGACATATAGACATTGGCAAGTAATTGCATTGGGGATGAGACATTAGCAGATACCTTGCAATACCTCTACAGCCCTCTAGGAGGCGGTGGCTCGCCGGTTAGATATACCACTGCTTGGTTAAACTAGGTCTTTGTTATTCCTGCAGCAGGATTCATTCTGGGATTCTGTTGCCATCCTTGTGCCTTTGTTCTGGCTGTGTCCTCCACTTGAAATGCCCTTTCGAATTCACCTCAAACGCAATGTATACAAAGCTCATCCATCTTTAAAGTCTCAACCCAAATGTCAACTCTTTTGAAGCCTTTTCTGATTTCACCCAAGTGAGAAGACATATCGCCCTCCTTGCTAAGCCTCCATAGAGCTTTGTCTATACTGCCTTTATTTATAGCTGTGGCTGTCTGACTTGGAAATTTCATGATTTTTTTTTAAAGAAGATGTCTGACATAGATTCGGCAACTTTGGATTTTGCTAAAAAGCCTTTGAAACAAACAGATCTTGTCACCACCCTCATTTTATAAAAAATTTAATTCTTTATCTTTTATTTTATTTTTTAATGTTTATTTTTTAAAGTTTTTTTTAAAAAAATAGAGATGGGGGTCTCACTGTATTGCCCAAGATGGTCTCAAACTCCTAGGCTCGAGTGATCCTCCCACCTCAGCCTCGCAGACTGCTGGTATTACAGGCATGAGCAACTGCACCCGGCCAAGAAACTTATTTAAACATGAGAGAAAGGGAAGGAAGTGCATGATTTCAAAATAAAGAATTATTTTAACAAATGAATTTAGTTCTATGAAAAATTATTACAAGGGTGGTTCTTATTTTTCTCTTGTTTCTGAGTCCTAGTAAAGAATTCATCACAGCAAAGCCCTGGTCCAGAGAGGGGAATATGAAAAATTTGTCATCTAATTCTTCATGTCCTTATTCCATTACCACTTCTAGCCTGAGCTTCTGAAGCGTCTGAATCACCACCATCTCCCCAGCAAATCCTGTCTCATGGTGAATGGTGTAAGACTATTTGATAGAGGACAGTGCAGGGCAGAGACCCTGCTCTTTCTCTCGAATAGTTTTGGTTCCTCATCCTTTGGTCTCTGTACCACTGATGATTAAAGAAAGCCCTTAGAGTAGACTTACCTTTTCCGGAAGCTGAGAACATTGTAGAGCCCCTTGCATTTTTGTGCCACTTACTTAGCACTAAAGGTAATCACTCAGCCGTGCAGGAAGACATTTTCTGTCCAATGTGGGGAAAAGAGGCTACAATATTCTTGATTTTTCATGTTATAGTAGGCTCAATAAATACTTAGCAAGTTTCTATGGCTCGACCTTGGACTCTGATGTTAGCTCTTCCTTTTGGTCCTGAGAACTTTCTTTGCTGAACATGAGCCTTGCCATGGTTGGCATTATATTGCAGAATACAGCTGTTCCTTTAAACCATGGCAAGATGCAGTGGAGACTAAAGGTGGCTGAGTTCTGGGTCCCTTCCAGCCATGGGAGAGGTCTTGTGGCTTCTCCGGAGCTGCTTTTGATGACTGCTCTTTTTAGAGCCCCTGGGAGAACTTGACCAAAACAAACAGCATATTCCTGGGTCAAGGCACTAATCACAGACACCCTAGGAATTTAGGGGACAGAGATGTCTCAGGAGATTGAATGCCAATTCTCAGACCCTCTGTCTGAGGGATAATGAATTCTCATTTGATCATCTGCTGTGTAAATCACCAACGATGGGGAGTTAATCATGCATAGGAAATGAATCCCTTCTCTGAGTTAATGAGCACAGAGCTCAGAGCAGCATCTGTTTACTTCCTCTACTTTCACATCTCTGGCAGTTTGAACAATTAATTGTACCCAATAATCTCCCTTTGTTTTCAGGCATTAGGGAAAAAACGCTGTTCTCCCCAAAACACATCTTTCTACTGAGAAATGGGTAGGGAAGCTTCTGCTCAGTGTCTTTACTCACTTAAAAATGTTCTAAGAATCAAAGGCTGTGTGTTTGTGTGTGTGTGTGAGAGAGAGAGAGAGAGAGAAGAGACAGAGGAGAGAGGAGAAGAAAATCAAGAAGAAAAATTTTCATGTTTATTTTTATGAGTATTGCATAATGATTCACACAATGTGCCAAGTTGCCAAGGGCTTCACTTGTGGGATCATGTTTCATCACCACAATTACAGATAGAGGTATTATTATTTACATTTTATAGAGGAGAGCGCTGAGGTTCAGAGGGGTAAAGTCACTTGCCCAAGCCACTGGGCTAGGAAATGGGTGGGGAGGGATTGGAGCTCAGGCTGTTCTGACTCTAAGGCTTACAGCCTTAGTTAGCCCTTCTACTGTACTCACCCTTTCCTTGCAGTGTAGACCTCACTCACCTTCAAGTCCCTGTCCTGATGCCTCTTCTCTGATCCCTCTAGGACAACCCACAGGCAGAGGCTCTGAGCTTGCCGATTAGCAGTGTTGGGCAAGTCATTTCACTTCTCTGAGCTTCAATTTCCTCATTTTTCTACTGGGAACAACCCCAGTGCCTTTGTAGATGTTGTTGTGAGGATTAAATGAGATAGTACAGAAAGAGAGGGGGGAGGAGGAGAGAGAGAGAAAAAAAAAAGAGAGAGAGAGAGAGAGAACACAGAATCCTCTATTAGTAATACTCTTATTACTGTTCTTTATGAAGCACTTACTATATCCCGGGCACTTTGTTAAGTATTTTATATACAGTATGCATCTCTAAGTCTCACAACCTCCCTGGCAAGTAGATATTAATCAATCAATAACCAGTCAATCATTCGGCAAATATTTACTGAGTATCTTCTATGTTCGGGCATGTCTTGGTGCTAGGGCTAGAGTCTAGTTGGGATGGTAGACAATAAGTAAAATGATATAATTAAATGCTGGTAAAAGTTAGACAGGGGAAGTACATGTGCTGTAAGAGCACCTAGTAAAGGGAGGGGGACCTGACCTGTTTTGGGGGAAGGGTTATCTGAGATGTCTGTTTGGAGAAAATGACGTTTCAGCTGAGCCTAGAGGATTGGGCAGAAGAAAGTCAAGCCAAAGAAAAGGGTGGAGGAGAACATTCTGAGCAGAGAACAAGGTATGTTATGCTTATCTAACCAGGATATTTCCTATTTTAATCCAAAGATGTAATCAAATGTGGGTGACATTAGGGTCTGTGGCACACTGTTGGAGCTGAGGGAAGGGAATCGTTTGAGGCAAGAATATGTCCTATTCAGATCACCTGGACTATTTCCATGCACGTGACTATGAGGTCGTCAGTTGATTTTTTGCAGTGAATATTCTGCTCTTGGTAACCTTAGAAAATCAAAATTAGAAGGAAACTTGGGTGTCATCTGGGGATCAGAGACTGCACAGAGATTGCACCTAATGTGGCAGCTGTTGTCAAATGGTAGCATCTGTGATATGGTTTGGCTGTGTCCCCACCCAAATCTCATCTTGAATTGTAGCTTCCATAATCCCCATGTGTCGTGGGAGCCACCCGGTGGCAGGTAATTGAATCATGAGGGTGGGGTTTTCCCATGCTGTTCACATGATAGTAAGACTCACGACATCTGATGGTTTTATAAAGGGGAGTCCCCTTGCACGTGCCTTCTTGCCTGCTACCATGTAAGATGTAGCTTTGCTCCTCATTTGCCTTCCGCCATGATTGTGAGGCCTCCCCAGCCATGTTGAATTGTGAATCAAACTCTTTCCTTTATCAATTACTCAGCCTTGGGTACGTTTTTATTCGCAGCATGAGAACAGACTAATACAGTCTGCCTACATTTACCTGTTGGGAAGAGGCCCTATTGGTAGCAAAGAGTGGTGAGATTGATTAGTGATGACTGTTTTGGGCATGAAATCGGAGATTGGTGGCAGGTATCAAAAAAAGCTCTTTGGCATCCAGAGGTCCTTTTAGAGAGAAAACCATCTTTGTCTTGGATGTATTTTTACAGGTTGTTTTAGGTGTTAAAGACAGGGCCTGATGGACATAAGCTATAACAAAATAGCAAAACAAAATGAGAGGTCAATTGTTCTGCCAAATGAATAAGAATTCGAGATCATGGATGAGCAGGAGAGGCAGAAAACAGAAAGGAAGTGTAGGAGAAAAGAGGCTGAGCTACATGCTGGGTAGTGGAGCTTCAAAGAGAATGGAAGAGAACACGGGAAATTCCTTATGGTAGAGCAGACAAAGATTTCAAAAGTCAGAATAGCTCATTTCCAATTTGTTGATCAAAACTGACAATTCTAGTCTTTCATACATGCTGAGACTTGTGTTGGTGGCATTTGGGGAAATAAAGGAATGGGAGCAGTGTTCAGTATGAGACGACACAATAAGGGAAAAGAAGAGAGCATGTAAGGTGCTGAAGTGTTGATCACAAAAGGAATCAACTCAGCAAAACAGAGAATCCAGGCTGGATGTGGTGGCTCATGCCTGTAATCCCAGCAATTTGGGAAGCCGAAGTGAGAGCTTCAGTGGAGCCCAGGAATTCAAGAACAGCCTGGGCAACATAGTGAGATCTGTCTCTTCGGAAAAAAAAAACAAAACGGCGAGGCACAGTGGCACACACCTATGGTTCCAGCTAACTTGGAGGCTGAGGTGAGAGGGTCGCTTGAGCCTGAGAAGTCAAGGATCATGCCACTGTACTCCAGTCTGGGCAACAGAGACAGACCCTGTCTTAGACAGAGAGAGAGAGAGAGAGACAGACAGACAGACAGAGAGACAGAGAGAAAATCTGGATATAAAGAAATACAAGCTCCACCTTCACCCTTAAGTTTCCCTGGACCAATTTGGAAAAGAACCTGAGTCTTCTGCTGCATGTGGGATGAAGGTCTGGGCTAATTTCTTTTGAATTTTAAAAAATAGGATACTACAAGGTGATGTATGTAAGATAGATACCTACATGCTTCCCTGTTCCCTGCTATCCTCCTAATTTTACAGATGGGGAAACTGAGGCCCATACATCAGGAAGGAACCTAATGGAGGTTTCATCTGGTGGCTGCCCAATGAGCCTTTTTCTGTGAGACTGTGGTAGGAGATATTAGGCAAGGTTAATGAGCCAGCCCTTCCTGTCTGCCATCATCCTTGGTCTGCAGCACTCAGCTCCATTTGGGCAAAATATCACAGACTCTCAGATGCACTTTTATTTTTAAAGGGAGAATTGTCAAAACTTTAATGAAGGCTGTTTAGTCATATGCATGCTTGTGTGTGTTGGCATATTTGGGCAGGTTACGGGGTATAGTTGGGAATCTGGGTATGACTGGAAGGGAAAGCAAAAGGAAGGGCGTTTCATGGTCCAATTGCTTGCTTTTAGTTTTTGCTGTATCCCTCCTCCCCAGAGGGGTCATTTCAGTAGGATGCCCCGAAACATTAAGTCTTGCATGTAAACAGTGGGTGGTCACTTAGTAATGGGAATCTAGGGGAGCCCAAAGGGCGGCCTGATGAAAAACTGGTTCCTCCATTTACCTCCCTACAGTGCCTAACATTTCCACCATGAGGTACCCCCTTGGGATGAAGCATGGCTATGCAAATGTCTTTGCTAAGAAGGGAGCAAACTCTGTAATATCTACCAATGCTCTGTGAGGATTCATTATTGATAAGCCCTCGAAATATACTGCTGTTTCTGTTTTCAAAATATTTGCATGTAGACATTGTTATTTGAGCCTCATCACATTTCTATATCAAGAACAAATAATGTCCCCATTTTTCAGAGGAATAAACTGGGTCTTGGTCCTAAAAGATAGTGACTTGTCTGGGAGCAACCTAAAGAGCAGAGGTGAGAATCCAGGTCTCAGCATATAAACTGTCAGAGTATTAGATGATTAGTGTTTTTACCTTCAAACAGGATTACATTAAAATGTTTTGCAGTTAGATTTTGGTTGTGCAAGTGGTAAATTTTCGTTGGAGAAAAGTTAGAAAATGAAGAAAAGCCAACAAAGAAACAAAACTTTAGCCATCATCCTACAAAGATTATCTTATTTTCATTTTGGGGTATAACCTTCTTGTCTTCTTTTCTATAGCATTGTGACTTTTTTTTTTTTACAAAAATGGAATAAGAATATATAGAATTCCATGATGTGAATGTATTGTTACTTACTTGACAAGCCATATGGTAGCAAGCATTTACTGAGCTTATTTGTTGAAAAGCAAAATGCCAGGACAATGATGGATATATGAATGGATAAAGCATGGTTCTTATAATCCAGATTAACATGCTGCTGAGCAAGGCAGAGGCAGACAATTCTCATTTGTTCAAAACTAGATTGAATATCTGCTATGTTCCAGGCAATGTCCAAGGCATCAGGGATGCGTCTGAGATCAGTATAGAAAAGGTCTTATGAGGCTCTTTTATTGTTGGATGGAGACGGATGATAAGGAAATAAATGCGTGAGTAGATAGGTGTGTGTTTATAAATATGATGAGTTGGTAATAGGTTGTATGAAGGAAAATAAGATGGGTTCAGGAGAGAGAATGAGGAATGACAAGACATTATTTTATTTTGTTTTGCTTTTGTTATTTTTAATTGATGCATAACAATTGTACACATTTAAGAGGGGAAATGTGGTACTTCCATACATGGATGCAATATGTAATGATCAAATCAGGATAATTAGCATATCCATCACCTCAAACATTTATCATTTCTTTGTGTGGAAACCATTTAAAATCCACTCTTCTAGCTATTTGAAAATATACAATAAGTTGTGCTTCATGATAGTCACCTTGTAGTACTGTAGAACATTAGAACTTATTTCTCCTACTAGTTGTACTTTTGTTTCCCTTAACTAACCTTAGCTATCCCCCCTCCTCCCATCCTTCCCCACCTCTAGTAAAGACTATTCTATTCTCTAATTCTGTGAGATCTGTTTTGCAGCTTCCACATATGAGTGAGAATATGGGGTATTTATTTTTCTGTGCTTGGCTTATTTCACTTAACGTAATGTCCTTTGAGCTCATCCATACTTCTGTGAGTGATAGAACTGTGTTCTTTTTATGGCTAAATAGTATTCCATTGTGTATATACATCACATTTTCTTCATCTGTTGGTGGACAGTTAGGTAGATTCTATTATCTTGACTATTGTGAATACTGCTGCAATAGATAGGGGAGTCCAGATATCCCTTCGACATACTGATTTCCTTTCCTTTGGGCATATACCCAGAAGTAGGACTGCTAGGTCATGTGGTAGTTCTATTTTTAGTTTTTTGAGGAACGTCCATACTGTTCTCCATAGTGCCTGTACTAATTTACATTCCTACCAACAGTATATGAGTTCCCCTTTCTCTGCATCCTTTGAGTGAAGAATGAACGAGCAGCAAGTTCAAAGGAGGTGGGAAGGAGGTTGGTGCTGGGGAGGACCATGGGAGGAGAAGAGTGGAAGAGAGTTAGGTTTGCTTGTAGATATGTTAGGAAAACCCAAAAGCATTGTGAGCAGGAAGAATGTTAGTGTGGTTGAAGAGGTAGCCTGGGACAAGATTGTTTAGGATCTTGAAGGCCACAGTAAAATGGCTAAATGGTGAAGAGAGGCTTAAGCAGATGAGTGATATGAGCTTATGTCAATTTTCAAAGGTTCATTTTGGCCTCTGTAGAGAAAGTGAACATGGTGAAAGGCAATAAGAAAAGCCAGAAGACCAATTTGGAGGGTGCTGAAATTATCTAGGAGGGAGACAACGGTGGCTTGGACCAAGGAGGTAATGAAGGGGATGATGTGGGTTCCAGTTCAGAATATATGGTGAAGGTTGAACTCTCAGGACTTCCCAAAGAATTAGCTCTGGGAGTGAGAGATGGAAAATGATCAAGGATGATTGAGACTGGGTGAATAGTGTTCCCACAACTAAGGTGGAGAGGACCATGGGAGGAGAAGAATGGATGAGAGTTAGAGGTTTGGTTGTAGATAGGTTAAAATCATTGTTAGACTGCCAAGGGGAGATCCTAACCACTCAGTTAGATATACAAGCCTGGAAGTAAGGGGACAAGTTGCAATTAAAAATGTAAATTTCAGGCCAGACGTGGTGGTTCATGCTTGTAATCCCAGCACTTTGGGAGGCTAAGGTGGGAAAATGGCTTGAGGTTAGGAGTTTGAGACCAGCCTGGCCAACATAGCAAGACCTTGTCTTTAAAAAAATTTTTTTAAGTAGCTGGGCATGGTCCACACACCTGTAGTCCTAGCTACTTGGAAGCCTGAGGTAGGAGGATCTCTTGAGTCCAGGAATATGAGTCTGAAGTAAGCTATGATTACATCACTGCACTCCATCCTGGGCCATAGACTAAGACCCTGTCTCTACAAAACAATAAAATAAAATATAAATCTCCGAGTCATCAGTGTATAGAGGCTCTTGAAAGTTATGGGACTGGATGGGAAAATGACTCTTTGGTGTGGGGTTGGGAGAAGGGAGGCTTGAGTTTCAATGGGGTTGGGGGATAGTAAGAATATGAAGACTACCTTCACTTAATTTGTGGTTGTGCTGAAGACGGGCTGGTTCTATATGCTTGATGATAACGGGATGGATCTTGATGAGAAAGTGGTCCCAATTTTACCTCTAGAGAAAGACAGAAGTGAGGAGCACTGAGCATTGAACAGAAGATTATAAGACCCTGAGAACAAGACAGAGGGAAAAGCAGGAAATTAAGATAAAAAGGAGGCCAGGTCAGGAAGAAGAGTGGAAGAAGAAGAAGGATTAGGTTATATTCAAGTTGGCAAAAATGAGCCCAGGGAGGCTTGTCTCTGCAAATAGGCTGTGGCTTTAGGTTAATCACTGACACCTAGGGAGCCAGTCATGCTGGTTGCCACAGATGCTGACACAGTCCTTTCACATCTTCCAACAGAGTCAGGCTCTCCATTCCCCCACTCCTTTGTCCATTAGTTGGCATGGATTTTGGTGCATCCTGTGAATATAGTCATTGCATCTTGCATTACTCACCTGCTGAGATACTACCCATTATTTTATATCTATGGGTTTTAAAAAATGCTTCTGAGAACTTGATGCAAGGTTGTGTGTAAACAGCAAGCTCTAGGAGACCCCAGATTGATTCCTCCTCCCTCCCACCTTTGTTTGTTTCTCCCTCCCACCCTTCTTCCTCCATCCTTGTATACATACATGCATGCATCCATCCATCCACTATCCACTTCTCAATCCTTTTAGCCAATCAATAACTCTTATTAAGCTCTTGTGTTTTGACAGGTTTTGGGCTAGGTGTCAAAGACATAAAGAAAATAAGATACAGCTACTCTAAAGGAAATAGGAAGGACAGGATTGCTCTGATCTGCTCTAGACAGGTAGTGATGTCTTACTTGTAATTCCCCAAAGCAAGTCAGTCCACATACTAGTTACATTGTAATTACGTGAAGACCTTTTAAAAAATACATATTCCTGCACCCACCCCAGAATCGAAATCTTCCAGGGAGTTGATTTTGAAAAGGTCCCCAGGCCATTCTAATGCTTGGTCAGGTCTGAGAATTCAGCTGACTGAGGTTCAAGTGGGTTCTGAGTCTCAGTTGCCTCTGATGAAGAATGGGTATGATTTATAATTATTCCACCACCTTGTGGCATTGTTAGAAGTAAATGAGGTTGCATTAGAGAAAACTCTTAGCACAGGAATGCTCCCTAGTGGGTCTTCTGGACATATGTGTGGAGGCTAAGGCCTCCTCAAGACTGAAAGAACCAGCAGCATCAGCACCACCTGGTTAGAAATGCAGAATCCCGGCCCCACCCAAGAAGAACCAAATCAGAATCTCCCTGGTGATTCACATTTACATCTGAATTGGCTGGTAGAAAGGGTAAGCGGCTAGTCCAGCTTGTCACTGAGGCAGTCACACCTGGGAGCAGATCGTCTCTATTTAGGAACACTAATGAAACATAAAAATGATTTCCTTGGTTGTAATTGTGGGATGCTGCTGTGGAGTTGTAACTCTGGGCTGCTCTGTTTGTGGGTTATTGAAGTGCCCGTTGCACAGCATGGTGTGTCATTCCTGGAAGGCAGAGGCAATAGAGAGGCATGGGAGCGCTAGATAATTCCATCTCCCTGGCTGAAGTGGTCCTCTCCTCTCTATTTGAAGAGTCACACCCGCCCCTCCCCACCAGGGCAGGCTGCTCCTCTGAAGACACTGTGTGTCACAGGGCACAGAGCAATGTCTTCTCCCCAGAATTGAAGCTAGATTCAGGGGAGTTCCTGTCTCTTAACACTTCTTGAACTTGAATGTGCACATGAACCATCTGAATTATCTAGGTATCATCTGAAAACACAGATTGGGATTCTGCACGTTTGGGGCAGGACCTGAGACATGTGCGTTTCTAATACACTCCCAGGCGATGCTAACACTTCAGATCCACGGACCACACTTTCATGAGGAAGACACCAGCACTACTCAGTAGCCTTCAAAGAATGCCAACTTTTCCTTCCACCCACAGTGAATTAAATCAGAATTTCTGGAGGTAGAACCTGCACATGCGTTGGCTTCAGAAGCTCCACAGGTGATTCAGATATGTAGTGAGGATTGAGAACTGCTGATTTAAGAAAACTTTTTCTTTTCCTTTCCTTTCCTTTCCTTTCCTTTCCTTTCCTTTCCTTTCCTTTCCTTTCCTTTCCTTTCCTTTCCTTTCCTTTCCTTTCCCTTCCCTTCCCCTCCCCCTCCCCCTTCCCTTCCCTTCTCTTTTCCTTCCTTCCTTCCTTCCTTCCTTCCTTCCTTCCTTCCTTCCTCCTTCCTTCCTACCCTCCCTCCATCCCTCCCTTCCTTTCTCCTCCCTCCCTCCCTTCCTTCCTCCCTCCCTTCCTTCCTCCCTCCCTCCCTTTTTTCCTTTTTCCTTCCCTCTTTTTTTCTCTCTTTCCTCCTTTTCTTCCTTCACTTTTTTTGGAAACATTGTGTTGCAGAGCAGACAGGTGAATTGAGAAAGAGCTGTCTGCTCCAATTAAAGGAATGATCATGGAGAGACTATTGATAGGAATACTCTCAAGAGAATCTCTCGATGAGGAAGTCTTTCCAGGAGTCTAGTTTGAATCCTGCATGCTGCAACTGAATTATGTCATACTTTTATTTCTTCTCCCGTTTATGGGAATTCGAATTCTCCTGGTGCTCATGTCTAAAGAGACACAGCCAGTGCAGATAGCCCTTGGCATGATCCACTTCTATCTCCTACATTCCCAAAGCTTGCTGGGATGAGATGCAGTGAAAGTTTGAGGAGAAGGGAGAATGCATCTGCAAGACTTGCCACTCTGGGTCACAAGACACAGAAGCCTAATTCAAAGATAATTAGGCCCCCCAAAATGATTTATGTTTGTTCATACAACTGAAACATTGGTCATTCCAGCTGGATCCCTTGGGTCAAATGACATCCTCTGTAGCCTCCTCTCTCTGTTCCTCTCTGTCTCCTCCCATCCTTTCCCCCTCCCCTGTCTCAGCTCTTAGTTACTGCGTGTTGGTTTCATTCTCAGGCAGGCTCTCCCTTTGTGATAACAAGAAGATAACCAGCAGCTCCAGGCTCATATCCTATTCTTTTAGAAAACCCGCAGTGACTCAGGCCTATAATCCCAGCACTTTGGGAGGGCAAGGCGGATGGATCACCTGAGGTCAGGAGTTCAGGACCAGCCTAGCCAACATGGCGAAACTCCATTTCTACTGAAAAATACAAAAATTAGCCAGGCATGGTGGCAGAAACCTATAATCCCAGCTACTGGAGAGGCTGAGGCAAGGAGGATTGTTTAAACCCGGGAGGCCGAGGTTGCAGTGAGCCAAGATTGCACCACTGCACTACAAGCTGGGCAACAGTGAGACTCTGTCTCAGAAAGAGAAGAAAAGGAAAGAAAACCCAAAGAACAAAATGGAGGTATTTTCCTTTCCTGGTATTTCCCCCAAATTCAAAGGATAGAGTCTTGTTTGTTGTGATTGGTTCATAATCCTATCGTTCAGTCAATCAGTAAGACCACGGTGATGTGAGCACTTGATTGGCCAGTTCTGGGCTATCCTATCTACATATATAGAGTCAGCCCCACCCACCCAAACCAGAAGGAGTTCTGGATGCTGAGCAGACCCTGCAAGATGCCCTGTGCAGCCTCCTAAATTTCTCGTAACCCACAGTCCTGGGGCAATCAGGCCTTGCCCAGCCCAGCATGTCATTCCTCGAGGGCCCTTTGTAGACTCTTCTTTAGTGTTTGTTGTGGGAGGAGTTTTTTTTGATAACTTTGCTCTCTAGAGAACACGGCAGAGGCAGAGAGACTCGTTTCCAGCAAGTATGGAATTGAAAAGGTGGTAGGAAGGGGAGCAGAGCACACACATAGGGAGAGGTTTTTCCTTCCTGTCCTCGTGACCTCACATTTAATTTCAAAATAGACTTCTATTCACCCTCTGGGAGAGTGGCCAAGGGCGCGGGCTGGAGGCTGGAGAGCACAATTCCTGGCTAATTTTCCTCCCAGGATTCCAGAATGGAATCAACTCTTCAGTTTTGAAAAGTGCAGTCTTATCCATGGACATTAGATGATCAAAGTATTATAGGGGTGGGAGGAGGCCCTCTGCTGTTTTTGAAAAGTTGTAAATTCGGATCATGTCAATTCCCATTTCAAACCTTCCAGCAGCTTCTCACCTGTCTTAGCGTCAAATCTAAACTCCTGACACATGCAGACCTGGCCCTGCATCCACTCCACTCTGAATTTGTGACACATTGATCAAAATGCTGATTTTGTGATACATTGGTCAAAATACTGCAGCCCCACCTGCCTGCCTTCTGTTCCTTGGGGCATCTCTGCCTCTTGTCTTAGGGGATTCACATGTGCTATTCCCCTCCTTGGAGCTCTTTCTTCCCTTCTCACTTCCCATTCTCACCCCAGCCTCGTTCTCTTCCTTATTTACTTCTAAACTTTTAATTAAAATGCTGCATCTGGTGATAACCTCACCTGGTCACCCACCTCCAGTCTGAATTAGGCTGACCAGCATAACTCCCTGATTTTCCCTTTTCTAGCTCCCACGTAATTTGACCTTAAACATTTCTTGCACTGTCTATGACACTTCCATTGTTCCTGTTTGACTCTAGGCTCCATGAAGATGGGAACCTTGTCTGGTTTTGTTCATCAGTATGTCTCTTGGTCTTATTTTGACCCTGCCATATAGTAGGTGCTCTGCAAATAGTTGCTGAATGAATGAATGAGTGAGTCTGATGATGTTCCCTGTGTCTCTCAAATTTGTCTACACATAAAATTCAACTGGGGGGTCTTGTTAAAAATACAGCTTTCCTGAGCTGGGTGCAGCAGCTCACGCCTGTAATCCCAGCACTTTGGGAAGCTGAGGCAGGAGGATGGTTTGAGCCCACAAGTTCGAGATCAGCCTGGGCAACAAAGCGAGACCCTGTCTCTTTAAAAAAATGCAGACTTCCTAAACCCTCCTCTTGGATCTTCAGATGCAAAATATCAGTGGATCCTGGGAAAACCACTAGGTACTTTTAAAAAAAGTTTGCCAGGGTTAGAAATAAACAGGGCGCCCAGAGAGGACCAGGGGCAAAGATAATCTTTTGTTTTAATTTGGTTTTCAATGAATCACAGAGGAGTGAAAGAAAACATGAGCAAACAGTATTAAAAATTGAGCAATGGAAGGAGAGAGAGAGAAATGTTTGTTTATAAGAATGCTAAGTCATAGTTGTCCTGAACATCATAAGCAGAACCCTAGCTAAGTAGATAGGGTTCAATTTGAATTAGTACTAGGCTGCTTGCAGTGTGTGCTTGTTTCTATCTTGATGACAACTGAGTGATTTCTATACACAGAGAGCTAGGAAGTCCAATAATATTCTTTTGCTGGCTCTATCACATTTCTGATAGAACCTCCCACTTCTACGCCCAGACACTGCACCCATAGTGTGATATAGCTATCCTTCCTTCTGGTTAGAATATTTTCAGCTCCTTTCCCCACCCTCTGACAGAATGGATTCAAGGAATTCAAACACACTATAGCTCCCTTTTGTTCTGTGAACACAGGTAATTAAAAGCCCACCAGCTTTCTATGCTGGCAGTAGCATGGATTAGCTTATTATTTCTTGGCATGTTATATTAGCAACTCACTCCTGAAAAAGATACAAATAAACAAACAAGCCACCCTTCATCTTAATTGATAAACTTCTACCTTTTTGAGGTCAGGAAGTGTTTCTTCCATTTTTTCAGATAGCACCTTCATCAGAACTTTGCACACATTTACCATGGCTTGTCATTAATTAATACTAAGGATATATGTTATTATTAGTATGATACTTCATAGCATTTTTATGTCACTTTGCAGTTTGCCAACAAATTTCTGTATTATTTTATGTAATTTTGCAAGTGTCTCATAATTAGAAACCCTTTGGGTATACTTTAAACATACACATTCCTAAGACCTACTCCAGAAAGCCTATACGAATGGAATCTGAATGTTTAGCACTCTCCTGGGTGAGTTTTAGGATTAGCCAGAAAGGGGGCCCACCAGTGTGGTGGCTAGGTATGTGGGCTTGGGAATCAGCCTGAGCTGGGATTATATCCTGGCCTCTCTAGGACCATATACACATTACTACAGCTTGCCAAGCCCTAGAGTTGGCCCATCTGTAAAATGGGGCTGATGAGACCAATATCAGGGAGATTAAATGAGAGCACATGGGTATGGAATGTGCTCAGTAAGCAGCGCCGTCTACAATAATGTATTTCTTTCTTCTGGTGGCATAAAATGGCAGCTAAGGACCTACATTTGGGGTTCAAACCTTGTCTCTTTCATTTGTAACCTAAATTACTACTGAGTCTCAGTCTCCTCATCTGTAAAATGGGGATAATGGACATATTTACCTCGAAGAATTGTTTTGAGGATTAAACTAATAGATTATGAAAAGTGGCACTTTAGAACAAAATCTGGCACACCCTGAACTCTATATCAGGGCTAGGTGTGGCAATTTTTACATCCATTTTATGGAAGAGGATGCACATACCTGTTAGGAGGGGAAATAAGACTGCAAAGCCTGTCTTCTCTGCCCAAGTGCTGGGCTCTTCCCAATCGACAAAGCTAATTCTTGATGCTAACCTTTCCTAAGACTGAAAACCAGGACAATGAATGCTCATCTCTGTTTTTTCCCTTGTGGAGAGGGAAAGGATCAAGTCTTTACCGCACTCCATTGCCAGCTCTCCTTCCCTCCTGCAGCCCTTCTTTGCTCTCCTATCCCAGAGCCAGGCCCCATCACCACTTTTCAGAAATGCCATCTTACTGGGGCACCACCCTCAGAGGCCCTAAAAGACAGAGTGATTTGGGATTCTCATCTCGTCTCCATTTGTCTGCTAGAGTCTGGGCAGACACCAGAACACAGTCATCTAATTAGAAGTCTCATCTCCTCTGGGGCTCGGGGCTACTGGTGCATGGCTCCCACATTTCCCAGGCAGGGATGGGATGCCTCATCAGCTAGGCTAGCAGTGGAGGCTTCCCTACAAAGGCCTGAGAGGCAAGAGGGTTTCCCAAACTCTGGATTAGGAAGTCAGGAGCCTGGGCAGTGCAGACCCAGGACCAGGGTTTACATGGATGTGACTGCTGAGAAGGACATCACCCTGTCACTCTGAGCCTCACTGTCTTTATCTGTACAGTGGAATTATCATTGTACTTACCTCCCAGGCTTGTTGGGCTTATGTGTATAAAGTCATGACCTCAAGATCCCCTGACCTCTACCCCATTCCTTTAATGTCCCCCTTGCTTTTTCTCCTCCCTTTCTAAACTCTTTATTGATATGGTTAGAAAGGAAGAATATAGCAGTGATTGAGAACATGCACATTGGACTGACCTGCTTAACTATATATTCGGTCCCTGACTTTTTCAGCTACGATATCTTGAGCACATCACTTCACCTCATTGAAGCCCAATTTCCTCATCTATAAATTGGAGATGATCATCCTCGACCCTCCTTGTATGATTGTTGTGATTGTAAAGTGGGGCATATAGTAAGTGCTCAATAATTATCCTCTGTAATTATCATGAAGCAAATATGGAGATGCACTCTTACTTCTCATTTACTATGTGGATGATAGAGCAATGTTCTCTTCCAGGAACCTCATCATCTATGTGCTTTGACAACCTCAGGACTCAGCTCGTGGGGTCCCTCCTCTGCAAAGCTTTTCCTGAGAGTTGTCCTCCTCCTAACCTGCGTTCAGCTTTCATTTCAGCCCCCTGAGCTTCCTCCATCATAGGGCTTTGCATATGACGTTCTTTAAGTCTGTCTCCTCTGCTGGACTTGGATTTCTTTGGGACAGGGCTCATGCATTAATACTCGTGTTTTTGGTACTTTGGGCAGCACCTCGGACAGCACCTTGCATCTATTTGGAACTTTGTGGAAATAATGAAGACACTAAGAGCTTAAAGCAGTGTTTCTCAAAGCAATTTGACCATGTAAAATACATTTTACATGGCAAAACTGGTGATGCATGTGTGCACACACACACACACACACGGTGGGAGATAAATGCTTATATCTGTTTGACATTTGTTTCACATTTCATTACACCCAATGCACTCTGATAATTCCTCCCTTCTCTCCTCCCCTCCTCTTCTCATCTATTTCATTTTTAAATGTCTGGGATCTACTAAATTCATTTCAGAACTAACTGTTCTGAGTTGAGAAGCAGTATCTTGTAATGCTAAGAGCATGAAACATTGGAAAAAGTTAGACCAGGGTTCAGATTCCAAAACCACAGCTTACCAATTATGTATCCTAAGAACATCACTTTAACTCCATAAACTTCAATTTCTTTATCTGTGAAATGGAGCTAATAATTGTACCTGCTTCATAGGTTTCTTGTGAGAAATTAATGAGATAATAGGAATAAAACAGTAAGCACAGAGCTTGGTATGTAGTGAGTCTTTAACAAATGGTCGTCATTATCAGAATCATTCATGGAACTCTTGTATGACTTTACTCTTTTCCCTCACAACCTTCCCAAGTCTCTGTATTCTCTTAATCTTTGTCCTCAGTCTCATTCATTTCCTCACAGGCCATCGACAGTGATCTCACCACTCTCAGAAGCATAAGAATGAGCCATGGATTCACAGTGGTGTAGCCTGAGGAGGTGATTTGAGGGAAGACAGCAGAAATCTCACCACCGACCCATGGGGTGAAGGAAATAGCGAGTGGTATGGAATCTGCCCTTTCCCTGATTCCTCCTGATGCTAGTGGGAAGTATTTAAAGATCTTAATTAATTGCTACATCTAATGTAATCCCTCCTCCAGTGACTTGATGGAGCCCAAAGACTTTTCTCCCCAGCTCTTCTCCCTTGCCCTCAGCAACTTTAAGGTCCAGGACCCTGGCCAGCATGAGAGAAGAGAGTGGAAACTAATGTATAAATCAAACTTACATCAGGAATGCAGTCACCTATCACCAGGACCTCAGGATGCTTGGTCATCCCTCCAAGAACCATGAGCACTGTTAGAGAAAAGTCACAAAAACAATTCAACATTATCCCAATTCTTCCTTGCCATCCTGCATTTCTTGGCCTGGAGATTCCCTTACCCTCAAAGTCAATGCTTCTGGAGTAAGCAGAGCAGTACAAAATGGCTAAGGGCCCCTCTTGGAGGCTGGACCTATATCACAACAGTATATGCATGTGATACGTCCTAGTATAGTGCTTAGGAGTCAGGCAGATCTGGTTCTAACACAAACTCTGCCACCAACCAGCTGTGTGCCCTTGGTCCAGTGAGTTAACTTCTCTGTTTCTCCATTTCCCCGATGGAATTTTAATAATATCAAAATACTACCTATTAGATTATACAACAAAATAAAATAATGCACTTTAAACATCTGGTATCTTTAATTCTTCAGTAAATTTCAGAGTCATCCTCATTATTGCTGTTACTGTTGTTGTTTTAATTAACAATAATTACAAATAAGCACTTTAGCTTCTAAATTTAATGCTAGAATATCTTTTAACATGAAGAATTCTTGAGCTCCACTCTCATCATCTCCTTTTGACCCGGGAGAACCCAGTTGTTCCTGTGGACTTGCAATCTTGTTATTTCAGGCGAGGGCACTAGATGCACTGACATTTGCTTGAACTTAAGCCTACAAGGAAGGAAGAAGCAGTTCTTTCCTTCTGAATACCAGCTAGTTTCTAACTGCTGCTGAATAGGGGTAGAATATAAATAGCAGGTCAGAGAAAAAACACCCTCATTTCTTTTTTTTTCTTCTTCTCTGGCCTCAAATCTTTCTCTCGTCTCCCAGAAATGACTGATTTCACTGCTATCCTGCCACCTACCTTGCACTGTTGAGTTCCTTAAGGCCAGATGCGATCACTTCTTACTCTTCTTCAATGTCCAGATCAGTGTGTAGCACTTAACAGAAGCTACATATATTGGGGGCTGAATGTGTGACCCCTGCTTATCTGGCATTTGCTTTCTCTCCTCCATAACTTCCCCCAACTCAGACACATTTTTATTTAACTAATTAGTTTAAAGAGCAGAACTTTAGCAAGCTGTATCAGCTATTTCTCCCCCTCGCTGATGCTGAATTTTAGTAAATTCAGAGATGTTTCCTTCATAACTTTGAAGGAAAGAATCTCATTCTCTGATCTTGGTTAGCAATGAAAGAATCAGAGGTCAGAAGACACAGCATAAAGAATCAGAGCAATTTGAGCACCCATGTAACTACCACTCTGGACAAAAAAGAAGACATTGCCAAGACCTCAGAAGCTCCCCGTATTTCCCTCCTCCCTCCTTCCTTTTCCCTGGAGACAACTACTCTCTTGCCTTTAACTGAAATCACTTTATTTTTTTCCCTTAGAGTCTAACCACCTGTGTTTGTATCATTAAAAATAGTTTAATTTTCCTATTTTTGAACTTTATATGACAGAATTGTAATCTGTGTATTATTGTTTTCTTCTTTCACTTGTTATATTTGAAAGATTCACCCATGTTGTTGCATATAGTTCTAGTCTATTCATGTTTATTGCTGTGTAAGTCATTGTATGAATATACACAATGCATTTATCTATTCTGTTGATGGGCAGTGTCATAATTTCTTTACATGTTGTGGTACTGTGAAATATATATTTGGTCTTTGTTCTTGTTTCCCTTTCTTGGCATACAACTCCTAAAATCATTGCAATCTTCAAAGAGATGAGTGCCTTTTGGTTATGCTAATAGATTGACTGGCAGGGATGGGAGGTGCTCGCAGAGAAGACCAAGGCAGGATTAGAGGGTTAGGACTTTTCAGCCCCACTCCCCAACCTCTGGAGAGGGGAGAGGGGCTGATTGCCAATGGGCAGGGATTTAATCAATCGTGTCTATGTGAAGAAACTTCCATAAAAAACCAAAAGGAGAGGACTTAGAGAGCTTCCAGAGAGATTAACAAAGGTTTCCAGAAGCTAGAGTGCCTGGAGAGGGCATGGGAGTTCCATGCCCCTTCATACACACCTTGCTCCTATGCATCTCTTCTATCTGGCTGTTCATCTGTATCCTTTGTAATATCCTTTATAATAAACCAGTAAACATAAGTAAATGTTTTCCTGAGTTCTGTGAGCCATCTTAGCAAATTAATTGAACCCAAGGGAGAGGGTCATGGAAACTCTGATTTACAGCTGATTGGTCGGAAGCATAGGTAGCAACCTAGTACTTGAAATTGGCATCTGAAGTTGGGGGCAGTCTTGTGGAACTGAGCCCTCAACCTATGGGATCAGATGGTATCTCCAGGTAGATAGCGTCAGAATTGAATTAGAAGACACCCAGCTGGTGTCCCTTGTAGAATTGATTGCTTACTTGATGTGTAAGGATAAAACCCCACATATCTGGTATCAGAAGTATTATACTGATTATGTGGTGAGAGTACAGTAAGAGAAAACAGAGTTTGTGTTTTTTTACATTACAACATGTTAAGGTTGTTAGTGACATTTTCTATTATCGATAATGATGTCATGGATATCTTTACAGACATCCCTAACAATTCAAATAGGACAGACTTCTAGATGCAGAATTTTTGGATCAAAGACTATGGCCACTTTTTAAACTTCCTGTAGAATGGTTGTACCAATTTGCACTTCCGCTAACAAAGTACATTTCTGTCTGTGTCCTCACACTATTGCCAATGTCAGTTTATTTGCATTTGTTTTAATTATGCCAATTTGACAGGAAAAGGATGTTGTCTCAAGATTGTAGAAATTTTCATTTGAGTGCTAGTGAGTCTGGGCACCTCCCTTCTTTACATTTATTGGCCATTTGTATTTATTCATTTGTGTATTGCCTTTTTATATCTTTTTGCTATTGAAATAATTGATGTGTGTGCCTTTTAATAACAGTTCACCTTAGTGCCCGGCTCTGGTGAAGCATCAGTTAGTGATGTTGGAGCATTTGGGAAGTACAGGGTGGATGGAGGAGAAGGAGGGGACTTCTCAGAGGCTCACAGATCTCAAGTGGATCTGCCAGGCGGAGAGTAATTTAGAAGCTTATTGTTCAGAAACCAAAGAGGAGAGTTGTGCATTCAGCCCCATGCTGGGGCGAAAACAATGCTTCCTGGACCGGAGGCCATTTGAGAACAAGGGATCATGGTCTAACTGAATCTGCCTTCTACCTCTTTTGTGCCCAAGAAGTTTCTTTATGATGATGACTGCCTGGGTTTCAGGAGTGTGAGGGGGATGTGGATAAAGGGAGAGAATACATGAAGCTTGGCCTGAAGCTTAGGATTTGAATTGCCAGCATCCAAAACTGAATGTTTACCTCCTTTTGTTCTCTCTGCCCTTATTCTTTCTTTGACAGATATCAATAGAATGCTCACCGTGTGCCAGGCAATGTGCTGGATGTTCGAGGTGTTTCATTCTAGCCGGCTGTGTCCCCCACTTCAGTAATTGTCAACTCCATCTTCTCAGTTGTTAAAATAAGAAGTTCAGAGTTATCCATGACTCTGCTCTTTCTGCAGTATGTTACGGCCTATGTACCAGCAAATTCTTTCAGCACTGCCTTCAAAATATATCAAGAATATGAAAAATAACCCAAATGTCCATCAACAGGTAAATGGATAAACAAATGTTTTACCTCCATACGATGGAATACTACTCGGGAATAAAAAGGAACAAATGATTGGTACATGAACAACATGAGTGAATCTCAAAATAATTGTGCTTAGGGAAAAAGCCGGACATGAAAGAGTATTGGATGATGCTATTTATAGGAAATTCTAGAACTTAATCTATAGTGACAGAAAGCACATCGTGGGTTGCCTGGTGATAGGCAGAGACAGGCAAGATTTCAAAGGGGCACAGGAGACATTTGGGAGGTAGGTATGTTCATTACCTGGATTGTGGTAGTTTCTCAGGTATACACATATATCAAAACTTATCAAGTTGTATTCTCAAGTATGTGTGGTTTATGAATATGCCAATTCTACCTAGGCAAAGCCATTAAAAAACTTATCCAGAATCTGACCGGTCCTCACCATCCCTGCTGCTACTGCTTCATCCAAACTACCACCTCTCTCACCTGGTTAACCCATGCTCTTCTAGCACTCTCCCTTGCTTCCCCATGTTGCCTTCTCCTTCTCCTTCTCCTTCTCCTTCTCCTCCTCCTCCTCTTTCTCCTCCTCCTCCTCCTCCTCCTTTTAGACAGAGTCTCACTCTGTTGCCCAGGCTGGAGTGCAGTGGTGCAATCTTCGCTCACTGCAACCTCTGCCTTCTGGGTTCAAGCAATTCTCATGCCTCAGCCTCCCAAGTAGCCGGGACTACAAGCATGCACCACCACGCCTGCTAATTTTTGTATTTTCAATAGAGATGGGGTTTTACCATGTTGCCCAGGCTGATCTTGAGCTTCTGACCTCAAGTGATTTGCTCACCTCCGCCTCCCAAAGTGCTGGGATTAACAGGTGTGAGCCACCGCGCCAGGTCCCCCATGCTCTCTTCTTAACAGAGTCCCAAGTGATGCTTTCAAAAGCAAGGTGATGTCACATCATGCCTCTGTTCAGAACCATCCAATGGCCTCCATGTCTTCCCATCACACCAAGGGCACTTACCTGACACACTGTGGGCGTATAGCCTGTCCTCCCACCATGGTGACATAAGCTCCATGAGAGCAGGTCCATTTTTCTTTTCTTTTCTTTGTTTTTCTCTTTTTTTTTTTTTTTTTTTTTTTTTATTGGAGTCTTGCTCTGTCGCAAGGCTGGAATACAGTGGCATGATCTTGGCTCACTGCAACCTCTGCCTCCCAGGTTCAAGCAATTCTCCTGCCTCAGCCTCCTGAGTAGCTGGGACTACAGGTGTGCACTACCACGCCCAGCTAAGTGTTTTTGTATTTCTAGTAGAAACAGGGTTTCACCATGTTGGCCAGGATGGTCTCAATCTCTTGACCTTGTGATCTGCCCACCTTGGCCTCCCAAAGTGCTGGGATTACAGACATGAGCCACCGCGCCTGGCCAGATCCATTTTCCTTCAGTGAAATAGATAATGAGTACAATAGCTAATTTGAAGAGTTCCCAGACTATTGACAGAGACATATGTAAATACAGTTTAAAAATAGGGCAATAATTTCTATAATAAAGAACTCCCAATGGAGGCACCTAAACCATCTTAGGGTGAAGTCAAGCATGGTTTCTTGGAGGAAACAGCATCTAAGTGGAGGCCTGAGAGATACACACGATGCCACGAGGAAGAAGACAGTTTTTGCCTTCATGGAATGGCACATATCACACCATGTGATAAATGCTTTAGTGGGGAAAGCAAGGGGGCGGAGGAGCAGAGAAGTGGGGGCCTGACCCAGCCTGGGGAGGGTCTGGTAACACTGACAAACTTTCTTATAATGAAGCACTTCCTTGTTGGGATGCGTCCACATCCTTTCACTCAGTCTCCACAATTCCACATTTGGGAGACTGTTGCCTGGATACAGACTGTGGCCTCAGGAACCAAGGAATTGAACCCAGATTTGGGAGATGCCCAGCCGTCACATTTCCCTGTTGCTTGCTTCCTTTTTATTTAAATTCTACTGTACTAATTTCCATCAAGTATAGTTGTTCTCCACCCTCTCTTTGTATCAGAATTGCTGGGAACTTAAAAAAAAAAAAAAAAAAGATAATTGTGTTCCACCTAGACTGATAGAATCTAAATCTCTAGAGGAGTAGCTTAAACATGAGTATGTTTTAAAAACTCACTGTTTCAAAAAATACCCATGTTTTTAAACTGTTAAAAACAGCTTTTTAAACTGTTTTTAAAACATACCCATGTTTAGGCTACTCCTCTAGCCTATCTACTTTAAAATAGTTAGCTACTAGCTAGCACTAGTAGCCTAAATGTAGGTTTAGGGTTGGGTGGGTTTTTTTGTTTTGTTTTGTTTTGTTTTGTTTTGTTTGTTTTAACTCACTGTGCAGTGAGTTTAAAAAATTCACTGTGGGCCAGGTGCAGCGGTTTACAACTAATCCCAGCACTCTGGGATGCCGAAACAGGAGGATTGCTTGAGCCCAGGAGTTCAAGACCATCCTGGACAACATAGTGAGACCCTATATCTACAAAAAATAAGAAAAAATTAGCCAGGACTGGTGATGCATGCCTGTAGTCCCAGATACTTGGGAGGCCAAGGTGAGAAGATTGCTTGAGCCCAGGAAATTGAGGCTGCAGTGAGCTGATTTTGCTACTGCAGTCTGGCCTGGGTGACAGTGCAAGAGCTGTCTCAAAAAAAAAAAAAAAAAAAAAATTCATTGTGTACCTGACAACCACAGATGTTATTCAAGGGTCAGGGGCAGTTGTCTTACCTGGAGTCCAGTCATTCACTTATTCCTTCATTTCATTCCTGCCTCTGGGCCTTTGCACTTAACCTTTCCCTCTGCCTGGAATGTTCTTCCTTTGGTTTTCTGCACATCTCTATGCTTCTCATTCTTTGAGTCTCAGTTCAAATGCAGAGGCCCTCACTGACTATCTTCCTTCTCCATCTAAAACACTTTCTCTCTACTCTCTCCACCCTGGCGACTTTCTCCCTATCATGTCACTTGATTTATTTCCTTCACAGCACTTATCACAACTTGAAATGATCTTATTTGCTGCTGTATCCCTAACACTAAGGAAATGAACCATTTCAGTAAAGAGTGAAGAGATCTGATACACATAAAGCACTTAGTGCAGTGCCCTACACATGGTAAGGATTAGAAAATGGTTGCAATGTTTATGAATGAATTAATAAACGATTATTATGAATGAAGCAATATACAGGCCTATGATGAAAAAGATTAGCTCTCTGACATATAGAAAATGCTGTGAGACACTGAGGCACTACCTCATTTTTATTAATCAGTTAGATGTTAAACTCTCTGAAGGTAAGGACTGTGTCTTGTTCATTATGATACAATCAGAACTTAACAGAGTGCCCGGCATAATAAGATGTTCTGATTTAGAAACTACTGGGTTACAAATAACAGAATCTCACTCAAGCTAGTATAAGCAGGAAAAAAATATATTTACCAGAAGAATAAAAGAGTCTCAGAGAACCCAACAATAGGAGGGGGAAGTGGGCCAATTACGGCACTTGAACCAAAAACCAAAAAGTGACCAGGAACCTAGCAGTCTTCTTGTGTCTCTCCAAAGCTCTGTGATCTTCATTTCTTTCTCTTTGCTAACTGGTTTTCTCCCCTCTATGGGCACATGGTTGTTCCCAGCCCAGGCTTTATAATCCCTTCTGCTTCAAACATCCTACAGAGATTGAATAGTTTGCATTCTGAATTCTCAGGGAAGAGAAAATCTGATTGACTTTAGCTCCTGCCAATCATTCACTCCCAGGCCAATCAACTAGAGCCAGGGGGTGGGGAGAATGGATGGGATCATGTTGCCTGCTGCTTAACTAGCAGAGACTGGAAATACCTCTTTGAAAAAATGGAGTCTTAGTTCAGATTTTCCCCTGAAGGCAGAGTTTGAGAGAAGAGCTTGCATGCAGGTATACTAATTGGGAAGAGTTGCCAGGGCACAGGGGAGGGTGGCTTGGAAGAGTGAAATAGGGAAAGCCAGTCTAAAGGTGTGTTACTGAGCTGAGATGTGGGCAACTAGGGCTTATATTCAATAAAGCCCCTCTGAGAACTGTGTAAAATGCATCTCAATGGCCTCCTGAGAATGGGTGAGGGGAGAATTCATCCACCACCTCCTGTCCTCCTTTGGTCAAGGGTTGCCCTAAGGGGGTGTTAACTCCATCACATTTCCAGTTTTGCATATGCACCAGCAAGGCTCTTGGATAAAGCCCTACAGCAGAAAGCAGGCAGTATGTGGTGCCGTGGAAGCAAGATGCTATGAAAATACACCTGCAAACAGTGATGTAGCAATAGCTGGAGCGAGACAGGTGGGCCAAGAAGATGTGAGGTAGACCATATGAATTGTCTAGCACAGGAGGAATGAGCAGGTTGTCTATGAGAGCATAAGGGTGGGTGAAAATAATTCATATCTCCAGTGTCTGCTCAATGAATGTTTTCTGAATAAGTGAATGAAAAAAGATAGAAAGGTTCTTGGAGGAGGCAAGATTTTAAGACTCCCTTCAGTGTATGAAGACTGAGTCTGGAGGGCAGTAAATAATAATGATTTGTTTGCAAGCATTTTTCTACCAAGGACTATGAATTTTATTGATAAGTCTATGATGTAGTTTGGACGGTAGATGATATTACCCCCATTTGGGGGTGAAGAACAGACCTAGCGAGGCTGAGCATTTATTCTAGGTGCCTGATGTCTGCATCGAAGCAAAGTTCAAGTTTTCATCTGCTTTGCCCTCCTGTAAATTATGTGGCTGCAGCAAGACTACAAGCTTATCTGAAGTACCAACTTCACCTCCATTTTCATACTCCCTCCTCTTTTGTAATTCAGCACAGTGAATACAGAGGATGTTAAGATCTAAAGTAGTTTCTAATTTTGTTTCATTATGACTATGAATGCAACCCTCAGGACCCATCCCTACGGTCTTAACTAAACTTAGTCTTTCAAGCTGTGAAAAAGTGAGATAAAGATCTGAATGGAGACTCCAGTGGAGGTGGAGGGCTGGGCTGACTCAGCCCCGATAAACCTGCAGTGGAGAAATCAATAGAGCCTTTTGGATGTTGCCATTATCCAACAAGGAAAAAAACTTCAAAAATAAATTGTGGCATGGAATAAGATCAGATGAAGCAGATAGCAGGTTTTGCTGACTGTGGGGGCTGTGTTCGGGATGGCATAGGAAGGAGAGAATTAGCGATTTAATGAACTCAGTTCTCTCCCTGCTTGTGCTATGCAAGTGTTTTCTCACTGATTGAAGAAAAGACTGAGGCCAAAGGTGAGCCAACAAATCCCAGTTTCTGCTTGAACTTCACCCCAAAGCTGACCCTCCCCTGAAATCTAGGATCAGCTTAGACTTGCAGCTTAGACCAGGAGTGGTTAAGCCCTGTAGCCTTGAAGTCGTGGATTTGAGTCAGGCTTCACCACACTGTATGACATTGAGCAAGTTATTTCACCTGTGTATGAGCCTCAGTTTCCTGATCTTGACCGAGCTGCACACTGACTGGGGCTGGAGGAGAGCCATTGCACAAGTGAAATGTTAGGATGTTATGAGAAGAGGAGGAGATGAAGGCTGAGCAAGAACAAGCAGCAAGGGTATGCCAGGCACAGATTTGACTCTTTCTTCCTGTCTTGACTCCAGCATTTTGGGAACCCTCAAAAAATGCACCCACTGAGGTGGTCTGTGGTTAAACTTCATATATTGATTGGTGCAGTTTTTCAATGGTAATAACTTCAGTTACTTTTGCACCAACCTAATGAGTTTATTTAAAACCTTCTTGAAGGTGCTGATTGCAGGGTGTAGCTGATTAGCAGGAGGCTGATTGGATGCAGAGAACAACTGCAGGGTAAGACGAGGATTCCCCTCAGGAGGACTCACCTGCCCCTCGGCTCCTCTGGGCTCTGCTCCCTGCCTAGTCTCAGGGCCAGGTGTTTCTTCTACTTGCCGCAGGTGACCTCTCTGGACTTTATTTCTTGCCTGTCTACGCTATTGTTACCTGCGAGACCTACCTTTCATGCGCGTCCGTGTGAAGAGACCACCAAACAGGTTTGTGTGAGCAACGTGGCTGTTTATTTCACCTGGGTGCAGGCGGGCTGAGTCCGAAAAGATAGTCAGCAAATGGTGGTGGATTATCATTAGTTCTTATAGGTTTGGGGATAGGCGGTGAAGAGCAATGTTTTGCGGGCAGGGGTGGATCTCATGAAGTACATTCTCAAGGGTGGGGAGAATTACAAAGAAACTTCTTAAGGGTGGGGGAGATTACAAAGTACATTGATCAGTTAGGGTGGGGCAGGAACAAATCACAATGGTGGAATGTCATCAGTTAAGGCTATTTTTACTTCTTTTGTGGATCTTCAGTTACTTCAGGCCATCTGGATGTATACGTGCAAGTCACAGGGGATGCAATGGCTTGGCTTGGGCTCAGAGGCCTGACATTCCTGCCTTCTTATATTAATAAGAAAAATAAAACAAAATAATGAAGTGTTGGGGCGGCGAAAATTTTTGGGGAGTAGTATGGAGAGAGAATGGGCGATGTTTCTCAGGGCTGCTTCAAGCAGGATTGGGGCGGTGTGGGAACCTAGAGTGGGAGAGATTAAGCTGAAGGAAGATTGTGTGGTAAGGGATGATATTGTGGGGTAGTTAGAAGAAACATTTGTCATTTAGAATTATTGGTGATGGCCTGGATACGGTTTTGTATGAATTGAAAAACTAAATGGAATAAGAGAAGGAGAAAAACAGGTATAAAGGTCTAAGAATTGGGAGGACCTAGGACATCTGATTAGAGAGTGCCTAAGGAGATTCAGCATAGTCCTGCCAGCAAAGATTATTTATTTACTTCAAGAGTTAAGAGTGGCAGTTTGGGGATAGCACCAGGAGATATCAGCTGTGATGGCTTGGAGAAACTGTGTAAACCGGCAGTGTAAACAAGAGCAGGGCATGTATGAGTAGTTGAGAACGGTGAATAGGAGTATGACTAGACAGAAGATAGTAGGAATGACAAGTTTTTTTGGGGCACAGTCTAAGTTGGTCTGGTGTCTGGAATGAGACTGGGCCCTAATAAAAAGGAGCGTCTATACAGGAGCTTAAATGGGCTGTACCTTGTAGCATTCTGAGGACAGGTCTGACTTCTGAGAAGGGAAAGTGGTAAAAGTATTGTCCAGTCCTTTTTAAGTTGGTGGCTGAGCTTGGTGAGGTGTGTTTTTAAAAGATCTTTAGTCCGTTCTACTTTTCTTGAAGATGGAGGACCGTAAGGGATATAAAGGTTTCACTGAATACTAGGAGCCTGAAAAACTGCTTGGCTGATTTGACTGATAAAGGTTGGTCTGTTATCAGACTGTATAGAGGTGGGAAGGCTAAACTGAGGAATTATGTCTGACAGAAGGGAAGAAATGACTGCGGTGGCCTTCTCAGACCCTGTAGGAAAGGCCTCTACTTATCTAGTGAAAATGTCTACTTAGACTAAGAGATATTTTAGTTATCTGACTCGGGGCATGTTGAGTAAAGCTAATTTGCCAGTCCTGGGTGGGGGCAAATCTTTAAGCTTGATGTGTAGGGAAGGGAGAGGGCCTGAATAATTCCTGAGGAGTAGAATAGCAGATGAAACACTGAGAAGTTATTTCCTTGAGGCTCGATTTCCACGATGGAAAGGAAATGAGAGGTTCTAAGAGGCGGGCTAGTGGCTTGTACTATAGCATAGCCTGCCTTTGCTGGTGTGTGGCGATTAGGCCTGGTGGAACTGCCATCAATAAATCAAGCGTGATCAGGGTGAGGAACAGGAAAGAAGGAAATGTGGGGAAATGGGGTGACTGTCAGGTGGATCAGAGAGATACAGCCATGGGGGTCAGGTGTGGTATCAGGAATAACGTGGGAGGGCGGACTGAAGTCCGGGCCAGGAACAATGGTAATTGTGGGACTTAACAAAGAGTGAGTACAGCTGAAGGAGCCGGGGAGCAGAAAGTATATGCGTCAGGTATGAGGAAGAAAATAGATTTCGGAAGTTATGAGAAATGTAGAGAGTAAGTTGAGCATAGTTTGTGATTTTGAGGGCCTCTAAAAGTATTAGGGTGGCAGCAGCCGCTGCACGGAGACAGGATGGCTAGGCTAAAACAGTAAGGTCAAGTTCTTTGGACAGAAAGGCTACAGGGTGCGGTCCTGGCTCTTGTGTAAGAATTCTGACCACACTAACCATGCCTAGGAAGGAAAGGAGTTGTTGTTTTGTGAGGGATTGAGGTTTGGGAGATTAATTGGACACGATCAGCAGGGAGAGCACATGTGTTTTTATCAGAATTATGCTGAGATAGGCAACAGATGAGGATGAAATTTGGGCTTGACTGAAGTAATGGGGGCTGTCTGTGAAGGCTTGCGGCAGTACAGCCCAGGTAATTTGCTGAGCCTAATGGGTGTCGGGGTCAGTCTAAGTGAAAGCAAAAAGAGGCTGGGATGAAGGGTGCAAAGGAATAGTAGAAAAAAAGCATGTTTGAGATCCAGAACAGAATAATGGGTAGTAGAGGGAGGTATTGAGGATAGGAGAGTATATGGGTTTGGCACCATGGGGTGGATAGGCAAAACAATTTGGTCGATAAGGCGCAGATTCTGAACTAACTTGTAAGCTTTGTCTGGTTTTTGGACAGGTAAAATGGGGGAATTGTAAGGAGAGTTTATAGGTTTTAGAAGCCCATGCTGTAGCAGGTGAGTGATAACAGGCTTTAATCCTTTTAAAGCGTGCTGTGGGAGGGGATATTGGTGTTGATCGGGGTAAGGGTGATCAGGTTTTAATGGGATGGTAATGGGCATGTGATCGGTTGCCAGCGAAGGAGTAGAGATGTCCCATACTTGTGGGTTAAGGTGGAGGGATATGAGAGGAAGACACGAAGGAGGCTTTGGATTGGGGAGAAGGGCGGCAATGAGATGTGGCTGTAGTCCAGGAATAGTCAGGGAAGCAGATAATTTAGTTAAAGTGTCTCAGCCTAATAAGGGAACTGGGCAGGTGGGGATAACTAAAAAGGAGTGCTTAAAAGAGTATTGTCTAAGTTGGCACCAGAATTGGGGAGTTTTAAGAGGTTTAGAAGCCTGGCCATCAATACCCACAACAATTACAGAGGCAAGGGAAACAGGCCCTTGAAAAGAAGGTAATGTGGAGTGGGTAGCCTCCATATTGATTAAGAAGGGGACGGGCTTACCTTCCACTGTGAGAGTTACCCAAAGCTCGGCGTCCGTGATGGTTTAAGGGGCTTCCGAGGCGATCGGGCAGTGTCTGTCTTCAGCTGCTAAGCCGAGAAGATCTGGGAAAG